>NC_138548.1:361221225-361324712 GCF_964273705.1 Natrix helvetica
ATCTTGACAATGATGCAAACTTACTTTCTTTGGAGAGGAAATACAAGGAAGGGGAGGGGGGATCATCTCAACCTTTTCCTGATTCAAAAGGCCAACAAGATTGATTAATCCACAGCTCTCCTCCTTTGTACACACCTATTTCCCTGGCTCAGCTGATAAGGAGGAGAACCTGTGGCTTAGTGGCTAATACATCTGCCTAATATGTAATACAGCCCAGGTTCGAATCCCAGTAAGGGTATGGCTAGCTGATGAGAGCTAAATAGCTTGAAATAGATCTATACTAGTCTCCCTTTATTTATTTATCAGCACAAATGCAACACAAATATAAAAAGGCAACATTAAAAATATGGTTTTCTGCCTGGATGGTCTCTTGCAGTGAGCCGATAGACAGAAAGGGGGAGTAGTGAGTTCCCTCCCATATTTGGGCATACCAGGGGTTGTAACACACACACATACATACATACATACATACATACATACATACATACATACATACTTTTCTGTATTACAGAAAATATATAATAGATGACCAAGGACGAACTGCTGTTTATAACTAGAGAGTTTTATAAGGAACATTGAAAATGATTGAGTTCATTAGTACAATTTTTATCCACATAATTATCACACCATCCAGCCATCATTTAACTATATTCCTAATCACATCAAATATTTGTTTTTTTTACTGAAATCAAATTATATCACCATAATCCATTTAGGAAGTATGTGAGAATGACTTTTGGAACAGGGAGAAGAGACATTGCCTAAGGAAAGATTGGATAAGATCCTTATGCAGGTTCATAGCGGTTAGAGAAATAAAATCAGAAATGATCCAGTCTATTTTTTAGGCTGCAAAAACAGTTGGTGTGAGATTTGAACTTTCAGACTTACAATATTCTGTTAATGTAGCCTTACAATACAATGGAATTAGCTCATGTGGTTGTATTTTGTGTCTGTTCTACATGGTAGAACATTAGTTTAGTAACATTCTTCTTGACAAATCTATGCTTCCAGAGTTGAAGCATTTATAGCTTCTAGAGACAAGTTGTTCCATTGATTAATTGTTCTAACTGTCAGGAAATTTCTTCCTAGTTCTAGGTTGCTTCTCACCTTAATTAGTTTATATCCATTGCTTCTTGTCCTGCTGTCAGGTGTTTTGGAGAATAGCTTGACTTCCTCTTCTTTGTGGCAACCCCTGAAATATTAAAACACTTTGTACTTTCAGAATTGCAAAATTTTGTTAAAGTAGCATTACAATAAAGTAGAATTAGCTCAATCGGCCACCGTTCGTGCCTATTCTAGGTGAGACAACATCAGCCTCACAACTTTCTTACTGACAAACCCATGCTTTCTGGTAATTACCCTGTTGTTTTCAATGGCTTTATGAATAATCTCTGCATTTGTTTGTTTGTTCAATTTGTTTGTGACCCAATCTAGAATGTTCCCTATATTTTATCAGTTTTATCAATTATTTATTCTATCAGTATATTGTTTGTCAATATCTCATTTGCTAAGCCTTTCTTTTTCTCTTTTGGGGATTTTGATACCAATTGTTCTCTCAACTCAGGATATTTGCAAGTTACACAGCTTTAGTAGAAAGATTCAGTTGTGAAAAGAACATGTGGGATAAGAAACCAAAGTTTCTGCTTTTAAGATTCTTGGATGTTTCATTCCAGCTTCATCCCTTTCTGAAGAAGAATGAATTTTGCAATCTTTCCCTGATTAAACTGTACTTGGACCAAAATGGTAATGTAGCAGCAGACCTGAATATCATAAGCATGTTATTTTTTTCTGGGGAAGATCCCATTACTAAGCAACTAGGCAGTTTTGAAAGACAGAGAATTACTATCAATCCAGATGCTCTTTCACAGCTAAAGTTGCTCAACAAGGTGGGTGAAATATTGGTGTCTTTTCTTTATTTTCCAAAGCCTTGGGACACATTTCAAGTAGCTAAGCCTATTCACCAAATACAATGACTTTCAATGACAATTGAATATGGGGAGTAGAACCCTTATGGGTTTCTTAAAGGCTTGGGAGGCTTCTGTACAATCGGCAAGGTGTCCTTCAGATGCTGTAATATGGAACTCTGTTTCAAATTGATTCAGCTATGTCCAACATGGGATGCTGAGTGACAATTCTTTAGGGCAACAAATGATGACTATTTTGTGTCCCCTGTGCAGTGTGGTATCTGTATAAAACTGGTGAGAGGGGACTTTGTTGGGGATTTTGGTGTTGAGAGCATCAACTTGTTTTGTTTCCTTGCCTAAGAATAGCAAAATAGAATGAAAGTCTTTTGACCAATGCCCAAGTTCCCAGTGGGGTGAAAGGCAAGGATAATGCTAATCAAGACTGGACACAGTTCTTGTTGATATCATTGGAAAATTTGCTTTGAAGTCAGGTATATCTTGCCATGGGTGGGCAGGTTTATAGTCTGTGAAGTTCTTAAACAGAACATGCATAGTCAGAGTTATCCATAGTTGTCTGTCATGCCAAGGGGATAGAAGAATAGGTCTTCTGCTCCTGGGGAGAAGGGCCAAGGCTTTCCATTCACATGAGATCATAATGACTGTTGTGATGTGCCCTGAGTGAGAATACCAAAGCCCTGAAACCAGGATTGATCCAAACAAAAGCTCTTCTTCATATTGGAAGAAATGAGGGACAATTTGAAAGAAAAAGATATGGTTTTTAGCTTATCACTTCATGTTCAACACCCCTGAATGCAATTGTTTGCTTTCATTGTTAGGTACCTTGAATCTCTCTGAAAAAAAGGAAGGTCCAAGTTTAACCAATAATAAATGTCATGCCAATTGGTGTCACCTAATTTTGGCTTTTCAACCGAAAAGACCTTTTTTTAGATTGACTTTAGAAACATCTTTTCTGTCATAGGGCTCATATTCACATCACATGTGATACAGCAAAAAATGCCTGACTTACCATTTTCAAGGAACACATTCTCACAACTCACCTCCATCTCATCTTACTCCAGTCCTAGGCAATCAATTTTAGTCTTAGTTCACCAACATGGTGGCCATATAAAATTAGCAAATAAGCATATAAATAAACAAAGAACAGATGCATTAAGGTTGACAGCCGTAATCCGTAATGAAGTTTTCCTTTACATCTTAACTTTCAAATTGGGCTGGCTTTGAAATGATACATGTAATTCAGAAGAAACTTTTCCAGATCCAATTGGTCAGATTTTTTTTTATCACGGTTTTATTCTGTTTTGATACAGTTAGTAAAATTAAAATTTCATAAACTTTTCACAATGCATTTCATTCTAAACTTTAATACGACTAAAGCATCTTAATTTAAATTCATGGGTACATGAAGAAAGGAGGAATGTACGCTGATATAACTATGTAGAAGAACCACTAGTTATTAATGCTTAAATCTTTTCTCCATTGCTTCTCTCCAGAATTTATTAAACAGATATGTCCTTTCTTGCAATGTGAGAGCACAAAAGCAAAAGGGAGGAACTAAATGAAAAATCTGCCAATGGTTCTACCTCTTGCAACATTGGGAGTTAAAGATTTCTTATTTACCTACCTGAAGTCCAGCAACTATTTGACTAATGATAATGTTTTCCTCCATTTTTCATTAATAGTTCTAACATACCTCGTTTGTCATTCTTTGTTTTTCTTCTTAGTCTCTGCCTCAGTCCAAATGTGGGGAAAATTGCCAGCCTGGATTTTTCAAGAGGGCTCGGAAAGGAGAGCCAGTTTGCTGTTATGACTGTGTTCCTTGTCCAGAGGGGACCATCTCCACTCAGGAAGGTGGGTGACACCACATAAAGGGGAATTGGATTAAACCAACGCATCTTGATCAATGTACGTTTTAAAAGAAACACATCTAAGATTGACAATTTTGTGGTTCTTCATTTTCAAGGTACCCAATTTCCTCCATAATAGGAGGAATAAGAAAAAAGACCTTGAAGGATGAGGTAGGAAGAGATAGAAGAACATGGTGGATTATGCATGGTTACTTGTGCCAGAGGAAATCTCTCTTTTCTTGCCAGTTTGGAACTGTCCTCCCATTTTTACCTTTCTTAGGAACATCTGAATTCTTTGAAATTAAGGAATGGTTTCAGGCAGTGGTGGGTTTCAATTTATTTTACTACTGGTTTGCATGCACAGAAGCGTTTGGGTGGGTGGGTGGAGTCTCCCACTGTCACCACAACCAGTTTGTCCAGTCCGGAGCAAACTGGCAAAAACCCACCTCTGGTTTCAGGTCCATGGCTTTTGCTCAACCAACCCAGTTTATATTACAGCCCAATGTATATTGTATATAAATCAATCAATCAATTAATTAGTCAGTCAGTCTTTATTTAGATCATGGAACCACATAAGGCGAAAGATGTAATTCCGGGGACCATGGAGGGAGAGAGTTTGGGTTCAAGGGACAAGAGCAATACACACAAAAGACTCACCATAAAAGACATGGAACAGTTTTGTGTGAAAGGAGGAATGCAATTAGTAATTAGAGGAATGTTTTAGTCTCCAGTCCCCTAATCATCTTTGTTGCTCTTCTCTGCACTCTTTCTAGAGTCTCCACGTCTTTTCTACATCGTGGTGAGCAAAACTGAATGCAGTATTCCAAGTGTGGCCTTCCCAAGGCATTATAAAGTGGTATTAACACTTCACATGATTCTATCCCTCTGTTTATGCAGCCTTGAACTGTGTTGGCTTTTTTGGCAGCTGCTGCACACTGCTGGCTCATATTTAAATGGTTGTCCACTAGGACTCCAAGATCCCTTTCACAGTTACTACTATTGAGCACTGTACCACCTATACTGTACCTGTGCATTTCATTTTTGTTGCCTAAATGTGGAACCTTACTCTTTTCATCATTGAATTTCAGTTGATGGGCTCTTAGGGAACAGAGTGAAAATCTTGGCCCTGCAATGGGGCATCCCTCGGGAATGGCGTCTCTCTCCTTTCTTCTTTGTCTTTTACATGAAATTGCTAGGTGAGGTCATTTGCCGCCATGGGCTTGGTATCAAAATACACCACCCATGGCTGGGAAGATGTTAGTGTTGTGATGCTGAGTATATGGAGGCAGTGAAATGGACTGGGAGGAAGCAACATTGATTCAACCCTAGCAAAATACAGTGGCTTCCTGTTTTTGCCCCCCTAAATGTTTAGTGATAGTTTAGTTATGACTTTGAATGGAATGATACTTCTCTGGATAGTAATGGCTCATAGTTTTTTTGTGGGGGCAGATCCTCCGAGAAAAATGGCTACTGTAGGAGGAGTGTTAGATGCTGGGGGTGGAGTCAGCAACAGGAAACAGCCTAGAGCAGTGGTTGTCAACTTTCCCAATGCCGTGACCCTTTAATACAGTTCCTCATGTTGTGGTGACCCCCAACCATAAAATTATTTTATGTTTTCCATATTTTTTTTGAAAATATGTGTTTTCCAATGGTCTTAGGCAACATCTATCTATCTATCTATCTATCTATCATCTATCTATCTATCTATCTATCTATCTATCTATCTATCTATCTATCTATCTATCTATATCTATATCTATATCTATATCTATATCTATATCTATATCTATCTATCTATCTATCTATCTATCTATCTATCTATATCTATATCTATCATCTATCTATCTATCTATCTATCTATCTATCTATCTATCTATCATCTATCATCTATCATCTATCATCTATATCTATATCTATATCTATATCATCTATATCTATCTATATCTATCTATATCTATCTATATCTATCTATATCTATCTATATCTATCTATATCTATCTATATCTATCTATATCTATCTATATCTATCTATATCTATCTATATCTATCTATATCTATCTATATCTATCTATCTCTATCTCTATCTCTCTATATATCTCTATATATCTATATCTATATCTATCTATCTATCTATCTATCTATCTATCTATCTATCTATCTATCTATCTATCTATATATGTAGGTCTTTGGTTGTTCGGGTTTTCTCCCGCGTAGAATTAGAAGTATCTTCACGACGTTTCAATGAAGTCTCATTCATCATCTTCAGGCTGGTGCTTCCGGCTTGGTGCTTCCGGCTTGGTGCTTCCAGGAGCAATGTGAGATCTCAGCCGGTTCCTCCTTTTAACTGCCAGTGGGGGTTTGTGCTGATTGGGTGGGAGCTTGGCTGCATTCTGATTGGGTGGAGGTATATTCTGATTGGTAGGGGGCTTGGCTGTGCTCTGATTGGATGGGAGTTTGGCTGTGTTCTGATTGGATGGGGGCGTGTTCTGTTTGGGTGGGGGCCTGGTTGTGCTTGTGTTAGTCTGAGTTGCAGAGGGATTTAAGCTGGTGAGCTGCTTTACTGTTGTTTGGCTTCGCGTTTGTGGTCATGCCACATCTCCGTGGTGGGCATCAGTTTGCTTAATGTATGGATCGGAGGGGTTTAAAGTGGCTAATAATGCAGCTGTGGTCTGGCTTCTGGTTTGTGGTCATTATCAGTGTGGTTTTGGGCTTGCTTTTTGCGTGGATGTGTGATAGTGACATCCTGTGTGGTTTTCGTGAGTGTGGGTCTGGTATCATTCTTTGTGTTAGGGACTCGTTTGTCAGTGAGGGCAGTTTCCAAATGGCTGGTAGGCGGGAGGTATCATCTCGTTTATTCATGCTGTGTGGTCGTTTTTCTATCTCAATAGCTTCTCTGATTATTCTGTTGTTAAAGTGTTCAATTTTGGCAATAGTTCTGGTCTTTTTAAAGTCTATATCATGTCCTGTGGCTTTGAGGTGTTGGACCAGGGAAGAAGTTGGTTCCTCCTTTCTGACTGAGTTTTTGTGTTCTTCAATGCGTGCCTTTATTCTTCTGTTGGTTTGTCCGATGTATGTGGTGGGGCAGGTGGTGCATGGGATTTCGTATACTCCTTGATTTTCTAACTCTATTTTGTCTTTGGGGTTTCTTAGGATGGTGGATATTTTTTGGTTTGTGTAGAATGCTGTCTTGATGTTGTGTTTGTGGAGGATCTTGCTGATTCTGTCTGTGGTGCCTTTTATGTATGGGAGGAGGGCTTTGCCGTTTTCTTGTTCACTGTCTTGGATTTTAGTGGGGTTTTCTTTTTGGATTAGGTTAGTGATATTGTTTCTTTGGAATCCGTTGGATGCCCCTCCTCGCCTCAGTTTCGGGAAGCATCCCCCGGACAATGCCTGAAGAGAGGAAGGGAGGGGAGGAGGAAAGAGGAGGAAGGGAGGGGGATGGCGCCTCAGCTTCTTGCACGCGAAGCGGCCGTTTTCCTACCGGGGGAGGGAGGAGGAGGAGCTTCAAATGATGATGGCGGGTGTCTCTTGAGCTCCAGGAACACCATGGAGCTCCCGTCTGGATAAGGGTTGCTGCCGGCCCCTGTATCATCTGAGGGGGCCGAGAGTTCGATAGCCCGACCACCCAGGCACGTTTCGGGCTTGTTTTGGCCCGCCAGGGTGGTCGGTGAAGACCGGAGGGAGAAGAGGACTGGAGGGCTGCAAACGGCCACCGGCATGGAAAGAACAATGGCGCCGGCGCGGTGCGGCTGCGCCGGTGGCGCTGGCGCCGAGAAACACCGAGAAATGCCGAAAAACCCCGAAAGAGCCAGAAAAGTTGAAGGATAGTGAGAAGAAGGGGATGAGAGGCTCCGGAGGCATTGGAGGCACCGGAGAGATCCCTGAGACATTGAAGGGCCCAAGGGAGAGAAACAGAAAACATCTGATAGATGAGAAGGACTGGGAGGCAGCCGGAGGCTGCTGGAAGAGACAAGGGGAGATGGCTGCGGCGATGGTTGAATGGAGGAAGCTGCAGCCAGGGACCCCTTGGGATATTTTGTCATTTTGTCATTCCTGGCTACTTGTTCCTGGCTACTCCCATTCTCCTCCCGGGCCCCTGCTGACTTGAGTGGGCTAACACTGGGAGCCAAGCAGCCGGGCCAAGAATGCCCCCCCATCCATCGGGGGGGCCACATCCACCTGGAAACAGATGAATGGAACTATCACCTATCCTTTGCCACCATTTACCACCTTTGCCTTTCCCACACCATCTGGGATATCTAATCATAGCTTGCTCTCCCCCCCCCCTTTTTCTCCAAGTTCCAAGTACCACCTGGACATTGAAAATAAATAAATAAATAACTAAATATTTATTTCTTAGCCGCACCCTCTCCCGAAGGACTCGGGGCGGCGTACAATAAAACATAGGAAATAAATATATAAACAAACATACATATAACAAAACGTATACCAAGACATATACATATACAAGAGGAGGTGAGCTGATGAATAAAAAACAATTAAAAACACAATGTTTAAAAACCCCTAAATAATTTAATACAATTAAAATACCCCAAATAAAAAACCCGTCAGGAGCGATATAGTTGGATCAAAGTTGAGCCAGGCCAGCTACTTGAAATAGGTGGGTCTTGAGCTTTACACGAAAGGAGCGGAGGTCAGAGGTATTCCTAATATCCAGGGGGAGGTCATTCCACAGGGCTGGGCCCGCCACAGAGAAGGCTCTACTCCTAGGCGCCGCCCCCCGGCACTGCCTGGTGGACGGCACCTGGAGGAGACCCTCTCTGTGCGAGCGGATTGGTCGCAGGGATGTATGGGGCAGAATACGATCCCACAAGTATCTAGGTCCTGAGCCATGGAGCGCTTTGAAGATCGTTATCAAAACCTTGAAACGCACCCGATAGACCACAGGAAGCCAGTGCAGCTCGCGCAGGAGCGGTGTCACATGGGAGTACCTAGTACTCCCCATAATTACCCGCGCGGCTGCGTTCTGGACCAACTGTAGCCTCCGGGTGCATTTCAAGGGAAGCCCCATGTAGAGAGTGTTACAGTAGTCCAAGCGAGACGTCACCAGCGCATGAGAGACCGTGCGTAAGGCGTCCCGGTCCAGTAGGGGGCGCAATTGGCACACCAGGCGAACCTGGTGGAATGCCCCCCTTGCCACGGCTGTCACATGGTCATCCATGGACAGCCGGGCATCCAGGAGGACGCCCAAATTGCGCGCCCGCTCCACGGGGGCGAGTTGGATAGCCCCGATGGCCAATGATGGAATTAATTGGCTGAACCGGGGAGCTGGTACCCACAGCCACTCCGTCTTGGAGGGGTTGAGTTTGAGTCGGTTGCCATCCATCCAGACCCGTACGGCTTCCACACACCGGGACATCACTTCGACGGCCTCGTTGGGGTGGTTCGGGGTGGAAAAGTACAGCTGAGTATCATCAGCGTACAGATGATATCCCACCACGAAACCATGGATGATCTCACCCAGCGGCTTCATATATGTGTTGAACAGGAGTGGCGAGAGGACCGACCCCTGTGGCACCCCACAAGTAAGGGGGCGTAGGGTCGACCTCTCCTCCCCTGCCAACACACGCTGCGTCCGGCCAGAAAGGTAGGAGCCGAACCACTGCAAAACGGTGCCCCGGACCCCCAACCCCTCCAGCCGGCACAGCAGGATACCATGGTCGATGGTATCAAAAGCCGCCGAGAGGTCTAATAGGACCAGGATAGAGGAACAACCTCTATCTCTGGCCCTCCAGAGATCATCCACCAACGCGACCAAGGCCGTCTCCGTGCTGTGACCGGGGCAGAAGCCGGACTGGTGCGGGTCTAGATAATCATTTTCCTCCAGATGTCGTGGAAACTGGTAAGCCACCACACTCTCTACAACCTTCGCCAAAAAGGGAAGGTTGGAGACACGACGATAATTGGCCAGCTCCAGAGGGTCCAGGGAAGGCTTCTTGAGCAAGGGTCTCACCACCGCCTCTTTCAAGGCGGCCGGGAGAGACCCCTCGCTCAACGAAGTGTTCACTAGGCCCAGGAGCCAGTCTCGTGTAACCTCCCAGGATGCCAGTACAAGCCAGGAGGGGCACGGGTCCAATAAACATGTGGTGGGTTGCAGTCGTCCACGCATTCTGTCCAAATCCTCGATGGCAACCAAGTCAAACTCCTCCCAGGTCGATTCCTCAAGACTCGCCACAGACGTCTCCATTGAACCACTGACAGGGACCCAATCCTTCCGGATTTGAGCGATTTTATCCTGCAGATATTTCCCAAATTCCTCTGCTCTGCCCTGTAAAGGGGCCTCCCGCAGCCTCTGAAACAAGAGGGAGCGGGACACCCGAAACAGGGCAGCAGGGCGGTTCTCTGCGGATGCAATGAGAGTGGCACAATATTGGCATTTGGACACTCTCAATGCCACAAGGTACGTCCTTAAATGGGCTTGTGCCTGTGTTCGATCAAATTCAGAACGGGAGGATCTCCAACGACTCTCTAGGCTTCTCATGCGGCATTTCATCACCCTTAGCTCCTCGGTAAACCAAGGGGCCAGGGTGGATCGTTGCCGCCGGAGAGGCCGCAAAGGCGCCACCCAGTTCAAGGCCCTGGTAGTCGCATTATTCCACGCGACCACCAGGTCCTCTACCCGGGGGCGGGTCAGGGTTAAAACCCTCCGCCCTCCATTGAGACTCTAGCCCACTGGCTTTTAACTATTAACTTTTATATCATCTGCACCCCTACTCTATTAGGATGGTCAACAACTTACCAATTTACTCAAGGACAGACCTGCTTCGCCTGCGGGAGGCCCCTCTCTCGCAGGTATGGCCCTTGGCTCACTCAAGGGCCAGCCTTGATGACGGGTTCGTGAACCCCGAGAGGTGGAAGAAGAGGAAGCTGAGGGGCTTTTTAGTAAAATGTTTTATACTGTTTTTAGGGGGTTCTGGGAAGGGGGAGGGATAACCAGGCCAGGAGGGAAGCCAGTGCCACACGAACAGGTGAGTCCAGGAGGGAAGTGAGCGGAGTGGGGGGGGGAGAGGGAACAAGCTATTCCAATAGAGGGTTGTTTTATTACAATGGTCGCGGGGAGGGGGGGATGCGAGGACAATAGAAGATCACAAGGTCGGTTGGGAGACCGTGGCTGCTGGCTACGCCCGGTCATTTGTACCAACCCCCGCAACCTAGGTGGTTGGGATCTACAGAGACAGGGCCTACGGCTGATGCTTTGCAATGCAAGGTCCGTGACCAACAAGGCCCCCCTCATTAATGAGTTGATCTCTGAGGGGGAGCTGGACCTTGCAGGAATAACAGAGACCTGGTTGGGTCACGAGGGTGGTTTACCCCTCGTAGAAATGTGCCCACCAGGTTTCCATGCATTTCATCAGCCTCGGGCCCTGGGTAAGGGTGGAGGGGTGGCGGTGGTTATACGGGAAGGTCTAGAGCCGAGGGAGTTCACTGTTTCTCAGATACCCGGGTGTGAGTCACTTGGTGTGAAATGGGGCCCAGGGAGGCAGTAGGGTCTGCTGATTGTATACTTGGCTCCTCGCTATACGTCAGCAGCCCTGCCCGAGCTCCTCGAGCTGATCTCGGAGACGGCGGTGGAGATCCCCAAACTTTTGGTTATGGGGGATTTCAACCTGCCGTCGACGGGAGCAGCATCCGAGGTGGCTCGGGAGTTCATGGCTTCCATGACAGCCATGGGCCTGACCCAACTAATTCAGGGTCCCACAAATGAAGGTGGCCACACACTGGACCTTGTTTTTATATCTGAGCAGTGGACGAGTGATCTGGGAATAGGGGACTTAGACATTACTCCCCTGTCATGGTCAGATCACTCTTGTCTGCGGCTAGACTTCCCTGGCGCTACCCCCCACCGCGAGGAGGCGGAACCAGTCTGTCCAAGCTGGTACCGCCCCAAGCACCTGATGGAACCAGTTAGGTTCCAGTCGGAGCTTGGGCCGCTACCTGTAGCCCTGACCCGCGCTCGGTCGGAGGACCTAGTGGCCGCCTGGAATAGGGCGATGGCTGGGGCCTTGGACCGGGTTGCGCCTTTGCGACCTCTCCTACGGCAGCGACCCACCCGGGCTCCTTGGTATACCGAGGAGCTGAGGGTGATGAAGCGCCAGAGGAGACGTCTAGAGAGCAGGTGGAGGTCCTCACGCTCCGAGTCTGACCGAACACAGGTAAGAGCCTATTTACAGACTTACCTTGTGGCATTGAGAGCGGCCAAACGTAGACATTGTGCCGCTCTTATTGCGTTTGCGGATAACCGCCCTGCCGCCCTGTTTAGGGTCACCCGCTCCCTCTTGGTGCAAGAGACGCGGGGAGCACCCTTACAGGGTAGAGCAGAGGAGTTTGGAGAATATCTGCAGAACAAAGTCGCTCAGATCCGGAGCGGATGGGCCCCCTCCAGCGGTCTGGACGGGCCGTCAGCAGTGAGTCCTGTGAGTCCACTCTGGGAGGAGTTTGACTCTGTTGCCCCCGAGGATTTAGACAGGTTACGTGGACGGCTGCGACCCACCACATGTTCATTGGACCCTTGTCCCTCCTGGCTGGTACTGGCATCCTGGGAGGTGACACGAGGCTGGCTTCTGGGCCTGGTGAACGCCTCGTTGGGTGAGGGATCCTTACCTAACGTCTTGAAAGAGGCGGTGGTGAGGCCCTTACTCAAGAGGCCTTCACTCGACCCAATGGAGCTAGCTAATTATCGTCCAGTCTCCAACCTCCCTTTTTTGGCGAAGGTTGTTGAGAATGTGGTGGCGCAGCAGTTTCCACGTCACCTCAATGAATCCGATTATCTAGACCCACGCCAGTCCGGCTTCCAACCCAGGCACAGCACGTAGACAGCCTTGGTCGCGTTGGTTGATGATCTCTGGAGGGCCAGAGATAGAGGCTGTTCCTCTATCCTGGTCCTATTAGATCTCTCAGCGGCTTTTGATACCATCGACCATGGTATCCTTCTGCGCCGGCTGGAGGGGATGGGAGTCGGAGGCACCGTGTTACGGTGGTTCGACTCTTACCTCTCCGGCCGGATGCAATATGTGTTGACAGGGGGGCAGAGATCGACCCCGAGGCCACTCTCTTGTGGGGTGCCGCAGGGGTCGGTCCTCTTGACCCTTCTGTTCAATGCATATGTGAAGCCGCTGGGCGAGATCATCCGTGGTTTTGGGGTTGAATACCATCTGTACGCTGATGATACTCAGCTGTACATTTCAACCCCAAACCACCCCAACGAGGCTGTCGCAGTGATGTCCCGGTGTTTGAAAGCCGTCGGGGTCTGGATGGGGGACAACAGACTCAAACTCAACCCCTCCAAGACTGAGTGGCTGTGGCTTCCGGCACCTCGGTTCAGCCAGCTGACCCCATCGCTGGCCATAGGGGACGAGCTATTGCCCCCTGTGGAACGGGCGCACAATTTGGGCGTCCTCCTAGATGCCCGGCTGTCAATGGATGACCATGTAGCAGCCATGGCAAGGGGGGCGTTCCACCAGGTTTGCCTGGTGCGCCAATTGCGCCCCCTACTGGACCGGGATGCCCTACGCACAGTCACTCATGCGCTGGTGACGTCTCGCCTAGACTACTGTAATGCTCTCTACATGGGGCTTCCCTTGGGACGCGCCCGGAGACTGCAGCTAGTCCAGAACGTGGCCGCGGGGGTTATCATGGGGAGGTCTAGATTCTCCCACGGAACACCGCTCCTGCGCGAGCTGCACTGGCTACCTGTGGTTTTTCGGGTGCGTTTCAAGGTCCTGATCACTATCTTTAAAGCGCTCCATGGCTCAGGGCCTAGTTACTTGCGGGATCGCATCCTCCCACATACATCCCTGCGGCCAATCCACTCTCACAGGGAGGGCCTTCTCCAGGTGCCGTCCACTAGGCAATGCCAGCGGGCGGCGCCAAGGAGTAGAGCCTTCTCTGTGATGGGCCCAACCCTCTGGAATGACCTCCCCCCCGACATTAGAACCACCTTGGACTTCCACTCCTTCCGACAAAAATTGAAGACTCACCTGTTCCGATTAGCTGGCCTGGCATAATTATAAATGTTACAACTATGAACTCCTGGTAGTATACTCTCATCTGTTTATTTTAAGGGTAATGTTTTAATTTCTAATTGTTTTTAGGGCTTTTAGACCCATATTTATTCTTCTGTACAGTACTCTTAATTTTAACCTCCTCCACATATATATGTATATTTATAGTTATATCTATATTTGTATTTTATCTGTTATTTGTTGTGTGGACTGTACACCGCCCCGAGTCCCTTTTTGGGAGAGGGGGCGGTTTAGAAATGCGAAGAATATATAAAATAAATAAATAGTACGTTGGTGAGAGTGTGTAGTTCGGTTTTGAGGTGTTGTTCATCAGCTAAGCGTTTTGTTCTGGAGATGAGTGTCTTGGCTACAGAGTTGATCTGTGCTGGGTGGTGGTGTGAGAGTGCGTGCAAATAGCGGTTTGTGTGTGTTTTCTTCTGGTAGATGGTGTGTCCTAGGGATCCATTGGATTTCTTATAGACTAAGACAGTGGTGGGCAACCCGCGGCTCGGGAGCCACATGCGGCTCTTTACACCCTTTAATGCGGCTCTTCTGTGTGCCGGGTGCCCGCTCCCCTCCCTCCTCTCGGGCTTCAGAGGGAAGCTTCTGCAAAAGCCCGGGCGAGTGACAACCAATTTTGGTCCTATGACTGCAGAATGCTGCAAAATACCATAAATGCAGGCCAGTTGTTGAGTGTTTCAAATGTGATTGGAACACTCAACAAGGTGACCACAGTGTGTGTGTGTGTGTGAGAGAGAGAGTGAGAAAGACAGACAGACAGAGAAAGGAACAGAGAGAGGGAGTGAGGGAGGGAATCAGAGAGAGACTGACAGACAGACACACACACACACACAGACAGAGAGAGACAGAGAGGGGGAGGGAGGGAGAGAAAGATAGACAGACAGAGAGACACACACAGAGTGAGTGATTAAGTGAATGAGTGAGAGACAGACACACCCACATACACAGAGTGACAGAGAGAGAGGGAGGGGAGAGAGACAGAGGGAGAGACAGAGACAGACACACACACACACAGAGTGAGTGAGAGACAGACAGACAGACACACACACAGAGTGACAGAGATGGGGGAGGGAGGGAGAGAGAGACAAAGAGCCAGAGAGAGAGAGAGAAAGAAAAAGAAAAAAAGAAAGTGGGAGAGAGAGATGAAATTAAAAACAACAACATACAAACCTGACTTACTCAAACTATCCAAGGAAATGCAAGGCCAATGTTCACATTAGTGGTTGTGACTTTGTCAGTCAATGTCAGGATGTAATTTTCTCTACATTGTAAGGCAAATTTTACGGAATTTAACGTTATCGATAAATAATATCGTTCTAAAGTTTTTGTTTTATTAGTTGTGTTATTTGTATCCTCCCGACCTATGTGGATACTTGCATGCAGAATATTCTCAATAAAAACTTATTGAAACTAAAAACAGTGTACCATCCTATGTATTTTCGGTTTTAAAAATGTGGCTCTCAAAGTAAATTTCAATCGTGGTTTTGGCGAGATTTGGCTCAGTTGAAAAAAAAGGTTGCCCACCACTGGACTAAGATATCCAGGAAGGGGAGTTGGTTATTGGCTTCTGTTTCCATGGTGAACTGTATTTTGGGGTGTAGGCTGTTGAGGTGTGTGAGGAAGTTGTCCAGTTTATCTTTCCCATGTGGCCAGATTATGAAGGTGTCGTCTACGTATCTGAGCCAGAGTTTGGGTTTGTGATCGGATTTTTCTAGAGCTTGGGTTTCAAAGTGTTCCATGAAGAGGTTAGCAATGACAGGTGAGAGGGGTGATCCCATGGGTGCTCCTTCTATTTGTTTGTATTTTTGTCCATTATAGATGAAGTATGTGTTGGATAGGCAGTGGTTGGTCAGATATAGGATATGTTTGGGGGGGTTGTATTTGTTTTGGATAGCTGTCAAGGCTTCTTTGATTGGTACTTGGGTGAAGAGGGATATGACATCGAAGCTCACGAGTAGGTCGCTGGGCTGTAAGTTTTGTTTCTTTATGATCTCTATGAACTGGAATGAGTTTTTTACATGTGAGGTGATGGATTCTGCATAGGGCTGTAGTTGTTTGGCGAGAAATTTGGCTAGGTTTTGTAGAGGTGAGCCTATGGAGCTGACTATGGGTCTGAGTGGGGTTCCTTCTTTGTGTATCTTGGGGAGACCATAGAGCTTAGGGCATCTGGATGATTTTTCTCTGAGAATGATTCTTTGCTGGATTTCTTCACTGATGGGGGAGGCTTTTATTTTGGATCTGGTGGTTTTTTCTAAGTAGGTGGTGGGATCTGTACTTAGGGGTTTGTACGTGGAGTCTTGGAGTAGGTTGGATAATTTGGTTTGGTAGTCAGATGTGTTCATGACCACCGTGGCGTTCCCCTTGTCTGCTGGAAGGATTATTATGCTAGTGTCTTATTTTAGGTTAAATAGTGCTGTCTGTTCCTCTTTGGGTAAGTTTCTTTTGGGGGGCTTGCTGGTGCAGAGGATGTTGGTGATTTCGAGTCTGATTCTGTTAGCGTCATCGGGGTTGATTTTGGTCAGGCTGGTTTCAACTCCGCATATAATGGTTTCAGTGGGGATGTGTTTGGGAGCGACTGCAAAGTTGAATCCTCTGGCAAGGACATTGGTTTCAGCTTTGGTGAGGATCTTATCTGAGATGTTATGCACTGTTTGTTTCATGTGTGGCTGTGAGGGGGGAGGGGTTTGTTTCTGGCGTTCTTTTAGTCTTCGGAGTTTATTGGTATGTGTGTCTGTCTTGAGGGTGGTCTGTGCTTCGGCTCTCCAGGTGGCGAATTGTTTGGATTTGTCCCAAAGTGTGGGGTGGATCTTGTTGCTGAGTTTGAGGTGAAGTGTAAGGAGATTTCTGTTGATTCGGTCTAGGTGGAATCTTTTTGTGTGAAGTTCATTTCTGATTAGGGCCATTTCTGTTCTTTTCAGGATGCGTTTGGTGGCTGCAGAGTTGGAGTGGAATTTTAATTGGAAGCATGTGGGGGTTAAATTTTGATCTCGGCAGTTGCGTAGGAATGTGAGGTCACATAAAATGGAAGCTCTTTGGACTTCGAGTTTTTCGTATACACACACACACACACATATACATACACATATACATACACACACACACACACACAAACAAACACACACACCATATATAGCATGCATATATATACAGTGTAGCATATATACACATATACAGGGAACCAGGGAATCTTCTGAGGAGGCATTCCATCACACTATGAGGTAAAGTTTGTGGGATGTTCCCACATTCACAGTTAGTATTATCAACCAGGTCCCATTTGTTTTTTTGTTTTTCAATATTTGCACCTGCCATGGTTGGTCAGTATCATCTGACATCCATAGATGATATTTCTTGAAAAGTAAAAAAGAGATACAAAAGAAATATTACTTTTTTTTTCTCAGATGCTGAAAAATGTACCAAGTGCCCAGATGATCAATATCCAACTGAGAGCAGAGTCCAATGTATCCCAAAAAGAATAACCTTCCTCTCCTATGAAGAACATCTGGGCATCACCCTGGTCTCAATTGCCGTAATTTTGTTCCTATCCACAGGATTCATTTTAATCATATTCATTAAATACCTAGAAACTCCCATTGTCAAAGCCAACAATCGGGACCTCTCCTACATCCTCCTGGTCTCCCTCTTGCTTTGCTTCTTGTCCTCCTTTTTCTTCATTGGACAGCCAAGGAAAGCCACCTGTCTTCTCCGACAAACTGTGTTCAGCATTGTCTTCTCAGTAGCTGTGTCTTCTGTGTTGGCCAAAACAATCACAGTGGTATTGGCCTTCCTTGCCACAAAACCAGGGAATAAAATGAGAAGATGGTTGGGGAAGAGCTTGGCCAATTCTATCATCCTTTCTGGTTCTGCTGGACAAATTTTCATCTGTGCCTCATGGCTTGGAATTTCTCCCCCATTCCCTGACTCTGACCTCGACTCGCAGCCTGGAGAGATCATCCTGCAATGCAATGAAGGCTCTGTCACCATGTTTTATGTTGTCCTTGGCTATATGTGTTTCCTAGCTTCCATTTGCTTCACTGTAGCTTTCCTGGCCAGGAATCTGCCTGGGGCCTTCAATGAAGCCAAGCTGATCACATTCAGCATGCTGGTCTTCTGCAGTGTCTGGATCTCCTTCCTGCCCACTTACCTGAGCACCAAAGGAAAGGCCATGGTGATTGTTCAAGTCTTCTCCATCTTGGCCTCCAGTGCTGGACTGTTGGGTTGCATCTTCTTCCCCAAATGCTACATTATAATCCTGAGGCCAGATCTAAATACTAAGGAATATCTAATGATAAAAGTAGGGAAATGACTATGATATTGTTTCTTAGGCTTGTAACATTTTATTTTTTCATTGCAGTTATTGGGCTTTTGTATTCTTCCTTTGCATCAATGTGACAATTAAGATAATTTAAAACTGAAAGAAATAAACATATAAAGAATGAAAGACTAATGAAATTAAATTCCGATATAAGCATCAAACAGTAAAAAAAGCAATTAATAATTAAAATTGTCATGCAGCCAAAGATGAACAAGCTAAGAAATAAGATAGTTATATTAAGGTTAGACAGCTGAATAGAAGAGATAAGGCTCCCCAAAGAGAGAGGATAGGAGTCTGTTGCCTGAGGTCTGTTGAATATGAAACTCTAAATCTGTGTAAACATGATCACTTTCTCCCTCTATGACTTTTTCTTGAAAGTAGGTGTAAGCAGTGGAGTTGGGTATCAAGATCAGGCAGATGACTCCTCATCCAACACTCTGGATGTCTACATCAGTTATTTCTGGAGGTGTTAGGTGAATATTGTATACTTGGCTCCTCGCTATACATCAGCAGCCCTACCCGAGCTCCTCGAGCTAATCTCAGCGACGGCAGTTGAGACTCCCAGACTTTTGGTCATGGGGGACTTCAACTTGCCGTCAATGGGAGCGGCTTCCGAGGTGGCTCGGGAGTTCATGGCTTCCATGACGGCCATGGACCTGACCCAATTAGTGCAGGGCCCCACTCACGAAGGGGGCCACACACTGGACCTCATTTTTGTATCTGAACAGTGGACGAGTGATCTGGGAATAGGGGATCTAGTCATCACGCCCCTGTCATGGTCAGACCACTCATCCCTCCGGCTGGACTTCCCTGGTGCTATATCCCACCGCGAGGAGGCGGAACCAGACTCTACAAGCTGGTACCGCCCCAGGCACCTGATGGAACCGGATAGATTCCAGACGGAGCTTGGGCCAATACCTGTAGCCTTGTCCCGCTCCCACTCCGAGGACCTAGTGACTGCCTGGAATAGGGCGACGACTGGGGCCTTGGACCGGGTTGCGCCTTTGCGACCTCTCCTGCGGCATCGACCCACCCGGGCTCCTTGGTTTACTGAGGAGCTAAGGGTGATGAAGTGCCACAGGAGACGTCTAGAGAGCAGGTGGAGGTCCTCACGCTCCGAATCTGACCGAACACAGGTAAGAGCCTATTTGCGGACTTACCTTGTGGCAATAAGAGCGGCCAAGCGTAGACATTGTGCTGCCCTTATTGCGTCCGCGGATAACCGCCCTGCCGCCCTGTTTCAGGTGACCCGCTCCCTTTTATCGCAGGGGACGCGGGAGACACCCTTACAGGGAAGAGCAGAGGAGTTTGGGGAATATTTTCAGGACAAAATCGATCAGATCCGGAGGAGATGGACCTCCGTCAGTGGACCAGACGAGCCGCCAACAGCGAGTCTTGAGAGACCATTCTGGGAGGAGTTTGACTCTGTTGCCCCCGAGGATTTGGACAGGTTGCGTGGACGGCTGCGACCCACCACATGTTCAATGGACCCGTGCCCCTCCTGGCTGGTACTGGCAGCCTGGGAGGTGACATGAGGCTGGCTTCTGGGCCTGGTGAACGCCTCATTGGGTGAGGGTTACTTACCAACTGCCTTGAAAGAGGCGGTGGTGAGACCCTTGCTCAAGAGACCTTCGCTCGACCCAATGGAGCTAGCTAATTACCGTCCAGTCTCCAACCTCCCCTTCTTGGCGAAGGTTGTTGAGAATGTGGTGGCGCAGCAGTTTCCACGACACCTGGACGAATCCGACTATCTAGACCCACGCCAGTCCGGCTTCCGACCCGGGCACAGCACTGAGACAGCCTTGGTCGCGTTGGTCGATGATCTCTGGAGGGCCAGAGATAGGGGTTGTTCCTCTATCCTGGTCCTATTAGACCTCTCGGCGGCTTTTGATACCATCGACCATGGTATCCTATAGCGCCGGTTGGAGGGGATGGGAGTCGGAGGCACCGTTTTGCGCTGGTTCGGCTCCTACCTCTCCGACTGGAAGCAATGTGCGTTGACAGGGGGGCAGAGGTCGTCCCTGAGGCCACTCACTTGTGGGGTGCCACAGGGGTCGGTCCTCTCGCCTCTCCTGTTCAACGCATATGTGAAGCCGCTGGGTGAGATCATCCGTGGCTTTGGGGTTGAGTACCACCTGTACGCTGATGACACTCAGCTGTACATTTCAACCCCAAACCACCCCAACGAGGCTATTGAAGTGATGTCCCGGTGTTTGGAAGCCGTCGGGGTCTGGATGGGGGACAACAGACTCAAACTCAACCCCTCCAAGACCGAGTGGCTGTGGGTACCGGCACCTCGGTTCAGCCAGCTGACTCCATCGCTGGCCATAGGGGGCGAACAACTGTCCCCTGTGGAGCGGGCGCGCAATTTGGGCGTCCTCCTTGATGCCCGGCTGTCAATGGAGGACCATGTGGCAGCCGTGGCAAGGGGGGCGTTCCACCAGGTTCGCCTGGTGCGCCAATTGCGCCCCCTACTGGACCGGAGTGCCCTGCGCACGGTCACTCATGCGCTGGTGACGTCTCGCCTGGACTACTGCAATGCCCTCTACATGGGGCTTCCCTTGGGACGCATCCGGAGACTGCAGCTAGTTCAGAACGCAGCCGCGCGGGTTATTATGGGGAGTACACGTTACTCCCACGTAACACCGCTCCTGCGCGAGCTGCACTGGCTACCTGTGGCCTTTCGGGTGTGTTTCAAGGTATTGATTACCATCTTTAAAGCGCTCCATGGCATAGGACCTAGTTATCTGCAGGATCGCATCCTACCCCACACGTCCCTGCGACCTATCCGCTCACACAGGGAGGGACTCCTCCTGGTGCCGTCCGCCAGGCAGTGTCAGCGGGCGACACCTAGGAGTAGGTCCTTCTCTGTGATGGGCCCAACCCTCTGGAATGACCTCCCCCCCAACATCCGAACTACCACCGACCTCCGTTCCTTCCGTCAAAAGTTAAAGACTCACCTATTTCAATCAGCTGGCCTGGCACTCTCTTAGTTTTACCTCCCGGGGATTTATTTTAATTGGGTTTGGGTTTTTAATTGGGGATGTTTTTAGGGTTTTAGAATATATTTATTTCTTGTACAGCCTATCTCCTCCATCCAAATGTATTTAATTGTTTTATGATTGTATTTTTATCTGCATTGACTGTACACCGCCCCGAGTCCCTTTTTGGGAGAGCGGGCGGTCTAGAAATCCAAGAAATAAAATAAATAAATAAATAAATTAAAGATCTTATGGGACCTGAGAATTCCATGACTCTCTGTTGAGTCACAACTATCCTAACATCCTTTCTGGACATGTCCCAAAAGTAGTGACCCTGCTTCAAAAAGCACCTAGAAAGATCTAGAGAAGGAAATGGAAAAAGCTATGAATCCAATTGGTCTCTTATCCAAATAAGCCATACGATTCTCGTGTCCCCAGATCAGAAGCTTTCAGCATTCTGCTATGTGAATGGGAAAATAATCCCCTTTTCTAAATGGGATTTCTAAAGGTAGAAAATGGCAGGAAGGCATCTCTGAGACTTCACTGTCTAGACCAGTGGTTCCCAACCTTTTTTTTGGCCATGGCCACTTAAGCATCTTTAAAATCCTGATGCCCCCTCCCCTGATCTCTACTCAGGCGGAGGAAGCCTAAAAGGCCATTAAATTGGTTTAAACAAGGTTCAAATTGCCACCATTAAAAATCTAATTGCCCCCCCCCTGTGAGGCATGGGCCCCACATTGGGAATGTATGTGTGTGTGTGTGTGTGTGTGTGTGTATGTATATATGTTTCGACTAGCTGACCTGGCATAACTCTACAACCTCCCCAGCCCAGGGCATTTTTAATTGTAATTTTAGTTTTTAAGGGTTAATTTCACTGGGGTTTTAACTTTTTAAGTATTGTAACTTATTTATTTATTCTTACCTCCTCTATACGCTATATAATACCTTTGTACCTCGCCCCGAGTCCCTGTGGGGAGAGGGGGCGACTAATAAGTTCAAGTAATAAATAAATAAATAAATATGTATATATGTATATATGTATATATGTATATATGTATATATGTATATATGTATATATGTATATATGTATATATGTATATATGTATATATGTATATATGTATATATGTATATATGTATATATGTATATATGTATATATGTATATATGTATATATGTATATATGTATATATGTATATATGTATATATGTATATATGTATATATGTATATATGTATATATGTATATATGTATATATGTATATATGTATATATGTATATATGTATTTGTGATACAACCCCTGGTATGCCCAAATATTATTTATCAGCACAAATACAACACATAGTTAGATAGATAGATAGATAGATAGATAGATAGATAGATAGATAGATAGATAGATAGATAGATAGATAGATAGATAGATAGATGATAGATAGATAGATAGATAGATAGATAGATAGATAGATATAGATATAGATATAGATATAGATTTAGATTTAGATTTAGATATAGACATAGACATAGACATAGATATAGATGATATAGATATAGATATATAGATATATATGTGTATATATAGACTTTGCTAGTTTCCAGGGCCATGGACTCAACTGAAACAAGATCTGTTGCCTGAAATCTGCAATTTTAAAATCGTAGGCAGGTATTTCTACCCAAACCAAGTGTGAGGGGAAAAAAGCTTCCAGCTTTTTCACCTGCCATTACCTAGTGGAGACTCAGGAAATTTCTGAAGCTGGTGTCTGGAGGGTTTGAGATCTCCCTGGACTAAATTCCCTCCCTCTAAAAGACAATTCTTCCTTCCCCTTCACTGATGGCACTTAGAGGTCTCTGAAGCAATCCTATCTCTGCCACCAGTTGTTGCAAATTCTGTTTCTTCTTCTTTTTTTTGAACCATCAATGAATAGATTGTTACAGATGCAATTCTCAATTGAATTCTGCGTTCTTCATGCACCCTTGAAGTTAAAATGTGTATTGATGTTAAATTTAATTTAAACTTCTATATTTTAAAATTTTATAGTAGAAAGATCTGTGATAAGGAGAATATCTTCTGACCAACAGGATCCTCAAATATACCTGCAGATTACATAAAATGTTGCAATGACTTCCTCTTTTGAAGTAGTATAACACATGAGGTTCCCCAGTTAAGATGCAAAAGGAAACGTTAGCATTATCAGTCTTAGAGAAGATTTTCTTTTATTCTATTCTTTCAATTTTATGGTAAAATAATGAAGACTAAAGCTGACTGCATTCCTTTGTGCTGCAGGAATTGGGACACAAGAAGGAGCCTTTTCTTGGAAAGATATATTTCAAAGGCACTGCTTGATAGCTCAAAGTCCTTTCAGAACAAGAACTACAGTTAGGCGACACCAACCAGTGTGTAAATACAGTCTTATATTTATAACTAGTTGAATTTAGAGCTTTTTTTTGCTTAGATGTGACTTAAGGTAGATAATAGTACAGATAAACTCAATACAAATATAATCAAACTAGGCCAATGGAGTCCTTTACAGGGACACTTTCATTCAAGGGGGCTTCTATTGTAGTTCCTCTTACAAGCCAAAGGCCAAATCAAACCAGCATTTTCCTTCAAATTGTCTGTCATTATTTTAGATAATAGGCACGGCTTTTCTTTGGGTCAAAATCATATTTCAGGGCTTCAATTTTCTGAGTGAGGTCTCAGATCAAATTATGTCTCAGGTCAAATTATGATGTTTAATTCTAATTATTTCATGTGAACTGAAACCCTTGGACCTCCTTCCTAGGAGCAGAAGGCCAATTGCTATTCAAACTGGTGTGAATGTGGCTTTCCTCCCCACATTCGATTCTGAGTGTAGGTCATCCACATTGGTGATTAGGCTCAGCCTACTTGAAATGGGCCTGGTCTTAAGACTGCAAAACAGAGAAAAGAAGATAATAATTTCCAAACCTTCTTGAGTAACCTCAGCTGTGCTAGATTATTTTGGTTGATAGTAAGTTTCTGTCTTTCAAAAGTCCCCAGTTGCTTTTCAACGAAGGGCTCCTTATGGATAACCACCACACCTACGATGTTCAGGTCAGCTGCTAGGTCTCCATTTGGGTCCAGATAAAGTTTCACCCATGAAACATTGCAAAACACATTCTTGTCCAGGAAGTGATGAAACTAGAATGGAAAAATCCAGTAATTCCCTTTTTTAAAAAAAAAAAAAAAACTAGTTTTCTAATTCCACTTAGTCTTTAGACATTTAAATTGCAGCCATTCCTGGATTAGGAATCCCTGTGCTCAGTCATTCAGTCCCGGGTCATCTCATGGTTGGACTATTGTAATGTGCTCTACACCAGGGGTGGGTTGCTGTCGGTGTTGCTGTCAATTCGCTTTGTGTGTGTGCGCGCGCGGTTGACTATAAATTGTTCTGCGCATGCACAGAACATGAACAAATTACTAAAAAACACCGGGGAATGGGTTCAGGGATGTGGCCAGCCTGAGTTGCTGCTGGTCATACCAGCAGCGACCACTACCGGTTCGGCTGAACCATGCCAAACAGGAGCATTCCACCTCTGTTCTACATGGGGCTACCCTTGAAAAAGATTATGGCAGCATGGAGAGTTTCAGGGAGGGCACAAGAATGGCCCCTGTAACAACACTGCTCCACAAGGTGCATTGAGTACCAGTCTGTTTCCAGGTGCAATTCAAGGTGTAAAATGGTAAGTGAGCACCTGTCTACCCTAGACGAGTTCAAATCGCCATGACAGGATGGATTACAGCCCAGGGTTCTGAAGGAACTGGCAGATGAGATCTCAGAACCACTGAACTATATCTTTCAGAGATCCCAGAGCATCGGGGAACTGTCAGAAGACTGGAAAAGAGCTGATCTTTTGAGTTGTATTTGGTAGAATAAATCTGCCCTCTACCTTCCACTACCCATCATTTCTCTCTCTACCTCCAATTGATGTGGCCCATGACCTATTCCTGGGTGCATAAGAGAGTGGAGAAGTGGTATTTAGAATAGACTGATCATGAAGATTGGGTCTACTGGCATAGACTGAATCTACCACCAGTACACAATCATGAAGCATTTCAGTATCCAGAAGTTGTGAATGCTCCAACACTGGAAGTCTTTAAGAAGATGTTGGATAGCCATCTGTCTGAAACGTTATAGGGTTTCCTGCCTAGGCAGGGGGTTGGACTAGAAGACCTCCAAGGTCCCTTCCAACTCTACTATTGTATTGTATTGTATAGTATCCACCTGGGGCAAGGATTGAGTGTATTGCATATCTCTAATTGTATGGCTGGGGAGTCAAGCAAAAGGGTTGGACATTTTGCTTGGCAACCCCCAGTCATCTAAAATACTGTCTTTACTTCCATAATCATTTAAACCTCGTTTGGGACTTTTACTATGAGATAAAGAGATAATGTTAACTATTGAGCTTCTTCAACTAGCAGGGCTGTTGCTGCCACTGTTTTTGCCATGAGCCTAATTTCTGGGTGAGAACTCTCATTGCAATGCCGTTCCATTCATGTACAAATAGGTGTAGCAGGGTCTGGAAGCCCCAGTGCTGGAGCTTCCATAAGCTCACTCTCAATTTATACAATACAATACAATAGCAGAATTGGAAGGGACCTTGGAGGTCTTCTAGTCCAACCCCCTGCCTAGGCAGGAAACCCTATACCATTTCAGGCAAATGGCTATCCAACATCTTCTTAAAGACTTCCAATGTTGGGGCATTCACAACTTCTGGAGGCAAGCTGTTCCACAGATTAATTGTTCTAACTGTCAGGAAATTTCTTCCTAGTTCTAAGTTGCTTCTCTCCTTGATTAGTTTCCCCCCATTGCTTCTTGTTCTGCCCTCAGGTGCCTTGGAAAATAGTTTGACTCCCTCTTCTTTGTGGCAACCCCTGAGATATTGGAACACTGCTATCATGTCTCTCCTAGTCCTTCTTTCTCTTAAGCTAGACATACCCAGTTCCTGCAACCATTCTTCATATGTTTTAGTCTCCAGTCCCCTAATCATTTTTGTTGCTCTTCTCTGCACTCTTTCTAGAGTCTCCACATCGTTTTTACATCGTGGCAACCAGAACTGAATGCAGTATTCCAAGTGTGGCCTCACCAAGGCATTATAAAGCGGCATCAACACTTCACGTGATCTTGATTCTATCCCTCTGTTGATGCAGCCTAGGACTGAGTTGGCTTTTTTGGCAGCTGCTGCACACTGCTGGCTCATATTTAAATGGTTGTCCACTAGGACTCCAAGATCCCTTTCACAGTTACTTCTACTGAGTAAGGTATCACCTATACTGTACCTGTGCATTCCGTTTTTGTTGCCTAAATGTAGAACCTTACTCTTTTCACCATTGAATTTCATTTTATTAGATAGTGCCCAATGTTCAAGTTTGTCAAGATCCTTCTGTATCTTAAGCCTATCTTCTGGAGTGTTGGCTATTCCTGCCAGCTTGGTGTCATCTGCAAATTTGATGAGTTCCCCATTTATTCCCTCATCCAAATCATTGATGAAGATGTTGAAGAGTACTGGGCCTAAAACAGAGCCTTGGGGTACTCCACTGCATACTTCCCTCCATGTAGATGCAGTTCCATTGAGGACTACACGTTGAGTGCGGTTGGTCAGCCAGTTACGAATCCATCTGGTGGTGATGCTGTCTAACCCACATTCTTCATACTTTATCTAGTAGTAGGTTATGGTCTACCTTATCAAAAGCCTTACTGAAGTCCAAGTAAACTATATTGACGGCATTCCTCTGGTCCACTAATTTTGTCACATTATCAAAGAATGCAATAAGATTAGTCTGGCATGATCTGTTTTTGACAAATCCATGTTGGCTTTTGGCTATTACCTTGTTTGCTTCTAGGTGTTCGCAAATTCGTTGCTTGATTATTTTTTCCAGAATCTTTCCTGGTATTGAGGTCAGGCTGATAGGTCTGTAGTTTCCTGGACCTAATTTTTTCCCTTTTTTGAAGATGGGAACCACATCAGCTCTTTTCCAGTCCTCTGGTAGTTCCCCAGTGTTCCAGGATCTCTGAAAGATATAATTCAGTGGTTCTGAGATGTCGTCTGCTAGTTCCTTCAGAACCCTGGGGTGTAATCCATCCGGTCCTGGTGATTTGAACTCGTCTAGGGTAGACAGGTGCTCACTTACCATTTTCTTCCCTATTTCAATTTGTGTTCCTAATCTGAGTTTTGTGGTGCTGCTTTTGCAGTGACGTGCGGTGAGGTTTATGACTGGTGAGGCACTGACACAGTGCTGGGTTTCAAATATTTTTAGACTTGTGGACTTCAACTCCCAGAATTCCACAGCCAGGCATGCTCAGTTCCAATTTAAAGCGACAGCATTTGTTTTTCTCCTTTGCTCCTTCTTTCTTTTTCTTTTTCTTCTCCTTCCCCTCCTTCCTCCCTCTCTCCCTTCCTCCCCCTCTCTCAAACACACACACACACACACACACACACACAGAAGTTGGATTGGACTATCTCTCCTACCCCTTCCCTCTGTCACTCACTCTCAAACAAACCCCCCCACACACAAAAGTTGGATTGGATATCTTTTCCAGTGGCTTGAAAGCAGCTCCTCTGCCATCCCCCCCCCCAATTCCCCTGCTGCCTTTCCCAAACACCTCCACCATTGCAAATGCAGCCTGCTGTCTGGGTGGGAAATGCCTGGAACACAATAAAGCCCACCCACCACCTCCTGCTGGCAGGCTGGGGTGAGAGGAGAGGCAGAGAAGCCAGAGGGGAGCCGATCCTTCCAAAAGATAGAGGCTGGGGGGAAGTGTGTGTACTACAGCATGGCTCTTTGCCTGGCTTCCTGCCTCCTCCTGTGGTCTCCTCAGTGCTCGCTTGTGCTCTCCCTCCCCAATGTAGTTTGATTGCAGGTGGAGCCACGTTGCCTTTCCAAACTTGTAATCAGTGAAGCTGGGCTAGATTTTTATATAGTTTTATCCAGCTGTGTGTGTGTGAGAGAGAAATGAATGGGGGCCTGGGGAGGAAGTCACTACACTTGGGGAGGGAGAGCACCAGTGAGGTTTAGCAGAGTCATCCACGGTGAGGCAGCAACTAGCTCAGCTTTTTCCTTTTACTTTTTTTTTTCATGATGAGAGTGGTGAGGCTGTGCCTCACTTGCCTCACCTGACTGCACGTCACTGTGCTTTTGATAGGTTGGATTGTTTTATCCCGTTGTGTAAAGACAGATGCAAAACATGAGTTAAATAGTTCTGCTTTCTCCCTGTTGCTTGTCACCTTCTTGCCACTTTCTCCTAGCAATGGACCAATTGTTTCCTTAACTTTTTTCTTGTTTTTAACATGTTGGAAGAAGCTTTTTTTGTTAATTTTTACTTTTGTGGCAAGCTTTTCTTCATTGTGAGCCTTAGCTTTCCTCACTTCATCTTTACCTGTTGGATCTTCCACTTGGTGCAGAGTTTGTTTCCCAGTTGATGTCAGGGTAGTTAAAATCTCCCATTACTATTGTGGTGTGCTTCCTACATACCTTAGTTAGCTGACTAGCAAAAAGTTCATCTACTTCCTCTGCTTGGTTGGGTGGCCTGTAGTATAGACCTATGGCAATGTCATTTCCCCCACAACCTTTAATATTGACCCAAATGCATTCAAGATTGTTCTCATCATTGTTGTGTTCTATTTCTGTAGAGACGTAGTTATTTCTTATATATAGTGCAACTCCACCTCCTCTTTTATTTGGTCTATTTCTTTTAAATAATTTAAATCCTTTTAGCTGTATGTTCCATTTGTCGGTTTCATCCCACCAATGGCAATAAAATCATATCTGCCCTCTTTTACTTGAATTTCTAATTCGCCCTGTTTATTCCTCATACTCTGTGCATTGGTATATAGACATTTGAGTCCATTTTGATTGACCTTGTGTTATGCCTGACTGCCCCTATTTTCTTGCCACTTGTGTGATTCATGCACATGGTATGGCAATCACTATTAAATGCTTGGTTTTGCTTGACAGCAGGAGTGATAATCTTACCCACACACACATCTATGTTACATGCACTTATAACCCTATGAATTTTAGTTTGCTGGGGACAGAAATATTTTGTATCTATTAATTCTCTGTCCCCGCTCTTCAGTTTAAATGTTTATCAAGAAAATCTGTGAATTTAATGCTAAGTAACTCAGTCCCTTTCTTGGATGGGTGCAACCCATATCTTTTGTACAGTTTTTCATTGGACCAGCTACAGGCATCATGACTAATAAAACCAAAGCCTTCTCTTTTACACCACTCCTTTAGCCCAACATTAAACTCTCCTACACGCTGGCCCTTCCCTTTTTGTTCCTTATATACAGGTAAAACCTCTGAAAAGATAAGCCTACAACCTATACTATTAAGTTCATACCCCAAGTTCTGGAAATCATTCTGCACAGAAAGTACATCTTTCTGGGACAGATCATTAGTGCCAAGATGTATAATAGCATCAACGTCACAGTCCTTACTTGCATTCTTTTTTTTTTCAAAAAATTTTATTGGTTTTTTAAACATTTATAGGGAAAAGGGTAAGTTGAATGGTGTACAAATTTTGGCAGTTGCAAGTATGGCAGACGCCCCCTCCCTCCAAACTCATAAAATACATCTAAATATAAAACATTAATGCATTTTTGACTATCTTAAGAATACGTCTCTTGTCTCTGCTGGCGGTGTGAATTTGTGTGAATGTTTATTAGCATTATCTAATCCATTCAAATATTTTCCCATCCTCCCTTTAACAGCCTCATAAAGGGGCTTGGCAATCAATCACGAATTCAGGATCCAAATTCTACAAAAACCAGCATCCCCAAGAATCCCAATTGTTTTCTATTAACACAGGGTTTTAATAAATTGCTACAAGCTACCCAACCAAACAGAAAAAAATAATAAAAACAAATATATGTAGGAAACACACTACCATAGTAATGGGAGACTTCAATTATCCTGATATAAATTGGAAGATTAATTCTGCACCATGAGAAATCAAATAGAAACCAACATAACTGACAACTTTGTTGTCCAAAAAGTAGAGGATGGAACTAGAGGGACACCATACTGGACTTAATTCTTATAAACAGAGAAGAAATGATAGAGGGAGTTGAAACTGCAAGAACCTCAGGTGAGAGTGACCATGTCATACTAGAATTCAACATAACACAAACACAAGCAATAGAACATAATGATATCAGAGTCTTAGATTTTAAAAAGCTGGTTTTAATAAACTCAGAGAGAACTTGGGAAAGATCCTCAAATGAAAATCCTAAAGAGGAAAACAACTCAAGTAGTTTGGGAAACTGCAAAATATGATCATGAAAGCCCAGACCAGCACAATTTCACTGAAAAAGAAAAACAAGAAATCCAAGAAGAAACCAGCATGGCTGCACACAGATCTCTCTAGGACAAGTACAAAAAATGGAAAGAGGGACACATAACTAAGGCGGAATATCAGCAGATTGCCAGAATCTGCAGAGATGAAGTCAGAAAAGCAAAGGCTCAGAATGAATGAAGACTCACAACAAAAGTCAAAGATAATTTTAAAAAGTTTCTTCCAACATATAGATAACAAGAAAAAAGTCAAGGAAACAGTCGGTCCACTAATGAGAGAGGACAGCAAGGAAGTAGCAGGCAGCAGAGAGAAAGCAGAGCTGCTTGGCTCATTCTTTGCATTGGTCTTCACACAAAAGGAAACTATAGTCCAACTTACCAAAAATGTAACTGTAAAAGACAGACTAGAAATAAAATTAAAATAAGCAAAATAGAATGGTAAAAGAACAGCTGTCTGATCTTGAGGTGATCAAGAAGATTATAGGAAGCTTGCTTCCTGTAATTTAGGATCCTGCTTATGACTGCTATGTGCTTAGAGCTCAAAGCCTTGTTAGAGACCCTACACATCCACTTTATGGTCTGTTTCTGTTGCTTGGAGTATTTCTAGCAGGACTACAAGATTCTGTAACAGCTTTGTTCCCTATGCCATCCTTCTGGTAAAGTCGCAAGATTCGTTTTTCTCACCATATACATGTACACATCTGAAGTAGACTGTTGTTTCTAAGTGTCATATAATATATGTGGGTATATGCATAATTTTGTATTTGTTTATTTATTTATTTATTATTTTGTCATGTTTATGTGGTATATATTGAGAGCTGTATGTGATTAGTGTACATTTAAAGTGACAATACAGATTTTTATTCTATCATTTATCTATCCATCCATCCATCCTTTAGTTGTCAAATTGGTGCAAAGGAAACATATAAACACAATAAAAACTGCAATGAAAAATGAAATATTATGAGCCTAAAAACAATTTCACTATTATTTCCCTACTTTTAACATTAGATGTTCCTTAGTATTTAGTTCTGGTCTCAGAATGATAATGTAGCATTTGGGAAAGAAGATGCAGACCAGCAGACCAGCACTGGAAGCCAAGATGGAGAAGATCTGCACAACTACCATGGACTTTCCTTTGGTGCTCAGGTAGGTGGGCAGGAAGGTAACCCAGACACTGCAAAAGACCAGCATGCTGAAGGTGATTAGCTTGGCTTCATTAAAAGCCCCAGGGAGGTTCCTAGCCAAAAAAGCAACTGTGAAGCAAATGGCAGCTAGGAAAGACATATAGCCAAGCACAACATAAAACATGGTGACAGAGCCTTCATTGCATTGCAGTATAATCTCTCCATGTTGGGAGTGGAGATCAGTGTCAGGGAATGGGGGAGAAAATCCCAGCCACATGATACAGATGACAATTTGGATACCAGAACCAGAAAGGATGATGGAGTTCGCCAAGCTCTTCCCCAACCAACTTCTCATCCTGTTTCCTGGTTTTGAGGCCAGGAAGGCCAATACCACTGTGATGGTTTTGGCCAATACAGAAGAAACAGCTACTGAGAAGACAATGCTGAATACCGCTTGTCGGAGAAGACAGGAGATTTTCCTTGGTTGGCCAATGAAGAGAAGAGGAGACAAGAAGCAAAGCAGAAGGCAGACCAGGAGGATGTAGGAGAGGTCCCGGTTGTTGGCTTTGACAATGGGAGTTTCTAGGTATTTAATGAATATGATTAAAACAAAGCCTGTGATTAGGAACAAGAGTAGGGCAATTGAGACCAGGATGACGCCTAGATGTTCTTCATAGGAGAGGAAGGTTATTCTTTTTGGGATACATTGGACTCGGTTCTCAGTTGGATATTGATCATCTGGGCACTTGGTACATTTTTCAGCATCTGAGAAAACAGAAAGTAATATTTCTTTTATAGTGTCTCCTTTTGCATTTCAAGAAAGACCTTCTTTAGATGACAACTGATATGACCAACCATGGCAAATGCCTACATTGGAAATACAAATGAGGGCTGGTTGGTAATACTAAATCTGACTGTGGAAACATCCCACAAACTTTACCGGATATTGCAATGGTCTGCCCGTTTAGAATGTTCCCTAGATCCCCGAATAAAACAAATCCTTGCAAGAGCATTGCTGTCCAATGGCTAAACAATCTAGATATCCAGCCTTAGCCACTCCAGTAAATGATCATACATAAATGGCCATATAAATTTGAGAAATAAATGAATAAATAAAATAATTTGATGTAAAGAAAAAGATCAAATCCTGAAATAATTGAAGAAGAGAAATGAGATGGCCACACCCTAACTAAGTGGATTTTCGGATTTAAACTTACAATATAATGAGATCTGGAAGCTCTGGGAATTTTGAACTTTGAAAACTTTTTTTTGTTGCCTCGAAACCCGAAGCTGGCAGGGCAAGATGGCACACTTCCGTTGTCTTTATGAAATGTGAAACTTGACTCCACCTTCCAAACTTCAAGCTTCCGGTCTTTGTCTCCATGCTACTTGGATAACTCTCTTGTTGATTGTTTGCCTTTGAACTCCTTGGAGTGAAAAACTTTTGCTCATCTGCCAGGGTGATTAGAAAATTCCCCTCTGCCTGGACCCTTTGTCTCCTGGACTCTCTTGGCTGTTCTACTCTTCTGACTGATCCTTCTCTATACTGACTGGACTCTTTACATCATAAACAATGGCATCTAAAAGACCACCTCCTGGAAAGTCAGGCTTTGCTGCCTCTGCCCCGACATCTGCAACCTCCAGTCCTAGCACACAATCAACGTTAACAGCTTTCAAGCAACCTAAATCTACGGACCTGGAGTTTCATCAAATGTTTCAACAAATTCTACAGGGACAAGAGGAAATAAAGAGACAACTGAAGGAGATGAAAGAAGAAATTAAAGAGAACCAGGATAAAATTAATAAGAACTCACAGAGATTGGATCTTTTGGAGGATGGGGCGGCTGAGATGAGGGGGGGGATAGAGGGTGTGCAGAAGGGAAACAAAGAACTTGACACCCAACAAATGAAAATAGAGTTTGAGAGAATGTCTTTTTATCTTAGATTCCAAAACGTGATGGAGACAGATGATGAAAACATAAGGGACATCATGACAAACATTTTGGCTGAGTATATTCAGAAGGAGAAACAACAGATGGGGTGGGAAATAGACCTGGCTTATAGAGTGAATTCAGCTTATGCTAGAACACACAATGTTCCCAGGGAGGTACACATTAAATTTCTTAGGAAAAGTACAAGAGATGAAATTCTGAATGCACAAAGGGGGCAAGCCTTGACATACAAAGATAAGGAGATAACCATTCTGAAACAGATCCCCAAGAAAGTGAGGGAAAAAAGAAAACATTATTCGCAATTGGCGAATAAACTATACCAGAAGGGGGTGTGGTTTAGATGGTTGATGCCTGAAGGTATGTTAATATTCTGGGAGGAGACAAGAGTTAGGATTAATACACCCATAGAGGCGCAGGCCTTTATGGAGAAAAATAAACTACTCCTAGAAAAACCAGATGACTCCTCAACAGACATACAAGACACGGGAGGGGCCGGAGCTCTGCCAGCGGGGGGAGATGGGGCGACAACAAGAAAGCTCAGATCACACAAATGAGTAAGAAAAGTCACCTGATATAAATTGATCAAAATTACCAATTGAATTTACCACACTGACTATATGTTATTACTTAATATTGAATTTTATGCAAATGTATACTATGAGTTTGGAGGGAGGGTGCACCTACCGTATTTCGCAGCTGCCAAAATTTGTAACTTTTCCCTTACCTTTTCCTTTTGTAAAATATAAAAAAACCAATAAAACTTTGTTTATAAAAAAAAGAAGAGAAATGAGACTGTTATCTCTCTTTGCAGTGACTTTAGCTTCTAAAAATGAAACGATGAATCAAAACGATGAGTCCATACTATCTAGAGTTGGTGACATTTTAATGACTCAATGACCTCCTCATTGTATATATGTGTGTGTGTGTGTGTGTGTGTGTGTGTGTGCGTGCGCGATGTTGCTTTAACAGCATTCTCTCTGGTAGCATCGGGCAGCTTAGCATCATTCCTTGGAGATGAGCAGCCCAAACTGTGTGCGATAGGAAAGGAAGAAACAGGAGTTAAGCCTCCATCGATCAACATGTCTGAAGTAAAAATCATAGCATTAATTACAGTTAGGAGGCAGGTGGATGGGCCTATGGCGTGTGCAATGAGCAAATTGATCAATGATGTATAAAGGTAAATATCTCTTCAATGGTAGTTTTTACACTCTGACAATGTTAGCAGAGGCTAACAAGAGCTAAATGGATAATATATTTTAAGTTCGGAGATCACAATGTCTGTCTCTTCTTTTATAGCTACATCTGGAACTTGTATTTTTAGGATAATTTTCAATGTATGTATGTGTATATGTACACACACACACACACACACACACACACACACACAAACACACACCAGAATTGGAAGGTACCTTGGAGATCCCATAATTTTCTTTATTCTCTTTTTTTTATTAAGTCTCATTGCTTTTAATCCCAAAAGAGAATGTAAGGCTTTTTTATCCTTTTAGAACCACAACAATATTGCTTTTGTGCATCAGTCTGTTTATCTCTGTGTTAGTTATATTTGTTTGTATTTCACTGCTTAATATCTAAGAAAATTTGAAAAAAATGCAAGGAAATGGGCAGGCTCAATAGTTATCCTACCAATGGGTCAATATGATCCTTTTGCAATAACCATCCTGAAACAGATCCCCAAGAAAGTGAGGGAGAAAAGAAAAAGCTATTCGCAATTAGCGAATACCAGAAGGGGGTGTGGTTCAGATTGTTGATGCCTGAAGGGATGCTAATATTCTGGGAGGACACAAGAGTTAGAATTAATACACCCATAGAGGTGCAGGCCTTTATGGAAAAAAATAAAGTACTCCTAGATAAATCAGATGATCCTACAACAGACATGCAGGACACGGGAGGGGCCGGAGCTCTGCTGGCGGGGGGAGAAGGGGCAATACCAAGAAAACTCAGATCACAAAAATGAGTAAGAAAATCCACTTGATATAAATTGATCAAAATTATTAACTGAATTTACATGCTGACTATATATTGTCATTTAGTATTGAATTTTTTGTAATTGCATTTTATGAGTATGGAGGGAGGGGACTCCTGCCGCACATGCAACTGCCAAAATTTGTAACCTTTCCTTTACCCCTTTCCTATATTAATTCTTAAAAAACCAATAAAACTTTGTTTAAAAAAAAATATGATCCTTTTGCCAAACCTGGGAGTGTTGAACTGGGCTGTAAACAATATTTGGGCTTTACTTCTGAAACCACAACTTTGGAAGTGAAAGTATCGGAGAGGAAAGAGGCAGATTTTATGCCTAATAACGGTAAATTGGGCTTACATTTCTCCTCTCACACTGATATCCTCTCAATGGATTTTGTGCGGAGTCCTCTGTTTGCCCCAAAGGTGCTTTTACAAAAGGCGACTGACTTCCTTTGTTTTTTTCTTGAAGATGTTTCGCTTCCCATCCAAGACCCTGAGGGCACAGATAAAACTCCAAGTGGCCTCCAGGTCTCTCAGAAAGAGCGCTAATGACCAGATGACTTTAAGGAGTATACATCATTCCAATCTCCACCATTAAGTCAGAACTGAAGAAGCTTCTTAGATGAGAAGTGAAATGTCTTCAGGGAAAAACAAAGAAAATCCAGTTGCCTTTTGAAAAAAAAAAAATCACCTTTGGGACAACCATGACCTGGATGACCCAGAATTTCCACAGAGAGACCTCTGTTTTGTTTTCTCTTACTCCTTGAATACAACCGCTTTCCCTCCATGGTCCTCCCAATTAGATCTTTCTGTTATGATCTTAGTAAATATTGTCTGGTGGATTAATTGCTGGAAATATCAATCGGTTGGTTGAATGATCGATGTATCATTGGCCTATAAAGTATAGTTGATTCAGGTGAGAAAAACAATTCACTTGAAACCCTTTTTTGACTTTCAAAGAATTCAGAAAGGGAAACATGGAAGGACACTTCCAAACTGATAAGTAAAGAGAGACTTTCTCTGGCAGAAGTAGCCTTGCCCAATCCATCATGTCCTTTTCTCTGTTCCTACCATATCCTTTAAGATCTTTTTCTTATTCTTCCCCATATGGAAGAAATTGGGCATAATTAAATTAATAAACTAGGAGAAAAAATGTTCCAGCTTAGATGTATCTATTAACAGCCTATTGATTCAAATGCTGTGCAGGAATCCAGTAACCTCTCCTCTGATGTGATTCACCTTCCTGAATGGAGATGGTCCCTTCTGGACAAGGAATGCAATCATAGCAGCAAATTGGCTCTCCTTCCCGAGTCCTCTTGAAAAATCCAGGATGACAATTGTCCACACATTGGGACTGTGGCAGAGACTAAGCAGAAAAACAGGAAAACATAGAAAATAGGAGTCACCATAGATGAAAAATGGGGATAGATGTGAACATTAGCCAAGTATTTTTTCACTTAGATATGTATACAATTTCTAAATAGTATGTAACAGTTGTAGGAGATATAACTAGAGGAAGAGTCTTCATTTAATTCCTTGCTTTGTTTCTAGCATATAAGATTGCAATAAATATTTTTTTTTTACCAATAAACTCTGGAGTGATGGAATTGAGAAAAGATTTAAGCATGAAGTGACAACCAGTGGGTTCCTCTTCATATTAACATGCATTCCTCCATTATTCATAGATACGTGAAGAACTATAATTTAATGACACAAACTGCTATGGAAAGACAGACCCACATTTATTGTTAGTTAAATTTGGAGTCTCCTTTGTGTCTAGATGGACTGAAAGCAGATAACAATCAAGATAAGCAATAGCATTGCAGGAGTTTTCTGTTGAAGTGATTTCCTAGAAGTAGATGGATGGTTGCAAGATCCCAGTGGGGTCAAGGAGAGGCATAGATTACTCTTTTCAGGCTGTGTTCCTTAAAAACACCTCAGGCTATGGACCTCCCTTTCAGGGTGTTCTGTCTCCAACCAGGACAAGCTGAATGATAATTCCAAAGCTTATTTCCCACTGATATGAACAGGTGGAGTTATATAGGACTATATATAGGAAATAACTGCATCTCTACAGAAACAGAGCACAACAATGATGAGAATTATCTTGAATGCATTTGGGTCAATATTAAATGTTTGGGGGGGGGGAATGACATTGCCATAGATCTATACTACAGTCCACCCAACCAAGCAGAGGAAGTAGATGAACTTTTTGCTAGTCAGCTAACTAAGGTATGTAGGAAGCATACCACAATAGTAATGGGGATTTTAAACAAACTCTGCACCAAGTGGAAGATCCAACAGGTTCCTAATGAACCTAGCAGACAACTTTGTTTCCCCAAAAGTAGAGAAGGGAACAAGGGGATCAGTCATATTAGACTTAATTCTCACTAACAGAGAGGAAATGATAGAAGGTCAAATGGGGGCAAATGTCCATGCAATATTAGAATTCAACACTATGCAAACACAAGTAGTAGAACAAAGTGAAACTAGAGTCTTGGACTTTAAGAGAGCTAATTTCAATAAACTTAGAGAGAGCTTGGGAAAAATTCCATGGATGAGAATGGTCAAGGGGAAAACAACTCAAGAAGCTTGGGAAATTTTGAAAAATGAGATTACAAAAGGCCAGTCTAGCACAATACCAATGAAGAAGAAAAATAACAGCTCCCAAAAGAAACCAGCATGGCTGCATAAAGAACTCTCTGACAAATTGAAAGACAAAAAAGTTAAGTATAAAAAGTGGAAAGCGGGTGACATAACTAAGGCAAAATATCAGCAACTAGCCGAGGCTGTAAAGATGAAGTAAGGAAAGCTAAGGCTCACAATGAAGAAAGGCTTGCCCCAAAAGTAAAAAATAACAAAAAAGCTTATTCCAACATGTTAAAAACAAGAAAAAGGTTAAGGAAATAATTGGTCCATTGCTGGAAGAAAGTGGCAAGAAGGTGACAAACAACAGGGAGAAAGCAGAACTATTTAATACCTAGAAGTAAACAAACTAATAGCCAAAAGCCAACATGGGTTTGTCAGAAACAGATCATGCCAGACTAATCTTATTGCATTTTTTGACAAAGTGACAAAATTCATGGACCAGAGGAATGCCGTCAATATAATTTACTTGGACTTCAGTAAGGCATTTGATAAGGTAGACCATAATCTACTATTAGATAAAGAAGAAGAATGTGGGTTGGACAACATCACCACCAGATGGATTCGTAACTGGCTGACCAACCACACTCAATGTATAGTCCTCAATGGAACTGCATGTACATGGAGGGAAGTATGCAGTGGAGTACCCCAAGGCTCTGTTTTAGGCCCAGTACTCTTCAACATCTTCATCAATGATTTGGATGAGGGAATAAATGGGGAACTCATCAAATTTGCAGATGACACCAAGCTGGCAGGAATAGCCAACACTCCAGAAGATAGGCTTAAGGTACAGAAGGATCTTAACAAACTTGAACATTGGGCACTATCTAATAAAATGAAATTCAATGGTGAAAAGAGTAAAGTTCTACATTTAGGTAAGAAAAACAAAATGCACAGGTACGGTATAGGTGGTATCTTGTTCAATAGTAGTAACTGTGAGAGGGATCTTGGAGTCCTAGTGGACAACCATTTAAATATGAGCCAGCAGTTTGCAGCAGCTGCCAAAAAAGCCAACACAGTTCTAGGCTACATAAACAGAGGGATAGAATGAAGATCATGTGAAGTGTTAATACCACTTTATAATGCCTTGGTAAGGCCACACTTGGAATACTGCATTCAGTTCTGGTCGCCACGATGTAAAAAATATGTGGAGACTCTAGAAAGAGTCCAGAGAAGAGCAACAAAGATGATTAGGGGACTGGAAACTAAAACATATGAAGAACGGTTGTAGAAACTGGGTATGTCTAGTTTAATGAAAAGAAGGACTAGGGGAGACATGATAGCAGTGTTCCAATATCTCAGGGTTGCCACAAAGAAGAGGGAGTCAAACTATTCTCCAAGGCACCTGAGGGTAGAACAAGAAGCAATGGGTGGAAAACTAATCAAGGAGAGGAGCAACTTAGAACTGAGGAGAAATTTCCTGACAGTTAGAACAATTAATCAGTGGAACAACTTGCCTCCAGAAGTTGTGAATGCTTCAACACTGGAAGTTTTTAAGAAGATGTTGGATAACTATTTGTCTGAAATGGTATAGGGCAGTGATGGCGAACCTTTTTTGGCTCGCGTGCCACAAGTGGGGGGAGCGTATGGGGGTCGTGTGCGGGCGTGCCGTACCCATAATGCAACGCGCGACCCCCCCAGTGCGCATGCGTGCACAACACGCGACCCCCCCATTTTTACATGCTTTTTTCGCCATCCCCAGGCTCCAGAGGCTTTATAGGAGCCTGGGGAGGGCAAAAAGAGCCTTCCCCGCCCCCCGGAGGCCCTCCGGTGGCTTCAGGGACCGTCCGGAGGCTTCCCTGAAGCCTTCGGAGCGCTTAAAACCACCCTCCGAGCAAACCGGGAGTGGCTTCCGGGTTGCTCGGAGGGTCGTTTTAAGCGCTCCGAAGGCATCAGGGAAGCCTCTGGACGGTCCCTGAAGCCTCCGGGGGGCGTGGGAGGCTCTTTTCGCCTTCCCCAGGCTCCTATAAAGCCTCTGGAGCCTGGGGAAGGTGAAAAATAGCTTTTAAAAAGGTGAACTCAGCTGACAGGGCAGCGCCTCGCGTGACCTGACAAATGGCTCCGCGTGCCACTTGTGGCACGCGTGCCATAGGTTCGCCATCACTGGTATAGGGTTTCCTGTCAAAGCAGGGAGTTGGATTAGAAGATTTCCAAGGTCCCTCCCAACTCTGTTATCAGACCCCAAATATAACACAGCATTCTTCATTTCTTTTTCAGATCAGTTTTGAATTATTTTCAGATTCACTGCATGATAAAAGTAAATTGTCTTTTTATCACTGGCTTTTCCCCAAAAAAGAGACCCTCTACCCAGGAATGATAGCTAACACCCTAGAAGATAGGCTCAAGATCCAGATAGATCTTGAGAGACTTGAACACTGGGCCCTATATAACAAAATGAAATTCAATCTCAAGAAAAGTAAAATCCTATACTTAAGTAAGAAAAACCAAGTACACATATAAACTGGGTGAAACCAGGCTTAATAGCAGTGACTGTGAGAGGGATCCTGGAATCTTAGTGGACAACAAGCTAAATATAAACCATCAGTGTGCAACGGCAGCCAAAAAAGCCAGTACAATCCTAAATTGCATTAACAGAGGAATACAATCAAAAACTAATACCATTCTATAAAGCTGCTAGGTTCACAGAAGCTGGGACAAGTAATGGGAGCTCACTCCATTACGTGGCGCTAGGGATTTGAAGTGCCAAATTGCCATCCTTTTTGATTGACAAGCTCAGTGTCTTAGCCACTGAGTCGCAACGTCCCTTTCAGTAAAGGTTAATCACCGTTTTGTCTATGCTTAGCCTACTTGAAATGGGTCCTCAGGATTTGTAAAAAAAGAAAAAAGATACCAATATTTTCCCCACCTTGTTAAGCAACTTTAGCCGCGACAGAACATCTTGGTTGATAGTAAGTCTCTGCCTTTCAAAACTCCCAAGTTGCTGTTTGGTGGGATTCCCCTTGGATAGAAACATCCAGCTCACAATGTCCAAATCTGCAGTTATATCTCCATTTTCAACCATGTGTAGTTTCAGCAGGGAAAAATTGCACAATTGGTTGTTTTTTTTCAGAAAGGGGTGAAACTAGAATGGAATCATCCACAAATTTTTTAAATTAGAAGGCATGGTTTCTCAACCTTTCTTTGAGGAAAGACAACAAGATGTAGAGACGTGTTGGACTATGGGAGGAGTGTGGGATCACCTTTTCCCTCTTACAAAATCTCCAGCTTGGAGAAGAGATAATACAGCACTCTTTCAAATAACTGAAAGATATTATTCAGAAGTCACAGAGAAAATGGGAACAACCAGTGGTGAAATTCAAAAAAATTACTACTGGTTGTGTGGGCATGGCTAGGTGGGCATGGTAGGGGAAGGATACTGCAAAATCTCCATTCCCTCTTCACTCCTGAGGGAATGATATTGCAAAATCTCCATTCCCACCCCACTCTGGGGCCAGCCAGAGGTGGTATTTACTGGTTCTCTGACCTACTCAAAATGTCTGCTACTGGTTCTCCAGAACCTGTCAGAACCTGCTGAATTTCACCCCAGGGAACAACCTATTTTACAAAGCACCTGAAGGCTAGACAAGGAACAATGGATAGAAACTGATCAAGGAGAGATTCAACCTAGAAATATAGATAAATTTTCTGACAGAACAATCAACTAATGAAACAGCTCGTCTTCTGAAGTTGTGAGTGCTTCATCACTTGAAGCTTTCAAGAAGAGTCTGGATAGCCACTTGTCAGAAATGATATATGGTCTCCTGCATGAACAGGGAGTTGGAGTAGTTGATCTACAAGGTCGCTTCCAAGTCTGTTATTCTAAGCTTAGGATCTTTTCATTGTATTCCAGAGTGCGGAATATGGAAAAATGAACTCAATTACAAGGGATGAAATTCTGTTAATGAGAGGAAAAACATCCAAAAAGGAGAAAGAGTTTTAGAGTTGATCCAGTTAACCAGGAAAGAGGTGGAGACTCTCACAGTCCCTTTCAAATTTAGGAATATAAAATTTCATGATATTAATCACAAACCCATAGATACCTAAATTAATTTAAAAATTGAAGTCATAAAAATCATAGAATAACAGAAAAGATCTTGGAGATCTCCTAGTGCCGTGATGGCGAACCTATGGCACGTGTGCCACAAGTGGCACGTGGAGCCATTTGTCAGGGCACGCAAGGCGCTGCCCTATCAGCTGGCCAGCGCGCATGCGCGCACTGGCCAGCTGAGTTCACCTTTATAAAAGCTATTTTTCGCCTTCCCCAGGCTCCAGAGGCTTTATAGGAGCCTGGGGAGGGCGAAAAGAGCCCCCCCCCCCGATGGCTTTAGGGACCGTCCCTGAAGCCTTCAGAACACTTAAAACCATCCTCCGAGCAAACCGGAGTGACTTCCAGGTTGCTCGGAGGGTCGTTTTAAGCGTTCCGAAGGCTTCAGGGACCGTCTGAGGCTTCCCTGATGCCTTCGGAGCGCTTAAAACGACCCTCTGAGCAACCTGGAAGTCACTTCCGGTTTGCTCGGAGGGTGGTTTTAAGCACTCCGAAGGCTTCAGGGACCATCCGAGGCTTCCCTGCTGCCTTCGGAGCGCTTAAAACCACCCTCTGAGCACTTCCGGTTTGCTCGGAGGGTGGTTTTAAGCGTTCCGAAGGCTTCAGGGACCGGCCGAGGCTTCCCTGATGCCTTCGGAGCGCTTAAAACAACCCGTTTGCTCAGAGGGTGGTTTTAAGCACTCCGAAGGCTTCAGGGAAGCCTCCGGACAGTCCCTGAAGCCTCCGGAGGGCCTCTGGGGGGTCGGGGGAGACTCTTTTCGCTCTCCCCAGGCTCCTATAAAGCCCCTGGAGCCTGGGGAGGGCAAAAACATGCAAAAATGGGGGGTTCGCACGTTGTGCGCGCATGCGCACTGGGGGGGGTGTCACGTGTTGCATTATGGGTGCAGCACACCCGCACTCGACCCCCCTGCGCTCCCCCCACTTGTGGCACGCGAGCCAAAAAAGGTTCACCATCACTGTCCTAGTTCAACCCCCTCTTTAATCCTATGTTGGATCTCTCTTTAATGATCTTCCATCTATTACTCCTTCCCCTACTCTCAGGGGCTTTGGGCCCCCCTTTTCTATGTGACAGAGATTTAAGTTCATTGGAAGACTGCTAGACATATCGAGTTCTCATAACCATGCATCATATGGTTTGGACTCCAAAACCATTATCATCTTATTTGCCCTTCTCTGCATTCTTTCCAGCATTCTTTTTGTATCTTAGTGACTAGAACTGGATGCAGAATTCCAAGTTTTTTCTTAATAGTTTAGTACAGGGGTGTCAAACTCAATTTCATTGAGGTCCTCATCAGGGTTGTGTTTGACCTCGGGGGAGGCATGTGGGCATGACCAGGGTGAGCGTGGCCACCTTGATGTCACTTGTGTCAGGGGCACCCCTTCCAGGCTCCATTTTTGGCTGTGATGCCCTCCTCCAGTGCTCTGCCATGAAAATGGAGATCTGGAGGGCCACATACAGTGCTCCTGAGCTCCATTTTCGCTGGCAGAGGCACCACGGGCCAGTCCTTTGCTGTTTCCAGGATGGTCCTGTGGGCCAGATCTAACCACCCCATGGGCCAGATCTGGTCCCCAGGCCTTGAGTTTGATACCCCTGGTTTAGTATAAAGTAATACTATCATTTCAAGTGATCTTTGTACTATCTTTCTGTTGATGCAGCATATCACAAAGTGGTTGAGATGGTTCCCTTCCTTGTCACAAGGAACTAAAATTAATGGATCTATGTCAAACCTCACACCTGCCATGGTTGCAAACTTGAAACCAACACATTCTCTTTGCCCTCTTTTTTTCTCCTCCAGGATCTGGAGGAATAAGCAGCCTTCAAGGTGTGGGCTAGCGTCTTCACAACACTGTAAAAATGGTGGTCATTTTCAGTCTGGATTATGTTCTTTCGTGCTTGGGGATTATTTGCTGTTTTCCAGGTGCATCTTCTCCGGCCTTTGACAGAAAACACATGCTTTGAAAAAGAACAGTGAACATACATTTCTATAACAAGGGGTTCCACAAAGAGATTGGATTCATAGGCATTATAATTTGACTTTTTTTTCCTCTGATAAACAAACGTTGAAATACTATGGATGTATTTGTACTCTCTTTCCCATTTTATTTTTAATTCCAAAAATGTTGAAAGGATCCAGACTTTCCCTTCTATGTGTCCTGGCAAACCTTCAAGTGTTAAATGGACAGGAAGAAATCCATTCACGATGCTAACAAATTTTGTAATGAAAACAAAGACATTGACTTGTCTCCATTTAGAAATGACATCCCTGAGGGGTTCTGTGGGTGTAGATGTTGACAATCGTTGTGATATAACAACACAAATTCCATTCCTGACTAGCACAGTAGTCAAGGATCTCATTGAGTTGTCTCCCTCCTCTGTCTCTGAAATAAAGAGACCAATCAAGGTCCAACTGAAATGGAGGAGTATTTGGACAATTGCTGGGTAGTGGACCCCTTCTTTGGGGGACATCCGATAGAAAAAGGGGAATTGACTTTTATCACTCAGAACATCTGAAGCAGTTGTATAACCAATCTAAAAAAAAGCAATGAAGAATGCTTTGTTACATTTGAGGTCAAATCAAATCCAAAATATTAGATTTTAGTAGATCCAACTTGGTGGCCACCAACATGTTAGAATAGTTTTTATTGAATAGCCATTAGGCAATATCATGGCACAGAAGATAAAAGACAAATTATTAATATATCCTTATGTCAAACCGAATAAAAATAAATTAAGTAACAAAGAATAAGAATAAAGAATTCAAATTATATTTATCTGTCACTTCTACAATTTACCACATTTATCAGACACACATGTATATTTCAATCATTAACTATTCCCATTATTGCTGCACCTTCCTTTTGAAGAAAGACCCTTTGATTGGATACAGAGCCTCTCTTCACCTTCCCAGGTGGGCAGGCAAAAGCCCCAAAGCAATGGAAATGGTGTCATGTATGGTGTCAATGATAGGACTTCTTTCATTCTTGCCCCCTCCCCTATGTAGATCCCAATCCATAGCCATGGCCTATACAATAGCTATGATGAACAGCAGCTCTTGAATCAAATAGAAAATATATGTTTGCAACTATCACCCAACCAACCACCCCCTACCTCTCTTTACTAGAAAGAGAAACACACACACACACACAAACCTGTGGGACTTTGTAGGTGTTTGCTAATGTTGACATCTGGATGGAGATTTCACTATCAGCTGCATCAAGAAGAAACAAAATGTTTTCCTTTGTTCCACAGCTGTAGTTGGGAACATTGGCTTTTCCAGTAGAGAGCATATCCAGCAAGGCATCTGAAGTGTAAAGTGTGCTCAAAGAGTTGTCATATATGTTGTATCCCAATGTGACATTGTACAGAAGCTGGGGATTCTTGTTGGCCACTTGAATAGTGAAAATGAATTGTAGGGTTCTTGTATGATCAAAAAATAATAAACTGTAAAAAAAAAAAGCATCATCATTATCCTCATCCTCAAAATCATTTTTTCATTTATTCCGTTGTCACCATCTTCCTGTTTAGACTTAAGCTAAAACTGATCCAAACCAAATGAGGCAAATGAGAGTCACCCATTACTGGCTTCGTGCGGTGATGTCACTTCAGAGCGGGTGAAGGAATGGTGGCTCCACTAGCTTTGCTTGAGTTTCTGCTGTGAAGATCCTGAGAAAGGATGAAGTTGAACCTGGAGGGATCAACAGGAGAGAGGGAGAGCTCAGGTGACTGAGAGGTGTCAAGCAACTTCCCTACCAGATGAGAGAAACTTCTTGGAATCACCGGAGAAGAAATCGGCATCCATGGCCTATTCTGAGTGGTAACAGCCACATATGAAGGAGAGAGCAACGTGGCAGCATTGGTGAGAACATTTAAAACAACTAAAATGGTATAAACTTTACTAAAAACTCTTTGAGCCAGAATTTCAAAGCTTTGAATCAAGCTGTATACAGGTCAATATTGGGCAGCTATAAGAAGGGAGAAAAAGCACGTGATTTCCTCTAGCAGTAGAAAGGCTTGGAGTGACTTGAGAATTGAATGGAATAAGGAGTGGAGAAGAGGACTGTTGAAGTGATTTGGACAATAAACAGAAATTGGAGCCAGACAAGACAGTGACAACAGTGAAGATGGGGAGAGAATTATTTTGGATTACTTGAGAGAAAGTTGGGTTTAGAAAAGCAAGGATCATACTTTTGACAAGGAAAAAAAAAGCCTATACGAAAGAAGAGTAACAGCGCCATATAGTGGAGAGAGAAATAAGAACTGAGTAACAAAACTGGATAAACTGGCTGATGCAATCTGTGGAAAAATTGACAAGAGCAATTTTGTGGTCTCTTAAATTGGATTTAAAAAATTGAAGGAGAACATTGAAAGAAGAAATGTAAATGTAAACTGAATTGTGGTGAGATGAAATATTGATGAATTGTATTGAACCATATTGTATTTGGAAGAGAGAGTGCAGATGATATATGAACTATTGGTGATACTTTGAAATTATTAAGGTTATAAATAGATGACATAATATTATATAAAAATTAAGGATTTATTAGTCTAAATATATTGCCTATTTTGAGAATAAAAAGAAAAAAATAGTAATATAGTGTTTAGGTGGGGGTGATAGTTTGCAGCTATCAAACAGATGATATAATACAATACAATAGCAGAGTTGGAAGGGACCTTGGAGGTCTTCTAGTCCAACCCCCTGCCTAGGCAGGAAACCCTATACCATTTCAGACAAATGGCTATCCAACATCTTCTTAAAGACTTCCAGTGTTGGGGCATTCACAACTTCTGGAGTCAAGCTGTTCCACTGATTAATTGTTCTAACTGTCAGGAAATTTCTCCTCAGTTCTAAGTTGCTTCTCTCCTTGATTAGTTTCCACCCATTGCTTCTTGTTCTACCCTCAGGTGCCTTGGAGAATAGTTTGACTCCCTCTTCTTTGTGGCAACCCCTGAGATACTGGAACACTGTTATCATGTCTCCCCTAGTCCTTCTTTCTATTAAACTAGACATAGAAAGAAGGACTGGGGAGACATGATAGCAGTGTAAGATTGTAAGTAATGTAAGTGTAGATTAATGTAAGTAATACATTTAAGATTATGTATGAATCAAATCAAGAACATGTTAGGGTAAATATATTGAATATTGCGTGAATATTGTGTGGATTGACTTGCATACAAACTCAAATATATAGAAATTAAGTTGCTATATTGTAGGATTGAATTGTATAGAATGTAATTGAACTGTCCATTGATGAGGGAAAGTCCAAAGATTGAAGGGGCTGGTAAGAGGGTGGAAATAAGTAGTGGATGGAGAGGAGTATATGTTATTGTGGGAAAAAATTGTAAGAAAATTAAAATAAAAAATGACAACAAATAGCAAAATGAACAGGAAGTCAGCATCCAAGCCGGCATCAGCAACATCCTCATCTTCAAATCAGCACACAATTGAGAGCACACTGGGTTTAGAGAGAGTAAGCTCAACAATGCACCTTCAGTGTAGGCAAGATGCATTAGCAATGATACAAGAAATAATGTTGAAAACACAAGAAACAATTACAAAAAACCACGAAGAAACTAGGAAAAACCATGAAGAAATTAAAATAGAAATGGGAGAAATGAAGAGTGAGATTAGAAGAATAGATGATAAAATAGGGAAAATACAAAATGAAATAACAAAAAATGAACAAAAAATTCAAAAAGTAGAAACAAAGGTAGAAAAAACAGAGAAGACAATGGAGATGGTAGATGAGCAGCTGACCACACTAAACAGAGAATTAGGGGAAATAGTCTTTTTAGAAATGGAAAAAGCTGCCTTCTTTCTGCGTTTTCAAAATATAGTAGAAGAAAAGGAGGAGGATTTAGGCAAAACAATTACTGAGATTTTTTGAACATATTACAAAAAAATAAACAAGAAATGAGAAGGGATGTAGATGAGGTGTACCGAATTCACACAAATTATGCCAAGAGACATAGGCTCCCAAAAGAAATCCACATACGCTTCACTAGAAAATTGGTAAGGGGTGAAGTATAGAAGAAAGTGAGAGAAAAACAAATAACATATAATGGAAGAGAGATACAAATTCTGAGACAAATCCCCAAAATAGTGAGAGACCAGAGAAGGTGATATCAGTTCCTTACACAACAATTAATAAGGTACAATGTAATGAAGAAAGAAGAAAACAGGAAAGATAACAAATAGAACAAGAGGGTAGTAGAGTAGGAACAGAGACAAGAAACACAAGGAAACTAAGAGTGTCACACAAGTAACACAATGGAACAAGAAATTAAGCTACTCTCATTAAATACAAATGGATTTAACTCACTGGAAAAGAAAAGGCAAATTTTGACTAGATTACAAAAAATGAATATGGACATAGTGTGCCTTCAAGAGGTACATATCAAAAGCCAATATAACAAGATACTAGAATATCCAAAATTAGGGAAATTATTTACAACACTAGCACAACAAAAAAGAGGAATTGCAATATACACTAAAGAATGGATAAATGCAAAAAAAAAAATGCAGATGAAGAAGGGAGAAACAGAACAAAGAAAAATTCTCCTCACAGCAATATATGTCCCAAATAAAAACCAAAAAGAATTTTATAAGAAGATCCACCAAAAAAATAACAGAAATAGAATATGAGGTTACATGTCTAATTGGTGATTTCAATGCTATATCAATGATGACTACAAGAGTAACAAAAGAAATAAGAAAAAAAGAATACTACCAATTACCTTTTTTGAAATGGCTTAGGAACTGAGCCTGAAAATTGTATGATGAGAAAGAAATATAGGAAACAAACTATTTACATATTATTCAAATCCCCACAAATCATGGTCAAGGATAGATATGATTTGGTCGACCCAGGAATTGAGAAGAGATACAGAAGAGATTGAAATAGTGATAAACACCTGGGCAGATCACAATCTAATAAAAATAACATGGAAAGGACCAAAAAAGAAAAAGAGCTGGACAATGAATCAAAGAATATTGAAAGATAAAGGATATATAAAAATGATAGAAAGGGAATTGAAATTTTTCTATAAAGTAAAGAAGAAACATCATTACAAAACCTATGGGACACTACAAAAAGCTTTTACTAGAGGGTTGACAGTAGCATATTTGGCAAGGAAAAACAAGGAAAAGAGACAAAAACAAGAAACATTAGAGAAATGAAGACTTCCGGTTCCGGCGGCTACGGCGACGGGCAAGGACTTTGCCCGCTCCCGCTCTTCGGTGGGCTTCCCCCGTCTTCGGGGGGGGCACAGGACACCCCAAAGAGGCGCCCTGCCGAAGGAGCGGCTCGCGGAAGGCTCTGGCACCGGCGGCGGCTGGTGGGGGCTTTTCCGCTTTGCTCCAGGCACCGGGGAGCAGTTTTGGAGGACGCGCCTGCGTCTCGCCCCATGCCGATCGGAGAAACGCAAAACTGAAGGAAGCAGCGGCGGTGCGATGAGATGCTTCCTCTCTTCATCCCCTTACTTTTGAATTGATAGACTTTTCAGTAATTTTAAAAGTTAATCTTTCGGATTTACTCTTGGAGGAGCGGCTAGAGGGGAGGGAGATTTCCCCCCCCCTTGGACAAGCGGCTTGTTAAAATTCTGCTCTCGCCCCCAGGGGAAGGAGGAGGGGGGAGAGCCAACTAATGATGCCTCACCCCAGCAAAAGTGTTTTTCATGGGACTTAGCACCAGAACTTATTGATGACCTGAGAACTTTTTGAACTTTTAAAATTTTTCCTATGCCTCTGAGCCCAAAGCTGGCAGGGCAAGATGGCACACTTCCGTTGTCTTCATGAACTGTGAAACCTGACTCCACCTTTAAAATTCAGGCTTCCGGTCTTTGTCTCCGTGTCACCCAGAGGAATCTCTTGTGGATTGTTATTTCCTGAACTCTTTGGAGAAAAAACTCTCATCTATTGCTAGAGTGACTAAAGAAACTCCCACTTGTTTGGATCCTCTGCCTTCTGGACTCATCTGCCTGCTCTACTTCTCCAGCTGCCCAGTTTCTACAATGACTGATCTCTTTGTTTTATAAACCATGTCTCCAAAAAGACCACCCCCGGGAAAACCTGGCTTTGCTACTTCTGCACCGACATCTGCAACATCCAGTCCTGCCACACAGTCAAAGATTACAGAACTGATGCAACCTAAGAGTACAGAGATGGATCTGCAACAAATGCTCCAGCAACTCATACAGGGCCAGGAAGAAATTAAGAAACAATTAAAAGAAATGAAGGAAGAAATTAAAGAGAATCAAGCCCAAATTTATAAGAACTCACAGAGACTGGACCTTGTGGAGGGTGGGGTGGCGGAGGCGAGAGGGGGGGGGGTAGAGGCTTTACAGAAGGGAAACAAAGAACTTGATATCCAACAAATGAAAACAGAGTTTGAGAGAATGTCCTTTTATCTTAGATTTCAAAATGTAATAGAAGTAGATGGGGAAAATATAAGTGACATTATGACTAATATTTTAGCTGAATACATACACAAAGATAAACAGCAGATGGAATGGGAGATAGATCTGGTCTATAGAGTGAATTCAGCATATGCCAGAACACACAATGTACCCAGGGAGGTTCATATTAAATTCCTTAGGAAAAGCACAAGAGATGAAATTCTGGGTGTACAAAGGGGGCAAACACTGACATATCATGACAGGGAGGTAACCATTCTGAAGCAGATCCCAAAAAAAATTAGGGAGAAAAGGAAAAACTATTCGCAATTGGCGAATAAACTATACCAGAAGGGGGTGTGGTTTAGATGGTTGATGCCTGAAGGTATGTTGATATTCTGGGAGGAGACAAGAATCAGAATCAACACACCCATAGAGGCACAGGCCTTTATGGAAAAAAATAAAGCGAACCTAGAAAAAACAGAAGACACCACAATGGTCACACAGGACATGGGAGGGGCCGGAGCTCTGCCAGTGGGGGGTGAAGGGGCAACACCAAGAAAGCTCAGATCACAAAAATGAATAAGAAAACCACATATAAACAGACCGAAAGTAATAATGAAATTATATCTAGACTATATATTATAACTATATAAACTGATTGAAAACTATTTTTTCTAGAATTAATGTGCTGATTTTTTATGATTATGTATTAATGTTTTATATTTAGATGTATCCTATGAGTTTGGAGGGAGGGGGCGTCTGCCACACTTGCAACTGCCAAAATTTGTAACCATTCCACTTACCCTTTTCCTTATAAATGTTTTTAAAAAACCAATAAAACTCTTTGAAAAAAAAAAAGAAACATTAGAGAAATAACTTAAAAATCTGGAAATGGTTTTGCAAAAAGACCCACAAGAAGCAAAAATAAAGGAGAAAAAAGAATGGATAGAACACAAATTAAATTTGATTACACAAGAAGAGATGGCCCAAAAAATCAAATTTGCAAAACAAAACTATTTTGAAAATGTGAATAAACCCGGAAGGTCATTAGCACACAAATTAAAAAAAGAAAAAGAAAAAAGAATAATACACCACTTGCAAGATGAAAAAGGAAACATACAATACCAGAAAGAGGGGGGTACAGAAATTTTTCGAGAAACTATACAGTAAAGAAAACATATTACAAGACAACATCAAACAATACTTAAATAAAAAGAATCTACATAAAATTGAGGAAGAGAGAAATGTTAAACAAAAAAATCGCAATGATGGAATTAAAGGAAGCACTGAGGAGACAAAAAAAATAATAAAACACTAGACCCAGACGGTATACCTGTAGAATTTTATAAAGCCACAAAAGAGCAGATAGAAATACTGATTTTAGATTTACTAACTGAAGCACTTATAGAATCGAAACTACCAAAATTATGGAGGGAAGCATATATAACATTGATACCCAAAGAAGATTCGGACCATCAACAAATAAAAAATTACAGACCAATTTCTTTATTAAACACAGACTATAAAATCTTTACATCAATAATGGCAGAACAAATAAAAATATTAAATGAAATCATTCACAAAGATCAAAATGGCTTCTTACCAAAATGCCAATTAAAAAATAATATGAGGATAATTATTAACACACTAGAATATTATGAAGAGAATCCAGGGAAACAAGTTACACTGGTCTTTTTAGACGCCCAAAAGCCCCTTGACAGTTTAAATTGGCAGTTCATTATCACACAGTTAAAAATGATGTCATTTGGAGAAATATTAATAAAGATGATAGTGACACTACAGAAGAATTTAAAATATGGAAGGAGTGAGAGAAGGATGTCCATTATCACCTTTATTATTTCTATTAAGACTGGAAGTTCTATTAATAGAAATTAGAAACAAACAAGAAATAAAGGGATTACAAATAAAAAAGAGGAATATAAAACACAGGCATTTGTGGACGATATGGTATTCATATTAGAGGAACCATTAAAATCAGGAATCAAATTAATCCAAAAAATAGAGGAATTTGGTAGGGTAGTGGGACTTAAAATTAACAAGAACAAAACAAAGATCATTACGAAGAATTTCACCAAAAAACAAGAGAAAGAATTAAAGGAAAACATGGGAATGCAGATAGTAAAAAAGGTAAAATATTTAGGAATTTGGCAAACCGGTAAATGCTCAACTATTAAGGAAGACAATTATGATAAAATGAATCAGAAAATTAAGAAAGATTTCAAAAATTGGAGGAAACTATAAATATCACTAATGGGAAGAATTGCCATTGTTAAAATGAATATCCTACCAAAAATGTTTTTTTTTTAATTTCAAGTGGTACCGATTAGTCTAGGGCAGTGGTCGGCAAGCCGCGGCTCGCGAGCCACAAGCGGCTCTTTACACATTTTAATGCAGCTCTTCTGTGTGCCGGATTATTATCCTCCCTAATCATTGTGGATCGAAAAGAAAAAAGGGAAAGGGGCGCTTGTTTTGAAGCGCCCGCTCCCCTCCCTCCTCTCGGGCACTTCAAAACAAGCGCCCCTTTCCCTTTTTTCTTTTCGACCCACAATGATTAGGGAGGATCCTGAAGTCGGGCGGGGACGAGAAGCAAGGAGGCAGAAAAAGAAACGCAGGCTAAGGAGCTTCCCCCCCCCCCGCCCCCTCCCAGCAAAAATCTAACCGGGGAGCCGGGCAGTAGCAAATTAGCCAATCATGCGAGGAAAGCGAGGTCTGACCGGGTGGGCAGCGAAACTCCAGGGCTCTCTCTTCTAATTCCCCGTGAAAACTGTTGCCTCTGAAGCGTTTGCTCTACTGTTTGAACCTTTAAGCGTCCCTTTCCTTTTTCTTTTCGTTGGCTTTGGGCTAACACAGGGGTCTGCAAAGTTGGCTGTTTTAAGACTGGTGGACTTCAATTCTCAGAATTCTGGGAATTGAAGTCCACCAGTCTTAAGAGCCAATTTTGCAGATCCCTGGGCTAATATGATTGATGCCCTTGGTGGACTTCAATTCTCAGAATTCTGGGAGTTGAAGTCCACAAGTCTTCAAGCTGTCAGGTTTGAAGACCCCTTGGGTTTTTTTTCCTAAAGGGTTAGGGATGCAAGGATCTTGTAACTTGACAGCTTTAAGACTTGCGTGCTTCAAATGCCAGAGTTTATTGAAACTAAAAACAGTGTACCATCCTATGTATTTTCGGTTTTAAAAATGTGGCTCTCAAAATAAATTTCAATCGTGGTTTTGGCGAGATTTGGCTCAGTTGAAAAAAAAGGTTGCCCACCACTGGTCTAGGGAAAAACTTTTTCATAGATTTAAACAAATTAATTGCACAATTTATTTGGTCAGGAAAAAAACTGAGAATTAAATTAAAATTGTTACAGGACAGTAGAGAAAAAGGAAGATTGGACTTCCCAATTGGGAGCTTTATTATCAAGCAGCAGCTCTCACCTGGAAAAGGACTGGATCAATCTAAAAAACAGAAGATTACTAACAAAAGAAGGTTACAATTTGGAACTGGGTTGGCACGCCTTTATCTGGGATGGGAAAGACAAAATTCATAGCTATTTCCAAAAACATTTAATTAGAAAAGCTCTACTTCAAATATGGTTAAAAATCCCAATCTGGCTATCCACCATGGAAGCTCTGATATACCCGAACGTATTGGACATAAACAGGATAATAAGATATGAAAACGTATTAGATAACCAAGAAAGACTAAAAACAAGGCAAGAATTGAAAGACGAGGGAATAGACTTAGGCTGGTGACTGTATTTACAAATACAGGCAAGGTATTAAAAAGACAGAGAAAGGGATGGATTTTATAAGGAGCCACAAGAACTGGATAAAATTCTACAGGGAACCAAAGAAAAATTGATTAAAATATATATCATTATTTATTAAAATTTAAAATGGAAGAAGAAACTGTGAAAGAAACAATGATAACAAAGGTGACAAATTTTGGGTATACTATAAAATTGGCAGAATGGGAAAAAAATTACAAATTAACGATGGCAACGGCATATAGAGAGAACGTGTACAAGATGTTCTACAAATGGCATCCTCCACCAGGGAGAATTGCGAAAATGTTCCCGGAATGCTCACCTATCTGTTGGAAATACAACCAACAACAAGGAACATACTACCATATGTGGTGGACGTGCGCATCTGCGAAAAAATATTGGCAAAAAATAAAAGATTGGCTGGAGGAAATTGGACACCAAATTGAACTAAAACCAGAATTATTTCTGTTAGGAATTATAAAAGAAAATTATGAAAAAAATATTAGATACTTAATTCTAACATAATCACAGCAGCGAGAATTACATTCGCACAAAACTGGAAAAATAATTACACACCAACAGAAGAAATTGTAATAAAAAAATATTGGAATGTGCAGAGATGGATGGGCTCACAAAAGAATTAAAAGAGAACGAAGAATCTGAATATTACTCATATGGGATTTATGGTATAATTTGCTAGAGGAAAGGGAGGGGGAAGCAGGAAAGCAAAAAAGAAAGGAAGAAAGATCAACAAATTTTAAAAAATAACTACAAAACCGGAAAATGATTAAAAGATAGAAATACAAAATAGACAGAGGCAACTACAACCCTTGTGCCATGCCAGAAAAAAGTTGGTATTTAAGTGATGAATTCAGGACTGGGAAGGGAAGGAAAGGTCCTCTGGATTTCCGTACTTCTTTTTTACAGGTTTTTTTTAGGGTTTCTTCTGCCCTATCTTTGGAATTAAGTCTCTTGCACAAGATAAGACAAAAGATAAGACAAAAGATTAAAATGATACAAAAAGTTCAGAGTTAGGCATAATTAGAAAAATCTTGGCCTGCGCGGAAGCAGATAGGCTTACCCTAGAATTAAAAAATAAAGGGGAGTCGGAATATTATGAAGTATGGAACAGATTTTATTATTGGTATAAGACAAGGTGACAAGACTGGAAAAAACTGTAAATAATGTGATTGGATAGAAAGATAGATAATGTACTAAGTAGACTGACAGTTAATGGATGAGATTATGTACATATACTGTGATTGTATTGCCATAACGGCTTCACTGTAGTGCACTATTTTAAATGCAAGAATAATAAATATATATATATATATATATATATATATATATATATATATATATATATATATATATATATATATATATATATATATATATATATATATATATATATATATATATATATATATATATATATATATATATATATATATATATATATATATATATATATATATATATATATATATATATATATATATATATTTAAAAAGAATGAACTTGGATTAGTAAGTGAGCCAGCAAAGCCATTCTAAAAACAAATCATCCTTATTTTTATAAAGAACTTCATTTAATATGGGCAACTACAACCCTTGTTCCATGGCAAATAAAAGTTGGTATTTAAGTGATGAATTCAGGACTGGAAGAGGAAGGGAAGGTCCTCTGGATTTCTGTACCTCTCTTTTACAGATTATTCTGCCCTATCATTGAAATTAAGTCTCTTGCACAAGGTAAGGCAAAAGATAAGACAAAAGAAAAGACAAAAGGTAAAACAAAAGATAAGACAAAAGATCAAAATGATCCAAAGAAGTTATACAAATCTTGTAACAGAGGAATAAGTGGAAGAAGAGGGTTAGAAATGCACATGGGGGAAATGTAATGCCATCTGAATGACTTACCGAGGAACAGCAATATAAGGAGCCCCATTAAACTGTAAAGGCTGAAACAAAGTTCTTGATGCAGTGAGAACCACATTAATTACATAGTCTCCAGACCTGTAGTAGCTCTGTGGTTTTCTTCTGTCCTGCTGCTTCAAAATTGTGGGGCATTTAGTTCTGAGCCTCCCAGAGTTTCTCTGGATTAGCAAAACCAACAGCATCAGAAGTAGAAGCCTGAGGTCCATTCCTTCTTGGACCAAATGAACAGCTTCTCTGTTTCTAAACAGCAAAAAGTTAGAATTCAAAGTACTCTCTCAAGATTGAAATGCCAGTGGCTTTCCTGCTTCAGACAGAGGCAAACCTTCATCTAGAAAAGAAATATACATTCTAGAGCACAGTTCTTCCATATACTAAAACATATGCCAGTCAGAGAATGACTGAGGAATTTATTTTTTTTCTAATGCAAGATCCCTTCCATGTTGCTTCAGCCTGATGTTTACTTTAAAGGCAATCACTGGAAAAGTAGCAAAGAGATCCCTAAGACTGGGATCGTGATTACAGTGATAAGCAACTTATCCTCTGGGGATTCTGAACTTCTTTCAGAGCTCCACGTGCAAAGGAGTAGTTGGACAAAAGGATATTAGTGAAAACTTGCAGGTACAGTCCTGGGGTCACTCTTCTGCAGCAGATTTGACCCATTCTAATAGGACATTTTAGGAGATTTATGTTGGAGGGTGAAAATTCAACCCACAGTTGAAGGATCAAGTGAGGTACTAATACCACTCTATAAAGCCCTAGTAAGACCACAACTACAGTACTGTATTCAGTTTTGGTCACCACACTAAAACAGATTTTGAAACCCTAGAAAAAGTGCAGAAAAGAGCAACCAGGATGATTAGTGGGACTGGAGACTAAAACATAAGAAGAACGGTTACAGGAACTGGGCATGGCTAGACTAGTGCAGAGAAGGACCAGGGGAGACATGATAGCAGTGTTCCAATATTTGAGGGGCTGCCACAGAGAGAAAGGGGTCAAGCTATTTTCCAAAGCACCTGAATGAAGGCCAGACAAGGAATAATGGATGGAAACTGACCAAGGAGAGATTCAAACTAGAAATAAGGAGAAATTTTCTAACAGTGAGAACAATCAACCAATGGAACAGCTTTCTTCAGAAGTTGTGGGAGCTTCATCACTGGAGGCTTTGAAGAAGAGATTGGACTGCCATTTGTCAGAAATGGTGTAGAGTCTCCTGCTTGAGCAGGGGGGGGGTGTTGGACTAGGTGACCTACAAGGTCCCTTCCAACTCTGTTAATCTATTAATCTGTCTTGTAGTATCCTTCTAGATAGTATCTTCTCTTCTATGCTTTTCAATATTAACAGAATGTTGGTAGGGTCGGTCACCTCTTGATATTGCAATTTGCTGATTATACCTTGTTCCACTGCTGAATGTTCTTTCCAAAGGTTGAGTCACTGCTTGGAATTAGAGAGGTGGCTGAGGCATTAAAGGGGGTTGCATCCATGTGACCTCTCCCCTCTCAGCAATCCCATCACTCTCCATGAACCAAGGAGTTAAGAGAAATGAAACAAGAGAAGAAATTTCTGTAGTATTGCTGTGCTTTTACAAGAGGCAACTGGACTTTCATTGTTTCCCCCCTCCCCTTTCCTTTCTTTGTTTTCCTTTTCATGGTTTGGAACAACCATGTTCGTTGCCCCTGAATTCTTGGCCATATATGAGTATGATACTCTACTAACTGATGAGCCTTCACTTGGGAAGTGGTTTTTACTGGTTCTGCTGCTTCCATAATAAACATTTTAATTTGATGACCCGTGAAAGGAGAGATCATCATGATGGCTTTAAGATATGGGGCCAGTGTTCTCCACTCTGCTTTTTAATAGCCATGGAAAACCATTTAGAGAGGTCATCTTGGAATTTGGGATCGGGTACTGTGTTTCTATGCTTTGCCTTCTGACCCTGGTCCATGCTGAAGGTGCCACCCAACTCCTTGGTGCCTGGAAATTGTGAGGGTGCAAAGGGGAGAGAAATTAAGCCAAGCATGATAGAGTTGCTGTTTCTAAATTGCAGTCATTTTCGTCCATTTAATTCTTTTGACAAGGAGCCCTATCTTCAGGAGCAGGTCCATCACTTGTGTTGGGGAGGTTCCCTGTAATTGACTTTTCTACTAGAAGTGCAGATGGAGGACAGGGCTGGGGGCCTCTGCCCAGCTTTGGCTGGTGAATCAGCTGTGGCCTTTCAGAGACTCTTGCCTACATTCCCACTTGGGTAACATGCTCTCCATGGGGCTGCCTTTAAAAACCACTTAGAAACTTCTGCCATTGCTGGATGGAGTGGCCTAGATGCTCATCTGCAGCACAAATCCTGGTATCAGCTACCAGGTTCAAGGAATATTTATGGTCTTAAGATAAATAGCCCCTCCTGGCTAAGAGCCCAAGATCACATCAAGATACTATTCAGGTGACTTTACAAAAAAAGGTTACACCCTTCCTCCCCACCATCTGATGGACTGTGCCATGGAGATACAACTGGAGGCTATGCTCCCAAAACCGAAAATGCATTCCATGACCCCTAAGGAGATGGAGGAGATGAGATGTTATATAAAGAAGAACCTGGCCAGGGGTTTTATACCACCTGTGTGGTTCCATGTCGTGGCCCAAGTCCGGTTCAGGGCAAAGAAAGATGTGGGGTTGTGGTTATGTGTGGGGGCAGGAATTTCCTGGCATATTCCGCAGGATCAACAGAGTGTGTGTAGAGCACATGTACCCCTCATCCCTTACGAAGGATATGCTGGCTTGCTTGGCTGAAGAACAGATATTTACCAAATTAGACCTCAGGAAAGCCTATTACCTGGTTTGGATAAAGGAAGGGGGTGAACTGAAAATGACTTTTAATTGCCCATTGGGGAGCTACTAATACAGGTAATGCCGTTTGGGTTGCAGGAAACCCAGAAACAACTGCAAAGCTTTGTGAATTTTTACCAACAATTCATCCCATCCTTCGTGAGAGTGGCTCTCCCTCTCATGGACCTCCTGAAAACCAAATATCTAACTGGGAAGCCTAGGCTGGGATACCCTGTTGAAATGGACATTGGCATGTCAGCAAGCCTTCGAAACCCTGAAGGCATTGTTCACTAAGAAGCCAATACTGAGACACCCAGACCCACCAAACCTTTGTAGTCCAGGCCAATGCCAGTGGCTGTGGGAGCTGTGTTATTACAAACCAATGAGGGGGGTAAGCTACAACCCTGCACCTACACCTCCTGCAAACTTACCGACACTGAATATCAATGGGCTATATGGGAGAAGGAGGCCTTCACAATCCGGTGGGCCCTAATGACATGGAGGCATCTCTTGGAGTGGGGGGGACTCCATTCAAAGTTTGGACTGACCATAAAAACCTCAAGGCCTTACAGACCCCATGCAAACTGTCACACTTCAATTTTACATTGAAGTATATTCCTGGGGGCAGGAATTTCCTGGCAGATGCTTTATCAAGGAAGTCACAGTACAATGGCAACCGGGAAGACACAGTGCACACTATGGTGCTGGGGCCTTCACAAGTGGCTCATGTGGATGAACAGAGTCAAGGTGTGACTCCACAGGGACAGTGAGTGGACAATTTCATCCATTCCTTACAAACAGCCCTGCTAACTGACCCCTGGTTCCAGACAAACCAGCAGCTGCTTATGCAGCATGACAACCTGGCTTGGAAAGGGTCGAAAATGTGCCGAACTCCCAACACCTGGCCATGTTGCGGAAATGCCATGATGCCCGGAGTGCAGGAAATTTCGGATTCTTGAAAACCCTCCATTTGTCAAACAAACAGTTTTGGTGGCTGCGGATAAAAGAAAACCTGGAGGACTGTGTACTGATCTGCCCCATTTGTGCCACCATGAAAAAGTGACCAGGGAAGCGTCCTGTCCTCCTGCAGTCAGTGATAGGGGTATCTCCTATTAGAAGCCCAGTGGGTGATGGAGTGGGATATAAGAGCCCCTTGGTTGGTAAAAAGGTTCTACTGACCAAACCCAAGTGAACTGGTGGGGGGAGAGTGGATACCCGGGAGGTGTCTAATGGTGGCCTTTGTCTTCCAGATGCCATCCCTCTGGTAGTTGGCCACATGTCAACTCCAGACCGCTAGACATCCCAGGACCACCATTTGGGTGGCTGAGGAGTGGCCAGCTGGGATGTGCACCCATGGCCATCAATGGCCACACTGGAGTGCCATCTGGGAAGGGAGGAGCCACCAGGTGGGATGGCATTCTGGACTCACACCTGCATCCTAAATCACCTGGAGCTAGCATCCAAGGCCCTACCTACTGGCTAGCAAAGGCCTGAACTTCACTCAGCTGGTTCGCAGAGGAACCGCTGATTATCAGCTCAAAGGTGGAAGCAAGAGGCAGGGCAGGCTTGGCTGGGATAGGCAGGTAGGGCATGACCAGGCTGCGGAGGCCGTATTGGCAGTAAGCAGCTAGTGGGAGGGGAGAGGTGTAACACAGTGGGGTTGGAGCATGATATAAGGAGTGGTGCAGTGACGTGCGGTGAGGTTTACGGCTGGTGAGGCTGGTGACGTCATCAGGAAGGCGGGGAATGGGACCACGTGTGCTGGAGGCTGAGGCTGCCTCAGCCTCCAGCACACGTGATCCCATTCCCCGCCTTCCTGAGCGTGCTCCGCCGGCTCGCGCTCCGCAGTCCTCGAAGCGACTGGGGAACGATGAGAACCTTCCAGCCTCTGCTGGACTTTGCAGTCCAGCAGAGGCAGGAAGGTTCTCATCGTTCCCCAGTCGCTTTCGTGGCTTCGTCATCCGGGAGCACCGACATTTCTGCCTCCGCAGCTCCCGGGCGCGGCCTGGCGGATGTATATAATATTATAATATTATATATATATATATATATATATATATATATATATATATATATATATATATATATATATATATATATATATATATATATATATATATATATATATATATATATATATAGTATATAATATTATAATATTATATATATATATATATAGTATATAATATTATATACTATTATTTCATGAAGAGAGGTGAGGCTCTGCCTCCCTTGCCTCCCCTGACCGCACGTCCCTGGAGTGGTGTAGCTACACTAGCACAAACTGTTTTCTTTTTGGTTGGTCGCTTCGTGCGAGGTCCGTGTTTCCAGATAAACATTATCACATCGACTGGTGTTGCTGGCTTTTCTTTACGCAAGGCAACGGAATGTGACATACTCACTGTTAGAAAATTTCTCCTTAGTTCTGGGTTGATTCTCTCCTTACTCAATATGACGTCTCTAATAAATTGGAATTTTGAGGAACTTCAAGCCTCAGAGTTTTCTTTTGTTGGAGATGTTACTTGGAACCCTGACACTTTTCAAGCAAATATGAAGAAGATTGTAAGGATAACACAATCCAGGGTAGAAACAAAACAGAAAACCACATATTCCAGGGATGGTGATCACTTATCTCTCCAATGTCCTAGGTGAGGAGTGAAATGCAAAGGTTAGCACTGTGGGAGCCTTCTGGAGCTCACAGGGAACCTTGTCCACTTCCTTAGGAGTCACTCACTCAAACTCCCTTCCAGTTCACACCAGAGGTGTTATTCAGCCAGTTGTAATAGGTTCTGGAGAACTGGTAGTAAAATTTTTGAATAGTTTGGAGAATTGGCAAATAGGCTGCCCCTGCCCCCGCTACCCCCCACCCTCCTAGCTGATCTTCTTTTGTTGCCCTGAATAGGAGAACAGAACCATGCCCACAAAACCACACCAACAAAGCCACACCAAGCCCACAAAGCCACACCCACAAAACCGGTAGTAATTTTTTTTAATCCCACCACTGGTTCACACCATCAAATCTTGCCCCTGGCACCTTGACCTTCCCTGCCGAATCCAAACAAATTCAGACCCTTTCTGTTATACAGTTTGTAGATAAAGTATTTCATTTTTTATTTAAAGTATCAAGGCTGGACAAGGTGGCCACAGAAAATTGATCTGGACTCTTCCCCCAGGAGGAGATTGAAAGGCTTAAGTACTTTAAAGTATTTAAAACCACAACCAAAATAATGGAATTTTAGCCTCCACCACCATATATTTCTGGCATGGTAACACGATTCCCATTGCACAAGTATTGTGATTAGAAAACCTGGATGTGGTGTCTCAGTCCTCAAGTAGGCTAAGGGCGTTGGCAGATATTCTGCCTTAAGGATTCAAGAATGCTCAATGGACATCTTTGAATTTTACTTTATCCACTTGGGGACATCATCTTCCAAACACCCTTTAGACATATTAAAACCATTGATTTATTTATATAGAGAGAGCAGCTTGGACCATTATCTTGGTGTAGACTGTTGGAAAAAAGTTAAACTGAAAGTCTTAAACTTTCTCTGTCTCACATTTCTACATTTCTTCTGGTCGTGAGATGCTCCTTTGTGTTCAGGTCTGGCCTCAACATGATAATGTAGCACTTGGGGATGAAGATGCAGCCCAGCAGAGCAGCATTGGAGGACAAGATGGAGAAGACCTGAACAGCCACCATGTATTTCCCTTTGGTGCTCAGGTAGGTGGGCACAAAACTCACCCAGACACTGCAGAAGACCAACATGCTGAAGGTTATCAGCTTGGCTTCATTAAAGGCCCCAGGAAGATTCCTGGCCAAGAAAGCCACTGTGAAGCAGATGGCAGCCAGGAAGCCCAGGTAGCTGAGGGTGATGTAGAACATGACAACACAGCCTTCATTGCATTGCAGAATGATCACTCCAGGCTGGGAGTGGAGGTCAAAATCAGGGAATGGTGGAGAAACTGCCAGCCAGATGGTACAGATGATAACTTGGACAGCAGAACAAGAAAGGATGATGGAATTGGCCAAACTCTTCCCCAACCATCTCTTCATTCGGTTTCCTGGTTTTGTGGCCAGAAAAGCCAGCACCACTGTGATTGTTTTGGCCAAAAGAGAAGAAATGGCAACTGAGAAGATGATGCTGAACAGTATTTGTCGAAGAAGGCAGGTGGCTTTCCTTGGCTGACCAATGAAAAGAAAAGAAGACAAGAAGCAAAACAGGAGGGAGGCCAGGAGGATGTAAGAGAGGTCCCGATTGTTGGCTTTGACAATGGGAGTTTCTAGGTACTTAATGAATATGATTAAAACAAGTCCTGTAGTTAGGAACAAGAGTAGAGCAAAAGAGACCAGGATGACGCCCAAATATTCTTCATAAGACAGGAAGGTTATAATTTTGGGGATACATTGTATTCGGTCCTCATTTGGATATTGATCAGGTGGACACTTGCTGCACTTTGCCATATCTGAGAATACCAAAGGGTTTTTTTTTAACAACTTCTCCATTCACATTTTAAAAAGTGGATTCTTAGGGCATTGGATACCAAGAACATTTTTCCAAATGCATGTTTAAAACCTCCCCAAAATAAAGATAATAAGAATATCATTTTCATACATATGCATACACTCTCACACACATACCTCTGTGTGTGTGTGTGTGTGTGTGTGTTTGTGTGTGTGTGTGTAATGTTATGCCTCCCAGAGTCACCCTATAGGGGAGATATGTGGCATAAAAATTTATTAAATAAATGAATAACTAATATATACATAGCTAAGGTCTATGGAATTCGGGAAAGTTTTAGGATTTCATGTTAATATGTAGAACCTACAGTATTTGAGTTTAATAATGAGTTAGTTAATCATTCTTGATACATTTCCCGAGTCCTGCAGGATGGCACTTTTTAATATACTCTACTCAGAGGATGTCCATCTTGTGAAATTTAACAAGATTACAGAAAAAGCTAATCATGCAAATAATCTAGAATGGCTAATGGGAGCAATGGAAATATGGATAGAATGAAATGTCCCCATATCTGTCCATAGCACCTCATTATAGACCAGTAATAAACTCTCAGTGATCCTCGCAGGGAAGCCCATTCAGAATACATTGCAAGAATCTTTCCAATAATTATACTAAAATATTTTCTCAAATTTCAAAGAAGTCTGATTTTCCTAGAAGTCAAAATATAGAAGGAACCATCCAAACTAAAAACAGAAAAGATATTTCATATGATAGTAATACATGTAGCCTCGCGGCCCAACACCACTCACCTTGCCCCAATGGTAAAGGCAGCCTGCCTGGTTCCTTTCCCCGCCGTCCCTTTAACGAGGGGCAGCAGGTGGGGTGGGAGGGGAGAAGCGAGGCACGCCTCCTACCTTTCCAGCTCCGTCGCGTTCCTCGCCCTTTCGCCGATTGAATCCCCTTGTAAAAAAAATCTCATTAGTTCAACTCGCAAGGTTTTCCTACAAGGGGATTCAATGGGCGAAAGGGCGAGGAACGTGATGAAGCTGGAAAGATAAGAGGTGTACCTCACAGCCCAACACCGCCCACCTCGCCCCAAAGATAAAGGCAGCCTGGCTGGTTCCCTTCCCCACCATCCCTTTAGTGAGGGGGAAGAGGTGTGGGGGGGGGAGAAGCGCGACGCGTGTCCTAGTGCTACCAGAGACTGACAGCTCCGTCGCGTTCCTCACCCTTTCGCTCATTGAATCCCCTTGTAAAAAAAATCTTGCGAGTTGAACTCATGAGGCTTTTTTTACAAGGGGATTCAATCGGCGAAAGGGCGAGGAACGGAACGGAGCTGGAAAGTTAAGAGGCATGGCTCGCTTCTCCCCCCACCACCTGCCACCCCTCGTTAAAGGGATGGCAGGGAAGGGAACCAGGCAGGCTGCCTTTACCATTGGGGCGAGGTGGGTGGTGTTGGGCCGCGAGGCGTGCCTCTTACCTTTCCAGCTCCGTCGCGTTCCTCACCATTGTATTCAGGGAAGCCCCTGGTAAAAAAAAACCTTCTCGCGATTTCAAGATGTTTGATTGAACTCGCGAGAAGTTTTTTTTTTTACCAGCCACTTCCCTGAGCACAATGGCGAGGAACGCGACGGAGCTGGAAAGGTAAAAGGCGCGCCTTGCTTCTCACCTGCCCCAGAAATAATAAGCCCTCCCCTATAATAAGCCCAAGGCCATATTTCGTGGGACAAAAGAAAATAAGCCCCTGTCTTATTTTTGGGGAAACACGGTAAAAATGCTCTGAATAAATCTACTTCCCCAAGGCTTGCTCTTTTCTATGGTGTCACCCACCTTCCTGAGTGGAGATGGTCCCCTCTGGACAAGGAACACAATTGTAACAGCAAACTGGCTCTCCTTCTTGAGCCCGTTTGACAAATCCAGGATCACATTTTCCCACACATTTGGACTCAGGCAGAGACTAAGCAGACAAACAATTAATGCCAAAGAAAATATGTTAGGACTAACCGTCCATAGAAAACAAAGATCAAAATGAACATTAGCCAAAGAGACTACCTGTTTTTCACTTAGATAAATATGAACTCTCTAACTGGTTCCAAGTAATTACAAGAGATGCAACTGCTGACAGAGTCTCCATTTAATTCAGGGGTGTCAAAATCAATTTCATTGAGGTTCACACCAGGGTTTTGTTTGACCTTGGGAGGTGGGGTGGGGGTGGACAGCTATATGTCACTCATGTCAGGGGTGCCCGTGATGGCCCGAGAGCTCTGCCAGAAAAAAAATGGGCTGTTTCCAGGGTGGCCCAGCAGGTCAGTTCTAAGCACTCCATGGACTGGATCCGACCTCCAGGCCTTGAGTTTGAAACCCCTGATTTAGTTCCTCCCTTTTGCTTTTGGAACATCACATTAAAATAAAGGACTTTTCTACTTAATAGTTAGGAGGGATGGAACTGAGAAAAAAATTAAGCATTAAGTACCGTGTTTCCCCGAAAATACGCCAGGGGCTTATTTTCTTTTGCCCCACGAAATATGCCCTTGGGTTTATTATCAGGGAGGGTTTATTGTTTTGGGGCTGCTGGGTGGCTGCTCCCTTGTGAACTGGCTCCCGAAGAGCCGGGCACAGCCTCAGCGGCGAAGCAGCCATGAGGTAACCATGCTCACGAGCAGCCGCCCGGCAAATCCCCTCTCCAGCCGGGAAGAGCACCATTCACTGACCTAGGGGGTAATCCCTAAGGTGCCAAGCCATGTGGCGCTCTGCCCGCCCCCCAGCTCCTGCGGCTTGGCACATTTGGGATACCCCCTAGGTCAGTGCATGGAGCTCTGCCCGGCTGGAGAAGTGGGTTGCACGAGCGCCTGTTCCACCCGCAGCCTCACCAAGCCCTTGCTCAGCTCTCCCAGGCCACCGCCGCTGGCTGCTGCTGCCCGCCGCCGCCCCGCTCCGCGCAACTTCAAAACTCGGGGCCGAGTCTTTCAGCATCGGCCGCTCTAGGAGTGCTCTCTATGGTGGGCTGGCTGCCGGACAGAGAGTCTTCCAAAATCTCATTAGTTCAACTCGCGAGGTTTTTTTAACAAGGGGATTCAATCAGCGAAAGGGCGAGGAACACAACAGAGCTGTCAGTCTCTGGTAGCGCTAGGACATGCGTCTCGCTTCTCCCCCCCACCTCTCCCCCCTCACTAAAGGGACGGCAGGAGAGGGAACCAGCCAGGCTGCCTTTATCATTGGGGCGAGGTGGGCGGTGTTGGGCTGTGAGGTACACCTCTTATCTTTCCAGCTTCGTCACATTCCTTGCCCTTTCGCCCATTGAATCCCCTTGTAGGAAAACCTCGCGAGTTGAACTAATGAGATTTTTTTTACAAGGGGATTCAATGGGCGAAAGGGCAAGGAACGCGATGAAGCTGGAAAGAGGTGCGCATCGCAGCCCAACACTGCCCACCTCGCCCCAATGATAAAGGCAGCCTGGCTGGTTCCCTCTCCTGCCGCCCCTTTAGTGAGGGGGGAGAGGTGGGGGGGAGAAGCGAGATGCGTGTCCTAGCGCTACCAGAGACTGACAGCTCTGTTGTGTTCCTCGCCCTTTCGCTCATTGAATCCCCTTGTAAAAAAAGATCTCGCGAGTTGAACTAATGAGATTTTTTTACAAGGGGATTCAATCAGCGAAAGGGCGAGGAACACGACGGAGCTGGAAAGGTAGGAGGCGTGCCTCGCTTCTCCCCCCCACCCCACCTGCCGCCCCTCGTTAAAGGGACGGAGGGGAAAGGAACCAGGCAGGCTGCCTTTACCATTGGGGCAAAGTGGGCGGTGTTGGGCCGCGGGGCGTGCCTCCTACCTTTCTAGCTTTGTTGCATTCCTCGACATTATATTCAGGGAAGCCCCTGGTAAAAAAAAAAAAAACCTTCTCGCGATTTCAAGATGTTTGATTGAACTCGTGAGAAGTTTTTTTTTTTCACCAGCCGCTTCCCTGAGCACAATGGCGAGGAACGCGAGGAAGGGAACCAGGCAGGCTGCCTTTGCCATTGGGGTTGGCGGTGTTTTTTTGCACGAGTAGGAACAGGCAGGAGGGGGTGATCACATTGCTGGCCTGCCGCTGTTTTTGCGGCGAGCCCTCTTTTTGCCCTGGAAGCTGTACCGGTAGGTGGTACAGTGTTAATGGCGGGGACTGGGGGCGGGCTTATTTTCAGGGGAGGGCGTATTGTGGCACATGCTCTGAAAAGCCCGATTGGGCTTATTAGCAGGGCGTGGCTTATTTTCGGGGAAACACGGTATCAACTAGCAGTTTCTTTCTCACATCTGTATTAAAATTTATTCCACTGTTCTTCGTAAATCCATGATTTTAAAGTAGGATGATGGATTCATGCTAAATTTTAGAATAACAATTATTCTAAAAGAGTTATTAAATATTTGTTTTATTAAATGTAATAGAATAGAATAGAATAGAATAGAATAGAATAGAATAGAATGGAATGGAATGGAATGGAATGGAACTGTGATGAAGAAAGAAACGTTTAACTGGTAGGATCTGCAAAGGTTTTTTTAAAGACTATTTAAAACATTGCAAAGCTATTCCCCTTTGGAAGTTATCTAAAATAGTCTCCCAGTTAAGACTACTAGGAAAAGGTCCTTATAAATTAAAACTATCAACCTTAAAGGAGAGGGTGGAATTCAACTGGTGTAACAACTGGTTTGCTGGGTGTGCAAGACAAGAAGCAATGGTTGAAAGCTAACAAAGGAGAGAGGCAACCTAGAACTAAGGAGAAATTTCCTAAGGGTGAGAGCAATCAACCAATGGAATACAGTAGCTTGCCTTCAGAAGTTGCAGGTGCCCCATCACTGGAAGCTTTCAGAAAGAGACTGGACAACCATTTGTGTGAATTGGTAGAGGGTATCCTATTCAAGCAGGGGGTTGGATTAGAAGATCTCTAAGGTCCCTTCCAACTTTATTATTCTATGTTCTAACTTGAAATGGATGCTGAGGAATTTAGGAACTAGAGATCAATATTTCTCCAACCTTGTTGAGCAACTTTAGCATTGATAGAGTATTTTTGTTGATAGTAAATCTCTGCCTCTCAAAACTTCCCAGTTGCTCATCGACGGGATCCCACCCGGGAATAAGCACCCAGCTTATGACATTCAGATCTGCTGCCACATCTCCATTTTGGTCTGAGTACAATTTCCAGTGGGAAATATTGCAAAATTCATTCTTCTCCAGAAATGGATGGAACTAGAACAGAAACATCCAGAAATTTTAAAAGTGTTAAACTTGGTTTCTTATCCCAGGTGGTCTGTTCACAATTCAAACTTTCAGCCACAGTTGTAATTTAACTTGCAAATATAGTGAGTTGGGAGAACAGGCATTACCACTCTCTTCAAAAGTGAAAAAGGCTCAGATAAATTGGTCAATCATATATTGAAAAAAAATGTATTGACAAAATATAATTGACCAAATGTGCCTATTAAAGGGTAGATTTTAGAACACATCACAAATAAATTGAACTAAGAAGCAGTGAGATTATTCATAAATGACTTTGGGAAAAAAAGAAAGCATGGACTTCTCAAGAAGAAAGTTGCCAGGCTGCTTGGTCTCCCAAGTAGACCAGATGGGAAACATGACCACACACACACACACACACACACACACACACACACAGAGTACATACACACACACGCTCACAATCTTTATTATTTTTACAAATAACTCAAGGCTGCTAAGATATCCAATGGATTTTCTTCTTTCTATTTTCCCCATAAAAACAAGCCTGTGAGATTGGTTGCACTGAGACAGATCAACCTGGGCTGAATCAACCTGGGATCCATCAGGCTAAGATCAACTTGTGAGGTTGATAGGACTGAGATGGAGTGATTGCCCGAAGTAACCCAGATGGCTTTCATGGTTAAGGCAGGGTTCGAATTTACAATCTCCCACTATCAAGCCTGCTTCTATGTCATATATCCAAATATCATTATACTTTAATAGATTGTGGGAATGCTGGAGATATAACTTGATTCCATCTATATACTTCCTGATGTGATGTTTAGAACCCTGAACCTTAAGTGAAAGCTGAATACTATAACTAAGTGTATAAAATGGTCTTAAAATTGTACTGAAAAGATTTTCTATGCTCCTCATATAACTGGGGAGCTGTGAATAACAAATTAGTTCTTGGTCAACTACTTTTTCTATACTGTCATTATAAATAAAGATAGCTACTTGATAAAATATGATTTCATGATGTGATCTTTATATCATCACCTAGACAAACCTATTTTGATATTGTTTTAAGAATTAAGACCTTCCCAAAACAAGTTTGGATACTGCCTATTCGTATGCAGATTGCTAGTTTAATATACATGAAACATATTGTCTAGACAGACAATATCTGTCTTTAGCATGTGGTTTTCAGGCTGAAATTAGGTGACCAACTCAGCTGATATGTTCTATTGAGGTGCTCTGCTATCATCCCCTTTCTACCACAAAGATCCTGCATGAGAATGGTAGTATGGACAACTGTTGGATCTCGCAGAGTGAGAACTGTGGACCACAAACATGATGCCTTTGGTGTATCCCGGCATAACAGTTGCACCATCTCTGCTAAACTTAATAGGGAAACACAGATGGCAAGTTCAGCTGTTTGTGATGATGAAGACTCATCAGGGGATGGTGATTCATGGAGAAGACGTTATCTTGATAAGGGAAGGTCTGCATCTAATGTTGCAAATCAGCCATGTGTGGTGAGTACAGTGTCTAAAAAGAGTGACTCAGTTATAATAGATGTCTATTTAGGAAAGGATGTGGAATATTGAAGGAGGTGAGGTGTCTGCCTAGTGCAACTGCTAGCAGAGAAAAGGGGTGCATAGTTAGGATTGTCAAGAATGCTAGTAAGGTTCAAATCAGATGTGTTATCTATACATGATCTAGGCCTGTCCCATTGGGGTGAAATGGTTCCTCAGGTAGGCTGGACTCATGTCATGCAGGGCTTTAAAAGTGAAAATCAACACTGGTACACAGTGCAGTTAGTGGAGCAGTGATGTAACATGGGCAACCCCAGGGACCTGCACTACTAAATTCTCAATGAGTTGTAGCCTCCAAATCTCTTCAAGGTTAGCCCCTTGGGGTGCAGAAGTGTTTGAGTGTCTAAGTACAGGGACTCCTGATCCAGGAAACGGTAAAATTGATGCACAACACAATATTGTGCAAAGGCTCTCCTTGCTACCTGATCTTCAAGGAGTTGTAGGTCCAGCAGAACCCAAAAGTTCTGGAATGGTTTTTCAGTAGTGGTGAAACAAAGATGTTAAATTATTCAATCCTGAAGATCCATGCAGCAAAAATAATTTGGTCTCACCAGCATTCAGCCAAAGCTTCTTGTCCCCCGTCCCTGCAGTATAATTCCCTGAGTGATTAATTTGGCCAATCTGCTGGCTTTTGGTAGCATAAGGAGGTTGGGAAAGTTTTTCTCCCTCTCTTTTGGAATTTCATGGATCCTCATATGAGTCGTGGTGGCACAGTGGTTAAAGTGCAGTATTGCAAGGTAACTCTGCCCACTGCCAAGAGTTTGATCCTGTCCAGCTCAAGGTTGACTCGGTCTTCCATCCTTCCAAGGTCAGTAAAATGAGGACCCAGATTGTTGGGGGCAATATGCTGATTCTGTAAACTGCTTAAAGAGGGCTGTAAAGCATTGTGAAGGGGCATATAAGTCTAATTGCTATTGTTATTGCTATTGCTATCCTAGTAGGGACTCCATACCTGCCACGTCTGCAACCTTAGAGCTCTCAAACTGTCTTTACCATTCTTGCTTCTCCTTCTGGATCTGGAAGAATATGCCTCTTTCAAGGCATAAGACAAAGTCTTAATAATACTGTGTAAACGGAGGTGAAAAGGGATCCATACACTTCTACTTTCCTCTATAGGCTCCAAAGGGGCTTTCTGGGTGCATCTTTTCCGACCTTTGACAGAAAAAATGTGCTTTGAAAAAGAACACTGGAAAAACCGATCTTCCAATTGCACATAGAGTTGGGTTCCAAGGGGATCATCTTCTGGACTTCTTTTTTCCTGAAAAGCAAAACTCCAAATACTGTGGGTGTATTTGTAAAGATCCTCCCTTGTTGGTACCAAATACTCAATGGCTCCAATGATCCAGATTTTCCCTTCAATAGGTCCTGGCATACTTTCAAATTTAAACTGGAAAATACGAATTCTGTCCCAAATGTTAATATTTTCTATGTAGTTTACAAAGACATTGACTTGTCTCCACTTAGATATATCTTCACCGAGAGGTGCTGTATATCCAGTTGCTGAGAATCGTCGTGATATAACAACACAAATTCCATTCCTCAGAAGCACAGGAGTAAACGTCCTCATAAAACTCTCTCCCTCGACTGTGTCTGATGTAATGAGACCAATCAGGGTCCATCTGAAATGGAGGAGCAGTTGGAGCATTGCTGGATATGTGATCCCTTTTGGGGGGAGCATCCGGTGGAAAAAAGGGAATTGACTCTTATCGTTCTGAGCCTCTGAAACAAATGCATCACTGATCTGAAAAGCAATGAATAATGCTATGCTATATTTGGGTACAGATCAAATCCAAAACACTAGATTTTCACAAATTCAATTTGATGCTCATGAACATATTAGAATAATTTAGAATTATACTTTGGAATTATTGATTACAATTACAAGAGCCATGGCACAGCTGTTAGAGTGCAGTACTGCAGGCTATATCTGCTGCCTGCCGGCTGCCTGCAGTTTGGCAGTCTCACCAGGGTCAAGGTTGACTCGGCCTTCCATCCTTTCTAAGTGGGTAAAATCAGGGTCCAAATTGTTGAGGGCAATATGCCGACTCTGTAAACCACTTAGAGAGGGCTGTAAAGTGGTATATAAGTCTAAGTGCTACTGCTATTCTTAATTAAACTATATCAAAAAGCAGGATATACAGAATATTAACAAATTAATTAGAGCTTAGGAAAGATTCCAGGGATGAAAATCTTAAAGGGGAAAACAACCTAAGGAGCTTGGGAACTATGAAAAATAGATTAATAAAAGCCCAGTCCAGCACAATACCACTGAAAAAGAAAAACAAGAAATTGAAGAAGAAACTAGCATGGTTACATAAAGATCTTTCTCTGATAAACTGAAAGACAAAAAGGACAAATGCAAAAAAAATGGAAAGAGTGACACTTGACTAAGGCAGAATATGAGCAGATAGACTGAATCTGCAAATATGAAGTCAGAAAAGCAAAGGCTTAGAATGAACAAAGACTTGCAACAAAAGTCAAAGATAATTTAAAAAGTTATTTACTGTGTGCTGAGAAATCTATATATTTGCTTCAAACTGCATTCAGTGTCCTTCCAATTTACAGGAGGACCCACCTTTGTTCAGCTGAATAAACATGTTTATAAGAGAGATATGTGGGACTCTTCATCTTTGTTCACACCAAACCACATTTGATCCCTGCCTGACTATAAAGGTCATAATGAAAAGCAGCTCTTGAATTCCACAAGCAAAATATAGTTGGATCTATTGCTCACCCACATCCTTCCCTCTCATTTTACCAGATAGAAACACACACACACACACACAAACCTGTGGGACTTTGTAAGTGCCTACTAATGTTGACATCTGAGTGGATGTTTCCCTCATAGCTCCATCAACAACAGCCAAAAGGTTTTCTTTCCTTCCACAGCTGTAGTTGGGAACATTGGCTTGTCCAGTAGAGAGTATGTCCAGCAAGGCTTCTGAGGTGCCAAGGGTGCTGACATAGTTGTCATGCAGGTTGTAGCCAAGTGTGAGATTGGGCAGGAGCTGGGGATTCTTGTTGACTGTTTGAATGGCAAAAGCCAGGATTAGCAGTTTAAAATAAAGTCCTGCACTGTAAAAAAAATGTTCATGTTATTACCATCATCATCAACAGAAGCAACAATATTTTTTTTCAGTCTAATCCTCTGTGTCTCCATCAGCCTACTGTATCTTAATCCAATACAGATCCAAAGCCAAAGGCAAATAATAGCCATCCATCAGCATGCTATTTTAGTGGTCTTTGAGAAGATGGAATGGAGAGAATCCTCCAAATCCCCCCTTATTTGTAGCACTCTTAATTTTCATTTGCCCTCTAACTTATATTCAAACTCATTAGATCATTATTCAAACCCATTCAATCATTAAAGTTGAACCACCATAAAATGAAGAGGATGTTCCTTAAGTGCCCTAGAAAAGCAACTGCAAATAGAAATCACCCTCTATTCCTTTAAGGATCAGGCATCGAATGTCAATGAATAATTATTTAAATATAGAAATGGGCTGGGCAGAGGCATCTACCAGCCTTTCAATCTCTACTTTAAACCAAACTCAGTATCCCAGTGATGAACATAGTATTAGATGGGAATACATAAATAATCTGGACTTGTTTCAAGTTTTATTTGCCATATGGCTGGATTTGAGTCTATTCCACAAAAAGGAGGAAAGCCATGAACATCAAAATGGCTGAAGAAATTAGAGAGGTCTTGCAATATAGGAGTGAGTGAAGTAAAGAGTGCTAGAACTGCAAATATAGGGAATGGAAATCCATTCACACTGAATAACTTACGAGCGAGACTCACTAGCAGGAGCCACGTTGAAAGGCAATGTTCTAGGCATTGACATGGTTTCAGTGGAGACTGTAGCAATGAGATGATCTCCTGGCCTGTAATAGTTCCATGGTTTTTCCCCATCCTGGTTCACAAAATTCAATGGGCATTTCATTCTAAGCTTCTCAGAGACTGCCTGAGACACCAGCAGCATTAGAAGCAGAAGATCCATAACTTATAGGACTGAATCAATCTCCTCCCTGCTTCTCAACAAGAGCAAGAAGAGTTAGAAGAGCTCAAAGCACTCTCAATTTCCCGATTCAGACAGAGACAAACAAATCCTCACATGGAAAGGTGCTTTTAAGAGCACTTTTCCTGTCCCAAAACATGTCTCACATAGAGTGTGATCTGTGGCATTTATCCTTTATCTGGTGTAAGATTGGTTTCCTGGTGGTTCAGTCTGATGTTAAGATCAAAGGCAGTCAATGTAGCTGAAGATGACTCAAAGACTGGGATGGTGATAATTACAGTGAGAAATAATTTCTCCTCTGAGGATCCTGAAGTTCTTCTAAGACTCCAAGTGCAGGGGGCCATCTGGAGATGAAAAATTGCAAATACATCTCTGTGGTTGTTGTAGTCCTTCCTGTCATAACATGCCCAGAAAGTGATGATGGAGGAAAACAGTTCAACATAGAGATAATTGACTTCTGCTGCCCTTCACTGTGGTGTCTGGTCTCCAGAGATTGCAGATGAAGGTCACACAAAACTATGGAGCTTTGTTAAACTCTATGTTGATGATACAACTCTAGTCCTGCCTGTCTTCTAATGCAAACGAGGCAATCAGTATCCTTGAACTCTTAACCTAATGTTAAGAGTAGGGTCTTTTGTGATTTTCTTTTCTATTAGATCTCCATATTTCAATCCTAAATTGGAGCTGATTTTAAATTCTTTGTGCCTAAAGTGCAATTTCATTTTCCATCAGTTCTGGAAATGTCAATTATTGGATAAGAGACAGCTGAGAGGCAGCAACGTGGCATCCTGTGGCCTGTTATCATTGGGTGTATGTATATAAGGGAGGAGACCTTGTGGCTTAGAGGTTATTATAACTGCCTAACATGTAAAATAGCCCAAGTTCAAATCCCAGTAAACGTATGGCTAGCTGATGAGAGCTAAATAGATTGAAATAGATTTATACTAGTCTCCCTTCATTTATTTATCAGCAAAAAATTATATATATATATATATATATATATATATATATATATATATATATATATATATATATATATATATATATATATATATATATATATATATATATATATATATATATATATATATATATATATATATGTAAACATATATATTTACATATATAAATGTATATGTAAAGCTTTACTCGCACAAACACGAAGCTGAAAACACCAGCCTGAAGATGGTGAGTGGGACCTCACCGAAATGTTGCCAAGACAATCTCAATCTTACATGAGAAAAGACCCGTATACAAGACCAGCATACCAGCACCCATGAAAATCTACGAAAACACACACACACACACCCATCCATCCACCCATCCATCCTTTGGCATTGATGTAAGCCACTAAGTATATTTAGGTTTTGAAGGTTTTTTATTTATTTGTCAAATAAAAACTGGGCTTGTGAAGTCTGTAGCTGTGACCCTACCAGTGCCCACTGCATGGTGGATGAAGCAACTTGATTTCCTGTCACATTCCTTGGGGATGAGCAGCCAAAACTGTGTACAATAGGGAAAGAAGCAACAGGAGCTAAGCCTCCATAGATTAACATGTCTGAAGTAAAAATGACAGAGCTAATTACAGGTGGGAGGTGGGTGGATGGGCTTATCACATGCGCAATGGCCAAATTGATCAACGATGTATAAAGGCAAACATCTCTTCAATGATAGCTTTTACACTTTGTCAATGTTAGCAGAGGCAATGGAGGTTAATGGATAATATATTCTAAGTTCTGGAGATCACAATGTCTGTCTCTTCTTTTATAGCTACACCTGGAATTCATATTTTTAGGATAGTTTGACCCCATCTTCTTTATGGCAGCCTCTCAAATATTGGAACATTGCTATCATGACACACCTAGTCTTTCTTTTCACTAGATTAGGCATGCCTAATTCCTGTAATGGTTCTTGATATGTTTTAGCCTCTAGCCTCCTAACCATATTTCTTGTATTTTTCTGCACTCTTTCCAGAGTCTCTACATCTTTTTTTATAATATGGTGACCAAAACTGGATGCAGGATTCTAAGTGTGATCTTACTAAGGCTTTATTGTTCAGGCCAGGGCCCATTTTTAAATGAAACTAAAGTGACCACAAGCAGATGTATGCATTATCCAAACTTCTGGCTCACTGCTTATGCCCAATCTCACCCATCTTCCTTACATCACATCCATAGGTTAGTCAGTCACCCAATTATATAGGAATTCTTTTCTGGAAATCATGAGTCTGTACTTTAGCTCCTCTCTTCTTTAAGATCTTAATTAATTTAATTAACCAGTTGGATAATCCAGATTATACGTATCCTAATTTTTCAAGAGGTATATCTCTGCTCTCCTTATGCTACTGATGCTGAGATCTCCAGTCCAAAACTGCAAAAAACAAACAAAACAAAAAACACTGTTGCAAACGAATTATGAGACAATTAAAATAATGGCATTTTAATATTCCTTCTGCAATTATACAATTATTTCTGGCATATCAACAAGGTTCCCATTGCACAAGTGTTATGTTTATAATATCGTGGTGGGGCATTTCAGGGCTCAGCTAAGGGCACAGGGCAGATATGATATCATAATTGTTCAAAAGAGCTCAGCAGCTATCTTCCACTTCTAGCCAAAAAGGAGGGGGGGGACTATTGTCGAACTACCCTTTATTTATTTCAAGCAAAATAATTGGCTCTCTCATGTATGGAGAACAGCGTGGAGCATTTCCTAGGATTTTCCTGTTGTAAATTCCTCTGGATCTCATTTATATATTTCTCCTGGCCGTAAGCTGCTCTTTTGTATTCAGGTCTGGCCTCAGAATGATAATGCAGCATTTGGGGATAAAGATGCAGCCCAGCAAACCAGCAGTGGAGGCCAGGATGGAGAAAACTTGCACAGCCACCATGTATTTCCCTTTAGTGCCCAGATAGGTGGGCACAAAAGTCACCCAGACACTGCAGAAGACCAGCATGCTGAAGGTGATCAGCTTGGCTTCATTTAAGGCCCCAGAAAGATTCCTGGCCAGGAAAGCCACCATGAAGCATATGGAAGCCAGGAAGCCCAAGTAGCTGAGAGTGATGTAGAACATGACAGCAGAGTCTTCATTGCATTGCAGGATGATCTCTCCAGGCTGGGAGTGGAAGTTAGAATCAGGGTATGGTGGAGAAACTCCTAACCATATGGAGCATATAATAATTTGGACAGCAGAACATGAAAGAATGATGGAGTTAGCCAAGCTCTTCCCCAACCATCTCTTCACTTGGTTTCCTGGTTTTGTGGCCAGGAAATCCAGCACCACAGTGATTGTTTTGGCCAAGAGAAATGGCAACTGAGAAGAAGGTGCTGAAAAATGTTTGTTGAGGAAGACAGGTGGCTTTCTTTGGTTGACCAATGAAGAGAAAAGAAGACAAGAAGCAAAGCAGGAGGAGCAGAAGTTGCAGTGCAATGGAGCAGAGCATCAGCTTCTTTCTACTCTGTGCAGAGCAGTTCAGCCCACAGCCTCATGCCTCGGACTGGGCCAACCGCAGCCCCAGGATAGAGATGACCCAACAACAGGGTTTGCTGAACCAGACCAGCCATGGAATGCTGGACCCACAACAAGGCTTCTTGGGTGTCACTACCGCCTTGCAGCAACCGGGTTTTGGACTACCACCAGTGAGCCAGATCCCGCCTGGGTGGATGTTCTATCCCAGCCAAGAATGGGTGCAATATCAGTGGATGCCAGCTCCAGCCCTGCCACTGATGCCTTTTCATCTGCTGGGGTCTTTCCAACCCCCAGTCTGGGTTCCGCAACAGGCACCGGCTTAGCAGCAACTGTAACTTCAGCCCCAGGCTGTGATTCCCGAGAAGGTTCTGGCCCAACAAGTGCCTGTGATCCCACAGCAGGTTCCGGCTCAACAGCAGGGGCCAGACCAGCAACCCACGCAAGCTCAGCACCAAGTCCCACCAGACATTCTCCCTCCATGGTTCCAAGCTACATTTGATGGGACTCCAGGGAAGCTATCTTACTTTCTCAACTGAGTCTGGGCTCACATCAACCAATATGGAAATCAATACCTCTCCGATCAGGAATTGATTTCCGCTATCGCTGACAGCATGAACGAGAGAGAGGCATCAGAATGGATAGCTGACCTTCACGACGAAGGAGCCCCTGAGCTAGAAGATGCCGATGAGTTCGTCCAACTGATGCAGACCAGATTCAACAACATTGTGCAGCAAGTGGAAGCTGAGGCTCAGATTAAAGAATTGAAGCAAGCTGGCCGACCCGTAAAAGAATTGATTTGGGAATTTCGGAGGCTGGCTGGAAAACTAAGAGACTGGCCAGAATGCCTCCTAGTGCATACTTTTAAGAAGGTCCTGGACCCAGACCTCAGGCAAGCCTGTGGCATCAGGGGAGTACATGACCGTATACAGATGTACAACACAGCTGTCATTTTAGACTGCATGGCATAGGTTCACTATGAGGGGTGTAGTGTCTTCTGCTTGAGCGTGTGGTTGGACTAGATGACCTACAAGGTCCTTTCCAAGTTTTTAATTTAATCTAGTCATCCCAAAAATGATATTTCTAGTAAACATAGAAAATAAAATTTCACTTTAGTCACAAGCAAGTTTAAAATCAACTCCAATTTAGGATTTAAATATGGAGATCTAAAAGAAAACAAAAACCACAAACAGGCCCAGCTCTTAACATTAGACAGGTTTCAAGGGCATTGATTACTTAATAGGCATTAGAAGACAGAATGTCACCAAACTCTATAGTTGTGGCTGATGTTCTTTCTGGAGACAAGATCCCACATTGAAGGACAGCAGAAGGCATTATCTGGGTTTTGAACTATATTCCTTTCTGGACATGTACTGACAGGAAGGACCACAACCACTATAGACTAGTGCCCCAAGGGGTGGATTTTTTATTTTTCATTAAGATGGTAAGATTCTGCAGCTGTCCCTTTACACATGGAACTCTCGAAGAAGTTCAGGATCCCAAGTGGAGAAGCTTCTTCTCACTGTAATTTTCATAATTCTGGTCTTTGAGACTCTTCTGTTACTTCTTGCTCTTGATGTAAACATCAATTTGAAGAAAGATGACAGGGATTTGCATCAGAGAAGGAAAAATAACACAGGTCATATTGTGTGGCACATATAAGGGATAAGCAGAGATTGTGCTCTTGAATATATCTTTCTCTCCTTTCCAGGCGAAGATTGGTTTGTCTCTGTCTGACTCAGGAAACTGACAGTGTTTTGAATTCTTTTCATTATTTTTGTTCTTCAGGAAAGGAATTGATTTAATCCTATAAATTATGGATCTTCTGCTTCTGATGCTGCTGGCGTCTCGGGCAGTTTCTGTGAACCTTGAAATTAAATGTCCACTGAATTTTGAGAACCAGGATGGGGAAAAACCATGGAACTATTACAGTCCAGGAGACCATTTCATTGGCATAGTCACCACTGAAACGACATCATCACCTAGAATGTTGCCTTTCAACACAGCTCCTTCTAATCCGCCTCGCTCGTAAGTTATTCAATATGGTGGAGTTGCATTCCCTCCATTTGCAGTTCTAACACTCTTTATTTCATCTACTCCTATAGTATATTGCAGGACCTGTCTAATTTTTTTTTGAATTATTTTCGTTTTCATGGCATGAGGCAAAGAAAACCTGAAACATCCAGATTATTTATGCATTCCCTTCTAACACTATGTTCATTACTTGAATACTGAGCCCAGTTTTAAGTAGTGATTGAAAGGGTTGTATGTTTTTTTTTCTTATGGTGTGGAAAACATCAATACTTCCAAAGCTCTATATACGACATGCTCTTGGTGGTATGGAACAGAATTAAATTACATGAAAATCCCAGTCTGACTCTCTATTTTAGAAACACTGGTACTCCCTAACCTCATTAATCTGGGAAAGATTGTCTCATACAAAGATGTACTAAATGAAAAAGTAGGAATTGAAAAGTAGATTAGAATTTAAAACACAAGGGGTGGAATTAGAGTGGTGGTCATACCTACAAATTCAATCTTGCTATATGAAGGATTTGAAAATGTGGAGTATTAATAGAGAATTAACAACTCTAGGCAAACTATTATTGGATGGGTGAGAAATTGATTAAGGTAATTTATACATTTTTACTAGGTTATGAAATGGAGGAAAAATCTGTCAAAGAGATTATGGTGGTATGGGCCAAAAATTTTGGGTATAACATTGAATTGGAAAAATGGCAAAAACTGTGGGGGAAAAAAAACAGAAAACTAACACTGGCCACATCATGTAAGGAGAATTTATACAAAATGTTTTATAGGTGGCATCTTCCACCAGCAAGACTGGCCAAAATGTTTAGCAATGTATCCCCAAATTGCTGGAAATGTAATCAAGTACCAGGCACATATTACCACATGTGGTGGACAGGCAAAAAAGCGAAAGAATTTTGGTGATGTATCCAGATGTGGTTGGAAGAAATGATTGGACAAAGGTTAGAATTATTCTAACCAGAATTATTCTTATTAGGAATCATAACAGAAGATTATAGTAAAGCATCAATATATTTAATATTACATATCATAATGGCAGCGAGAATGGTATACACTCAACAATGGAGAAATGAAAATATACCTTTAGAAAGGGGGATAATAAAGAAAATATTTGTATATGCAGAAATGGATAAATTGATGGTAGAATTAAGAAACAAAGGAGAATCTGAATATTATGATACATGGAATAGGCTTTACCAATGGTTGGAAATGAGAGATGGGAGTTGGAACAAGAAATAATTAGGATTTGTGAAGACGAAATGTGATGTAATATATGTAAATATAAATGTATATTGGGTAGAATAATAATTTATAATTAGTAATGTAAGAAGACAATGTTACTTGTATGTTATTTGTTTTATATTTTAGTATGTATGGCAGAGATAACACCAGGATGGTCACAGTGTCCAATATTTTAATAAGAAATGAATAAAAGTTTCTGAAAAAAAAGAAGAAAGGGTTGTAGATGCCTCTGCCCAGCCGATTTCCATATTTAAATAACTACTCATATTCAATGTCTAGTTTTTAGAGGAATAAAGGATGACTTCTTTCTACAGTTGCTTTTTTGGGTCACATATGAAATATCCTCTTCCTTATATGGTAATGATTACATGGTTAGTGTTATATGGTTATACTTTAGTGATTGAATGATTCTGAATATAGCCATGGTGAAGGACTATCTCCATCCCATCTTCTCAACAGCAATAGCAATTAGAATCTCCATAGACAATAGCAATAGCACTTAGACTTAAACCCTGCTCCATGGTGCTTTAAAGGACTCTCTGACTGGTTTACAATGTCAGCATATTGCCCCCAGCAATCAGATCCTCATTTTACCAACCTCAGAAGGATGGAAGACTGAATCAACCTTGAGCCCATCAGGATCAAAATCCTGACAGTGGGCAGAGTTAGCCTGAGATGTTGCATTCTAACCACAGTGCCAACACAACTCCAGCCTCCAAGCTCCACCCAATCTTCTCAATGTTCATAAAACTTAACTGCTAATGGGTGACTATCATTTGCCTTTGTCTTTATATCTGTATTGGCTTAAGACATAGTAGGCTTCTGGAGACAAAGAGGATTGAATGGGAAAAATGTTGTTTCTGTTGATGATAATAACATGAGCTTTATTTTTTTTTACAGTAGGACAAATTATTTTAAACAACTGATCCTGATTTTTGCCATTCAAATGGTCAACAAGAACCCCCAGTTTCTGCACAATCTCACACTTGGCTACAGCATCTATGACAACTATGTCAATGCTCTTGGCACTTCAGATGCTTTGCTGGATATACTCTCTACTGGAGAAGCCAATGTTCCCAACTACAGCTGTGGAAGGAAGGACAACCTTTTGGCTATTGTTGATGGAGCTAAGAGGGACATCTCCATCCAGATGTCAACATTAATAGGCCCCTACAAAGTCCCACAGGTTGGTTTGTGTGTTTCAGTATTTGGAAAAGTGAGTGTGTTTGTGGTGTATGAGTGATAAATCCACCTATATTTTGTCTATGGAATTCAGGAGCTGTTTTTAACCATGGCCATAATAGATTTTATGGCTGTGTTTTGGAATGCACAATGAAAAGGGGGGAATTTAAGGTATCATATCCTCTTATGATACCATCCTCATTGCTTTGGAGGCTTTGCTGCACACTTGGGAAGGCTCTGTGTCCAGTCAAAAGGTCTTCCACAAGACACAGTTTTGAGGGTAGGTTAATCAAAATAATGGTATTATCCAAGGTGAACAAATCCATGATTCATTAATAGAATCCCAATTATTACCTACATTAAAAAAAACATATATAACTTATGGACTTATTCATATTTACGCATTAATCTCTTTATATTAAAAAAAAATTACAAGCACACCCACACACCAATCTATCAGGCACATTTTCTTTCAATTGTCAAATGTTCAACTTTGCATCAGATTTGATATTATCAAGCCAGCATGTTCTTTGCTTGCCTCTTCCATATGTTTCCAACCAATACGGTCCGGAGCTTTCATTTGCAAATTGGGCCCACAATACCTGCTGATGTCATCGATCCATCTTGTTTTTGTCTCTTTCATGTATGCTTTTATCAAGTGGGATCTATTCTATGATTGATTTGGTCCACTCCTTCTTGGTATGTGACCAGCCCATTTCCATTTCAATTCTTTTACTCGCTTGATGATATTGTATGCTTTGGTTTGTTCTCTAATCCAAGGCAGGTCTTTCTATCCATGGCTCTCTGTGCACTCCTAGCTTAACCTGACTCTTTTTCAGTTTATTTTTAAACCAAATTGTTCTCCTGATTTGTGCAGCTCTTATATGTGTAGTTCTTGTCAGCGTTCCAAATATCATGCAGAATTAAATCAGAGTCCAAGGCAAAACTATCCTTAAAGTTCCAATTTAATAAGTCAGACATTTTGGCAACGAACTGTGGAATCCCAAATCTGAAAACTTCCTGGGATTCCACCCAGTTTAAAGTTCATGATCTTATCGCCACACCCATAAATCCATCACATGGTCCAATCTTCTTCTTCCACGCTGGCATCTCCACCCCGCTGGTTCCGGTCAGGTGTTGAGGTGCGGAGACAAAAGATGACCTTGGGCTTCTAGAAAGGAATGACGATAACAACACATTCCACAATTCTACTCCTTTCTATTCCCCTTCCCAATTACTACACTAATGAAACAGCATAATGAAATAAGAGAGAGTGTGTCAGACCAAAGATCCTAAAAAGGAATATAATTGCAGGCCTGACAGTTCTTCTGGGTCTCGTGAGAGAAGAAGAACATCATCTGCAAATATTAAATGATTAAAATCAATGATGCCATTGATTTTTATTCCATCTTTTGCCTAGTCTTGTTTGTGAAATACTTCTTGAAGGAAAAATATAATATACAGTATCTACATTACATATGCATCAAATATATAAAAAAACGGAATGCACAGGTACAGTGTAGGTGGTACCGTGCTCAATAGTAGTAACTGTGAGAGGGATCTTGGAGTTCTAGTGGACAACCATTTAAATATGAGCCAGCAGTGTGCAGCAGCTGCCAAAAAAGCCAACACAGTTCTAGGCTGCATCAACAGAGGGATAGAATCAAGATCACGTGAAGTGTTAATCCCACTTTATAATGCCTTGGTAAGGCCACACTTGGAATACTGCATTCAGTTCTGGTCGCCACGATGTAAAAAAGATGTGGAGACTCTAGAAAGAGTGCAGAGAAGAGCAACAAAGATGATTAGGGGACTGGAGACTAAAACATATGAAGAACGGTTGCAGGAACTGGATATGTCTAGTTTAATGAAAAGAAGGACTAGGGGAGACATGATAGCAGTGTTCCAATATCTCAGGGGTTGCCACAAAGAAGAGGGAGTCCAACTATTCTCCAAAACACCTGAAGAAGCAATGGGTGGAAAACTAATCAAGGAGAGAAGTAACTTAGAACTGAGGAGAAATTTCCTGACATTTAGAACAATTAATCAGTGGGACAGCTTGCCTCCAGAAGTTGTGAATGCCCCAACACTGGAAATCTTTAAGAAGATGTTGGATAGCCATCTGTCTGGAACGGTATAGGGTTTCCTGCCTAGGCAGGGGGTTGGACTAGAAGACCTCCAAGGTCCCTTCCAACTCTACTATTGTATTGTATATCAGAAAATGTATGTTGGAAACATGCAGAAGAGACTTTCGCCTTGCAGTGGATAGGCAATGGGTAGAGTGACTATGTTATTGATGATGGTACATTTCAGACTGGTAGAGCCCTCTTCTGGAAGGTTCCTTTACAGATAGATGTAATATTTACCATATCAAGTTGGATGGAAGATGTCAATGCTACTTCCTATTTATAAAATAGGAATACAAAGGAACCTTGCAATTGCGGACCTATTCTACTAGATGTTGTGGCTCAAATATATGTTCACTTCCTCTTGAGTAGATTTGAGAGTGACTGGATGAAAAGAGCAGACCTTGCAGGATAACAAGCAGGCTTTAGACAGTGTTGATCCACTCTTGGCAATAGCTTGAATCAACCAATTACAAAAGAAAAAGTCAGTCAAGGGAAACAATAGCTTGCCGCCTTTATAAATCTTAGTACAGCATTCGACAAAGTAAAGAGAGAACTATAATGAGGAAATTGATTGCCCTTCAAATGTAACTCAGGCTGTTGCCCTCATCAAAACGTTTTCTACTAGCACTTGTTTGAGAGTGTGGTTTGGGCTGAAGGCAGGCATGGGAAGAAAGATCAATACTTACTAAGGGCTAAGAGAAGGGTCCATAGTTTCTTCATTTTTATTTAGTTTAGACATTAATGACTTCCTAGGAGTAATGAAAGATCCTGAAGTATAGATGACTAAGGATCTAAATATATATTGTAGTATCATCTTTTATTCTGACAAGATGATATTATTTTCATAATCTCAAAATGAGTTTTGTAATTTGTTGGGAAGAGTTGGCTCCTATTGTCATACTAATTCTGTGATTCATGAGGTTGTTGGTGCTCTTTTGAGTTTGGTTGTTTTCTTGCAGACATTTCATTACAAAACTAGGTAACATCATCAGTTCTAGTAGTGAGAAGGGTTTGTTCTCATTTTATATTCTCATAGCTTGTCAGTGTTGATGGGAATGGTCTTGATGGTTCCTTGTTTGGGCTGCTTACTGTTAGCTTCATTGAGGTATTGTTTTTATCTTAATTTTTGATTTTGTTTTATTAATTAATTAATTAATTAATTTACCACCTATTTCATTTTGAAATGACTCTGGGCAGCTCACAACATTCACAGCATTCAATTCATAAATGTTAATTTATGTTAGTTAATCTTGGTGTTAATCTCTGCTCATCTGGGTGTTGACTATTAGTGCGGTGTTTGAGACATTTTATTCCCTTTTTCACTTGTTGATTTTCCCTTTTGAATAGTCTGTTGATGGTGATTATATCTATATGCCTCTTGATGGCTGATTTGTCACGGGTCAGATGCATCACTTGCTGACCATGTCCTCCGAGTTTGCGGTCTGGCCATGTGTTCATGGCGTGTGTCAGTTTGCTTTGTGTGGGGGTTGGAGGGGGGTGCAGCCTGACACATGTCATGAACACATAGCCAGACTGCAAACTCGGAGCCAAACCAAAGCCCGGGATGTTACATCACAGCCATCTGCTCAGGACATTGCATCACAAAACTCAGAAGGTTACAATGCAAAGGCTCAGGATGTTACAATGCAGCCAACCTCCCAGGATGTTGCAGCACAGGACTCAGGATATCACTACACTAGAGCTCAGGATGTCATCACACAGCCCATTACCCAGGTCATTACAACACAAAAGACTAATGGGCACACAGCTAGTACCTCAGCCACACAGGATGTTACGAAACAGCCGACTAATTTGCATACATCAACTCCATCAACTAATCAAAATGTAACAACACAGCCAACCAACCCACTTACAGCAACAAAGCCAGCACTCCACACGCCCCCACCAATATTTATAGAAAGACAGCAGCTCCGATTATGCTTTGCTTGCACAAGCATGAAGCCGAAGGCACCAGCCTGAAGATGGCGAGTGGGACCTCATTGAAACGTCACCACGATACTCTCAATCTTACATGGGAAAAGACCTGAATATGCCAAGACCTGCATACCTATACCTGTGAAAATCTACGAAAAAAGATATACATATAGATGTAGATGTAGATTAGATGTAGATGTAGATGTAGATGTAGATGTAGATGTAGAAGTAGAAGTAGAAGTAGATGTAGATGTAGATGTAGATGTAGATATAAAAACATTCCAGCTTCCTTATCCCTATATATTGCAGTCTGGAATGCCAAGATTACTGAAATGCTCATATGTAGAGCTGATATTTATTTCTTCAAATAAATCACTACCAGAACAAATAAAATCACAGCATCTTCCAAGTATTTTATAGGTAGATAAAAGGACTTCACTGCTGCCTCGGGGATGATTTCTGAATATGCACTTTTTCTCTTTTTCTAAAATCAGGAAATATATTTAGTAGTCTAAAATTAAAGCTATGGAAAATGACAGAACACCAAAATCCTGTCTTTTAGAACATAAAAAGTTTAATTAAGCACCTCTTGGATTATACAACTGACAAATTATACCAGGAATTTTGATGTCCCTGACTTTTGTGTCCACCGTGTTCTTTGGCGTGTTACAGAAATATTATTTGCATTCTTTATTTTTTTTCCTTTTAACTTGCTTTTTTATTTTTATTTTTTATGTACAGTCTTGTTAATGTTCTGCATGTTATATCCTGTATCTTGATGGGATTTGAGTCATTAACAATAAACTATTCTAATATGTTCATGAGTAACGTTTCTTAAAATCTAGTATTTTGGACTTGATCTGACCCCAAATATAACATAGCATCCTTCATTGTTTTTCTCAGATCAGTGATGCAATTGTTTCAGAGGCTCTCACTGATAAAAGTCGGTTCCCTTTTTTCCACCGGATTCTCCCCAAAAAGGGGGTCACATACCCAGCAATTGTCCAACTGCTCCTCCACTTCAGGTGGACCTTGATTGGGCTCTTTACTTCAGACACAGAGGAGGGAGAGAATTTCATGAGGACTTTTACCTCTCTGCTTGTCAGGAATGGAATTTGCGTTGTTATATCACGTCAATTCTCAGCGACTGGACATACAGCACCTCTCAGGGATGCCATCTCTAAGTGGAGACAAGTCAATGTCTTTGTGAACTACATAGAAACTCTTAATGTTTGGGATAGAATTCTTACTATCCATTTTACTTTTAAATATTTGTCAGGCTCCATTGAAAGGAAAGTCTGGATCATGGAAAGCATTGAACATTTGGTATTGGAACGATGGAACCTTTATAAATATGTCCATAGTATTTGGAGTTTTGCTTTTCAAGAACGGAAAAGGCCAGAACACGATGCCCTTGGAACCAAACTCTATGTAGAATTGAAACATCAGTATTTTCACTGTTCCTTTTCAAAGCACATTTTTTCTGTCAAAGGTCGGGAAAGATGCACCCAAAGAGCACCACTGGAGCCTGGAGAGGAAAGGAGGCGGATATGGGTCCCTTTTCACCTCCATTTGCACAGTGTTATTAAGACTTTGGTCTATGCCTTGAAAGCTACGTATTCTTCCAGATCCCAGAAGAGAAGCAAGAAAGGCCAAGAGAGGCTGCAGCCATGGCAGGTATGGAATCCTTACCAAGATCCATGACACAGGTACCTGACCCATATTATTTCCTCATTTTGCAGACATCTACTATGAGCACACAAGGTTTGTTCAGAGACACACTTTTTATGCACCCCTCTCTCCATTTTGAGAATCAGAGAGAGAATGAGCTCTCCTGGTTTCCTCTTATAGCAAAGATAATTACATCTGTTAAGTACATCCACTCATTTAAAGTAACAGCGACCATTTGTCATGATAGATAGATAGATAGATAGATGATAGATAGATAGATAGATAGATAGATAGATAGATAGATAGATAGATAGATAGATAGATATTGCCTGCCCAACACTAGGAGTATACTCCAAATATTCTCCCCTTTGTGTAGCCAATATATATTCACAATTTCAGTCCATATCGTTCACAACTTTCTTTATGCTTAATAGCACTCTGAGCCTTTGTGAAATGGTCGGGTATATTGTCCTCTGACATACAGTATGTTAACTCCACTAGCTTATTTTTAATACTCTCCCGTACATTTAAATAGCGCAAATCTGTATGCTTCGTTCTAGTTTTAACTGCCAAATTAGTAGCCATTTGGATAGCTGCCTGATTGCCCTCGTACATGGTAATAGAATCATTTACTTCTATTCCTAGATCAATCAATAACTGTTTGTAACATATTATATCAGTACATAGTAGTGATTGACAAGAAAATTCTGCTTCCATGGTAGACAGACTCAGATGTTTCTGCCTAATAGATCTCCATCCTACTAATGCCTTACCAAAAAATACAGCTATTCCTGACATTGACTTTCTTGTGTCTATATCTGTAGCAAAGCTCGCATCAGCATATGCGGTCAGCTTTAGCTCCTCATCAGGTTCAAGGTATAATGCATAGTGCATCGTATTCTTCAAATACCTTAAAATCCTTTTTACAGCCTGCCAATGCCTCTCAGTTGGGTCTGAATTATACCTAGCTAATTGGTTTGTGCTGTATGCAATATCAGGCCTTGACCAATTGCTTAAATATGACAGACTTCCGATTAGTGATTGGTACAAACCCTTATCAAACATAGCACTTTGATCATTGCTATTGTTGAACTCCTGACTCATAGGAGTCTTTGGCGGTTTACATAGTTCCATTTTGAACTGTTTCAGTAAATTGTTTATCTTATCCGTCTGTGATATTTTAAACCCTCCCCTGGTTTTATCAATCCTTAATCCTAAATATTGACGTATTTCACCCAGATCTTTTATAGTGAAATGTTTCTTCAACTGTTCCATTATTTTAATAGCCTCTTGTTTTATTTTAGTTAACAAGGCTATATCGTCTGTAAATAAAAGAAGTAATGAAAAATTTCCATCTCTTTCCATTAAAAACAGACATGGATCAGCTAAACCAGCTTTAAATCCAATACTGGTTAAAGCGTTTAGTACACACTGGTTCCACTCATAACCAGACTGTTTTAAAGACTCTTCTTCAGAATCCAACATTTAGACTTGTCATTGTCTTTGATTCTTGCTGGTTTTTTCATGTAGATTGTGTGTTGTAATGGTGCATGTAGATAAGCTGTTTCTACATCCAAGTGTCTAATTTTTTGCAGCCCAAACTAAAGCGGCTCTAAGTGTAGTGGATTTTGTACCATTATCAGTCACTACTGTAATAATCTCATGGTTTGTTTTACTCTCTACAAATTTAATCCAGTTAGTGAACCATTGAAATGTTCTAGGTCCATCCATTTCTGGAGAAGAATGAGTTTTTCAACATTTCCCATTGGAAATTGTATTTGGACCGGAATGGAGATGTAGCTGCAGATCTCAACGTCATAAGCTGGGTGCTTCTTCCTAGGACGGTTCCACTCGACAAGCAAATGGGAAGCTTTGAAAAGCAGAGATTTATTATCAATAATGATACTCTGTCATGGCTAAACTTGCACAACAAAGTAGGAGAAGTATTGGTGTTCTTTCTCTATTACCTAAAGCCTGAGGATCTGTTTCAAATTGGCTAAGCATAATCAGTTGTTGATCTTTACTGAGAACTGAATCTCATGGTTTTCTTAGATTGCTTAGTGGGCTTCAATGCTATTAATCAAGGGGTCTTTTGCATGCAAAAATGTGGAACACTGTTTTAAGCTGGTTCTGCACTGTCCAACATAGGACACAAATCATGACCTTTTGTGCATCCTCTGTGATATGGTATCTCTATAAAATTGAAGAGAGAAGCTCTTAAAGGACAACAATTGTGGTACTGGTAGATTCAGCTTTGCTTGTTTCTTATTCTAGAAGAGCAAAGGAGCAGTTTTGTGAACAAGCTCCCACGTTCAGGTTTGGATTGAATTGAATGAAGTTAAGACTGGATATAACCCCCCTTAGTCCCTGTGGCAAATATGCCTTGGGATTCAGATTGCCTTGGCTGGGGACAATATTCATTGAAAATGATGAGATAGTTCACAGTCCATTAATAATAATTAATTACCTCTACTGAACGGTCTGTTCTTTGGAAGGAGAGCCAAGATGCTCAGTCCCCCTGAAATCCTACTGACTGGTCTGAGATAATGCCCTGACCCATAAAACTGGAACATTTAAAACATGACTTTGATCCAAAGAAAAATGCTTCCTGATGTTGGAAGTAAAAAAAGGATAATTTAAAAGGAACTATTACTTGAATTTGTTCTTTGGCTCATAGAGGGCATTTTATCTGACAATCCTTGAATGATATTGTTTATCATAATTGTTAGCTACCTTAAGCCTCTCTGGGCAGAAGTGAGGCTCTTCTTTCTCTATAAATCTCTCTCTCTCTCTCTCCCCTGTGTGTGTGTGTGTGTGTGTGTGTGTGTTTCAGAATAACTCTGGAATGCCTTGAGCAATTTTAACCAAACTTGGTACACAGATTACTTACTCTCTGGAAAAAAAATATTGTGGGGGTGTCTTACCCATAGATAGATAAATAGATAGATAAATAGACAGGCAGGCAGGCAGGCAGGCAGACAGACAGACAGATAGATAGATAGATGTGTGTTCTGTTACGTTACTGCCTGTTGTGCTTTAAAATGGCTTCTACTGTATTTCCATAAAATGGCTTCTACTATACAGCACAGTGGAGTTGCCATGGTAATGACTTCACAGTACTCCACAAGGGGGCTCCGTCTGGTAAGGGGGAATATCCAACATTAGAAAATATGTTTGGTTCGGACATTTTCCCCTTATAAATAAATATATAGCAACACTGGGTTGTCATGGATGTCTAGCTGGGTTTTAGAAATAAACTTTTCCAACAAAAGACTCATAATCAAGTTCATCTCCTACAGCAAAAGATGCTTGTGTGAAGTTCCCAAGAGCTGACCTAATTAATTTAAATCTAAACTGGCTTTCGTTTAATTGCATTTGAACTTTACCCCTCAATCTCCTCCTTTCTGTCATGTGTCATAGATTATATTCATGAACTAGGTTGTAGAAATATGAGATCCAACTCTGGCCGAAGGTATGCATGGAATCCTCCCTTGAATGCCAACCTAATAATAGTCATGGCAATGCTTTAGAAGTTGACATCCGGCTCCCCTCACTTCCCGAAAGTGATCTGTGTGACACAAAGACAATTTGAGTACAGGTACATAATTTAGGGATGCGTTCCTCCCCCAGGCTTGCCTGGATTTTCTGCATGGAATTCCGCTATAAGACAATCAGCCTGGATATTCCTACTTTTTACCCAAGATGCTTCTGATAAGGGGTAGCCCTTCCATTTGATTAAATATTGGAGTTGTCTCCTGTGCCACCTCGAATCGAGGATTCGTTGAACTTCATAATGGATTTGGCCCCCTATGACCATAGGGCCTGGGGGTTCCCAGGGTAGTGGTCTCAGATTGGATCCAATCAAGAGGCTACTATGAAACGCTGGGTGTATCTTCCCCAACAATCGAAGTAGTTTCAATTGCACTGACTGGGTTGATGATCTTTACTATGGGGAATGGTCCCATAAACCTTGGTCCCAGTTTCTTGCTAGGCAGTTTTAATCTCAAATATTTTGTGGAGAGGTAAACCTTCTTTCCCTCCTGGAATGGCCGTTGCGGAGCCCGGTGTTTATCTGCTTGTTTCTTATAGGTTTGTGCCACTTTAGCCAGTGACTTTTTGACATTTTCCCAGGTTGTTTTTAGCATCGACATCCAATCAGTCAAGCTGACTGAGGAGGGGGGATCTCTTGGATACTCAGGCATTGGGACGAAGTCCATACCGCTCACTATTTTGAATGGCGTGAGTCCTGTGCTACTGTGAACAGCATTATTATATGCTACCTCAGGAAAAGATAAAAGATCTGCCCAACTGGACTGCTGATAGTTCACGTAGCATCTCAGGTACTGCTCTACCATGGCATTCAGTCTCTCTGCTGCCCCATTAGTGCTCGGACGAAAAACTGAACTAAGATCCTGAGATGACCCAATGGACCACAGGAACTCCCTCCAGAACTTAGTCATGAACTGGACCCCTCTGTCTGAGATTATTCTTCGAGGTACTCCATGCAATAGGTAGATATGCTTCACAAACAGTTTAGCCAGCTTGTGAGTTGAGGGTAGTCCGCTACAGGCTATGAATTGCGCCTGTTTGGAGAACAGATCTATTACAGTCCAAATCACTATGTTTCCCCCACTTTTTGGCAACTCTACTATATAGTCCATTGTGATCTCCTCCCACAGCCTCGTTGGCTCTGCTACTGTTTGCAGCAGTCTGGGGGTGGTGGTGTCCTGGTCATCTCTTCATTGTGGCGCAGATGGTGCAACTTTTCACATAACTATCCACATCTTTCTTTATGCCAGGCCACCAGAACTGCCTCTAGGCTAAGTGTAAAGTCTTTAGAATCCCAAAGTGGCCTGCTGGTTTGGCGTCATGACTCCTCTGGAGAACTAGGGTACGTAGGGATTCTGGGACGTAGAGTTTCGCCCCCTTCCATGCAAGGTCATCTCTTTTCGTCAAGATGTGTTGGTTGTTTTGGAATCAGGGATCTGCTAGCAGTTTGGTTTTGAGTCTCATGGTTAGGTCGCTTGCAGGTTGGTGTTGCCAGTCACAGCTTTGCTGCCTGGTGGTTACTTGGGCAGCTGTTTGAGTAGAGGGAATGATGGCATCCACTACGTGCTCCCTTTCGCATTTGTACTGAGGCATGCGGGAGAGGGCATCAGCTAGAAAGTTCCTTCCACCTGGAATGTGCTTTAAGACAAAATCAAAACGGTTGAAGTATTGAGCCCATTGGACTTATTTGGGTGATAGTTTCCATGGGGTCCTAAGTGCCTCCAGATTTTTGTGGTCAGTCCAGACTTCGAATGGTTCCTGGCTCCCTTCCAACAGGTGTCTCCAGGTTAGCAGTGCCCATCTCACTGCAAACACCTTCTTTTCCCATGCAGCCCATCGTCTCTCTGTGTCTGTGAACTTGTGGGAGGTGTAGGTGCAGGGTTGTAAGTTCCTTGGTTGTTCCTTTGGAGTAGCACCACTCCCACTGCCATGTTGCTGGCATCTGCCTGGATCATGAAGGGTTGTTCAGGGTCAGGATGCTTCAGCATCGGCTGCTTTGCAAACATTTCTTTTAGTGTTTCGAATGCCTCTTGGCAGGTTAGATCCCATGGTAGGGGTTATCCCAGATGAGGTTTTGTTCCTGGGCTCCCTGTCTTCAGGAGGTCTGTCAGGGGTTTGGCAATCTTCGCAAAGGAGGGGATGAATTGCCTGTAGAAGTTAGCGAACCCTAGGAAGCTTTGTAGCTGTCTGCAGGTGCGAGGGGGTTGCCAGCTTAGGACAGCTTGCACTTTGGCTGGGTCCATCTCTATTCCCTCATTTGACACTCGGTAGCCCAGGTAGTCTAAATGTGCATGGTGGAATTTGCATTTTGATACCTTGACGTACAGGTTCTCCTCTTGTGGAGGGCTGCTAGCCATTCCCTTGCTTCTCCCTCTAGACCCTGTGCGATGGTATTCACCATGCCTTTGGGGGATGGCTAGGGATGCCCATAGCGTTCTAGGTGGATATCAGCTGAATCAAGGAATATGGCTAGCTGGCCTGAGTCTCCGTCAAACTTTCCCCTGAATTTGGGTGGGTCGTTCAGACCTACTCCTCCAACCTCCTGTCTGCCTCTGTATGCTTGTGCCTGATATGGCTGGTCATCTTCTTCACCCCTAGTTTGGAGAGAGGGAGGGGGTTGCCTGCTCTTGGCAGCCTGCCTGCTGCATGGGAGAGGCACTGGATGCTGTTTTGGGTTCCTTCTCCTTCTATCAGTAGGGGGAGGGGGGCTGCACTCCAGTCTGCATGTCCCCCCTTCAACAGGATCAGGTGTCCTTCCCCTCTCTTTTGGGAAACATGATGGCCCCTCAACCTGTAGGGTGGCTCAGTCAAAATCCTCCCTCAGTTGGTCTTTTACATTCCCCAGGGATTCCATCGGGGGTTTTGGGAGCCTGGCTTGTTTCTAGTCCCACCTCCAGTCCACCATTGCCAGCTTGCTTGAGACCATTCCCTGTATCTGGGAATTGGGATAAGGGAGCTCTACCTCAGCTGCCTTAGGGGTTAATTTCCAAAAGTACTAATCTTTTCTTGCTTCTGCTGCTGGGGAAGACATCACAGCGTAGAAGTGTGGAGCTCTGATGGGGGGGTGGGTGGGTGGCTGACTTCCTCCAGTTGAAATCAGGCTTTCTCCTGATAATCCACCTTCTGCCATGGTTGCCTGATTTTCCCTCCAAGCACCCCAAATATTGGGGGGGGGGGGTGCTCGGGGATCCCAGGATTCAGGAAACCTGGAAATCTTGATAGATTTTTAAAAGTTCAGTTTAGGCTCTCTGTGAAGTTCCCAAGAGCTGACCTAATTAATTTACAAGCCTCAAGAAAAAGTTCAAAAAAAACCCCATTCATTTACTAGGACTAACATCTTGGCAAGGACTTCTGTGGAGCCTAAACTGGCTTTCGTCTAATTGCATTTGAACTTTACCCCTCAATCTCCTCCTTTCTGTTATGTGTCAGAGATCATATTCACGAACTAGGTTGTAGAAATATGAGATCCAACTCTGGCCGAAGGTATGCATGGAATCCTCCCTCGAATGCCAACCTGATAATAGTCATGGCAACACTTTAGAAGTTGACAGCTTGACTGTTTGAAGGACATGTTCTCAGGACCTTGCCTCTATGTCATATAACTATTTTTATTCTCATTTGATGAAGTTGGCAGCCATATAAATTAACAGAAAAAAATACATATAAATGAAGAACACCTCCTGTAAAGTTGCCAACCTTAAGCTGTAAAAAAAAACCTATATATCTTAACTAGGAGACTATTTTAGACTTTCAAAGGGGAATGGCTTTTCAATAATAATAATAATAATAATAATAATAATAATAATAATAATAATAATAATAATAATAATAATAATAATAATAATAATAATAATTTGAATTTATTAGCCGCTCCCTTTCCAAGTAGGACTCGGGGCGGCGTACAATGGAGCATATAGAACATAAAACATGTATACAAGCACATAAACATACATATATACAAAGACACACATGCACGGAGGAGGTAACAAATTACAAATTAGACAGTTAAAAATCACCATTAAAATACCCCAATTGTAAGAAACCCAATATACAATTATAATTTAAAATTTAAAAAACAGTTAGGAGGAGTAAGAAAAATTACGATTGAGCCAGGCCTGATAATTGAAAGAGGTGGGTCTTCAGCTGTACACGGAAGGAGCGGAGATCGGAAGTAATCCTGATGTCTTATGTAGTCTTTAAGAAACCTTTGCAGATCCTACCAATAAAAATTTTCTTTTTAATGTTTTATGTAGTCTTTAAGAAACCTTTGCAGATCCTACCAATCATAATTTTCTTTCTTTATCATAGTTTTACCCTATTTTCATAAATCTAATATAATAAAATTTTAAGAAATCATTTAGGATAAAATTTATTCTAAACTTTAATGTACATTAAAATCATGTTCATATATCAATGAGTGAGAATTCATTGGTTATCCATTAATGTTTAAATCTTTTTTTATTCTATCTCTCCATACTTCAGTAAGTAGAAAAGTCCTTCACTGCAATGTTATATTCCAAAAGCAAAAGGGATGAACAAAATGAAACATTTGTCAGTTGTTGAAGCTCTCAGAACTTTTTAGAAGTAGCCAGTGATTTCATATTTATCTAGGTCAGGGGTGTCAAACTCAAGGCCTGTGGGCCAGATCTGGCCCATGGGTTGCTTAGATCTGGCCCACAGGGCTGGCCTGGAAATAGCAAAGGACCAGCCTGTGGTTTCTCTGCTAGCAAAAATGGGGCACAGGGGGACCTTGTGTGGCGCTCCTGTGCCTTGTTTTTTGCCTGGATGGTCTCCTGCAGCACTCTGCCAGTGAAAACAGGGTGTGTGGAGACACGTGTAGGCCCCTGTGCCCAATTTCAGCCAGCAGAGTGCTGTAGGAGGCCATCCAGGCTGAAAACAGGGAGCAGAGGGGCCATACGTTGGTCCCTCATGCCCTGTTTTGGTTGGCAGAATGCTGCAGGAGGCCATCAAGGCCAAAAACAATGTGCAGCAGGGGGCATCCTGTTTCCGCCTACATAGTGCTGCAGGAGGTGTCCATCCCATCTGCCATCTGTCCCATCTCTCCTCAACCCGCCCGGCCCGTGGAGGACAACTACAATGCTGATCCGTTCCTCAAAGAAATCCAGTTTGACACCCCTGACCTAGATGAAGCTGAGACATTACTTGGCAAATGTACATGTTGACATCCATTTTCCATGGATGGGGAGTCCTAATATTTCTTTGCAATTCCTTATTTTTCTTTTTAGTCTTTGCCTCAGTCCAAATGTGTGGAAAAATGTCATCCTGGATTTGTCAAGCAGAAGCGAGAAGGGGAGCCAGTTTGCTGCTATGACTGTGTTCCTTGTCCAGAGGGGACCATCTCCACTCAGGAAGGTAGGAGATAGGGTGGGGGGGAAGGAGGGCAGGCCTACATCCAGAGCATTTTCATGGAACTGCAAGTTAAAGGGCTGATTAAAGCTCAACTATGTTCTTCTTTATTTTGAAACTAGATAATTTAAATAGAATAGAATAGAATAGAATAGATTTTTTATTTGATTAAATATGATTCGACAAACAAGGTATTTGACTCTGGTGCAGAAGCTTTCAGTGTAATCTAATGGGAAGAAATAAGAGGATGTGGCAGAGTGGGAAACCTTTCCTACTGCCAGATAAAATATCACTCCTGATCTTTACCTGGGAGATTTCCTTCAAATATTTTGACGTCTAGGAACATGTGGTTTTTTTGAAACTTGAGGAATTATTTAAGGATAATTATTGGAAAGATTATTGCAATGTATTTTATATGAACCTCTCCTGGATGATCATTAGGAAGGCACCATTGGTCCACAATGAGGTGCTATAAGCAATTATAGAGACACTCATTCCACTCATATTACCACTGCTCCCATCAGCCATTCCAGATCTTATCCATAACTAGAGCTTTTGCTGCCAACTTACCAGAGTTCACAGGATCAACATCATCTGAGTCCAATACATTAAGAATGTTTATGGAAATTCTTAATCATCCAGGTCATGGTTCAGGGGTGGGATTCAATTTTTTTTACTACTCGTTCTGTGGGCATGGCCTGGTGGGCATGGCATGGCTTGGTGGGCATAGCTTGGTGGGCATGGCAGGGGAAGGATACTGTAAAATCTCCATTCCCTCCTGATCAGCTGGGACTCAGGAGACAGAGAATAGATGGGGGCAGGGCCAGTCAGAGGTGTTATTTACCAATTTTCCAAACTATTCAAAATTTCCACTACTGGTTCTCCAGAACTGGTCAGGTGAATACCACCTCTGTCATGGTTGTCGCAAAAGTGCTTTTTGAAGAGGCAATTGGACTTTCTTTGTTTTCCTTGAAGATGTTCCACTTTTCATTCAAGATGCTGAAGTGAACTGAAGAAGCTTCTTGGATGACAAGCAAAACATCTTCAAGCAAAACAAAGAAAGTCCAGTTGCCTCTTGAAAAAGCACCTTCAGACAGCATATTAAGAAGTGCCTTCCTGCAGGACACAGAAAGCATATCTAGAAAGATTAATCCATTCATTATTAATCTGTAGTACTGTAGATTCCTTTTGAGTTCATATTACATTAAACATAAAATGCTTCAGGTCCTAAGACATTCCCAATTTTTATAGATCTTAGCCGTGTATGTATTACAAAGCAGTATTTTTTATTATCTTCATCTTATTTTGTAAAGAGATGTTAGATGTTACAATATGCATTTAGGAAAATGTTAATGGTATCAGCTGTTGTCCCAAGAAGCTAATGACTCTTGAATTGTGAAAAGAGAGGTTATTTAAAAATATATAATCATTTCGGTTTTCTCAGATACGATAAAATGCACCAAGTGCCCAGATGATCAATACTCAAATAAGAAGAGAGTCCAATGTATCCCAAAAGTTATAACCTTTCTGACTTACAAAGAACATCTGGGCATCATTCTGGCCTCTTTTGCTCTACTATTATTCTTAACCACAGGATTCATTTCAATCGTATTTATTAAATACATAGAAACTCCTATTGTCAAAGCCAACAACCGGGACCTTTCCTTCATCCTCCTGGTCTCCCTCTTACTTTGCTTCTTGTCTCCCTTTCTCTTCATTGGTCAACCAAGGACAATCACTTGCCTTCTCCGACAAACAGTTTTCAGCATCATCTTCTCAGTTGCTATTTCTTCACTCTTGGCCAAAACCATCACAGTGGTGCTGGCTTTCCTGGCCATAAAACCAGGAAATCAAATGAAGAGATGGTTGGGGAAGAGTTTGGCCAACTCCCTCATCCTTTCTTGTTCTGCTGTCCAAATTATCATTTGTTCCATCTGGTTGGGAGTTTCTCCCCCTTTTCCTGACTCTGACTTCCACTCTCAGCCTGGAGAGATCATCCTGCAATGCAACGAAGGCTCTGTTGTCATGTTCTACATCACCCTCAGTTACATGGGCTTCCTGGCTGCCATCTGCTTCACAGTGGCTTTCCTGGCCAGAAATCTACCTGGGGCCTTCAACGAAGCCAAGCTGATCACCTTCAGCATGCTGTTTTTTTGCAGTGTCTGGATCTCCTTTCTGCCCACCTACCTTAGCATCAAAGGAAAATACATGGTAGCTGTTCAGGTCTTCTCCATATTGTCCTCCAGTGCTGGACTGCTGGGTTGCATCTTCATCCCCAAGTGCTACATTATCATTCTGAGACCAGACCTGAATACAAAGGAGCTGCTTACGATTAGAAGAAATGTAGAATTATGAGATAGAGGAAATTTAAGCCTCAACATTTTCCAACCATCCATATGTAGGAAATGGTCCAACTGGTCTTCATACATAAGTGGGCCAGTGATTTTATTTTAAATAATTAAAAGGTATTTGGAAAGATAATGTCCCCAATCATGTACAGTAAAATTCCAAAATGTCCACTGAGCTTTTTTGAATTCTCAAGGCAGAATATCTGTCTAATGCCCTTAGTCTATTGAGGCCCGAGATGCCACATCCAGCTTTTTGAAATATAACATTTATGCAATGGGAATCTTGTTGATATGCCAGAAATATATAGTTGGGTGGGGGGGAAGCATTATATTACTTTAATTATGGTTTTATTGACAAGAAACTTTCAGTCTCCTCCTTGGGGAGAATCCTTCTGCAACCATCTTGTTCAGCTTTCCTCTGAAAATTGGCATTTGAAATAAGAAAAAGGAAGTGCTTTATCTACAAATTGTACAATAGAAGCAGAAAGTGCCTGAATATCATTGAGATTGTCACTGAGTTTGCAACCCAGGTGGATGGTGGGAAAAGTTGGCAATCCTAGTTGATCTCAAATGGTCTAAAGAAATTAGAGATATTTCCAGTAATAGATGGATGCTCTATATAAGCATCATGCATTCATCCTTCATTTAGTCCATATAATACTTTTCAGTTCTACTAGTACTTTTACTCAGTATGGGTTTAAAGAACAGTTGGGAATGAAGGCAAATATACCAGGATAATATTGTATGATCCAATCTAAGTTATTCACTGAGACCTGAAGTTTATTCTTCGGAGATTTCAGACTTATGGTGGTGCCCATTCTCAGGAAACTTCTCTCTCTGTAGAATTTGTCTCTCCAGAAGAAGACATTTTCTTTCTAGAAGGAGACATTTTGGAGAGAGAGAAGTTCCCTGAGGATGGGCTGCAGCCCAAGTCCAAATGTTTGAAGGGATAAACCTCTGGTCCTGATCACCGACTCAGATTGGATCATGCCAGAACTATTGTGCAGTTCATCTGTGGATACCAAGTTGGCTCTGCAGTACCAACCTGGAGGCCAGGGGTGGGTTTCAGCCAGTTCTCACTGGTACACTTCTTTTGGAACCCGTTCATCTATTGGCACAGTGCTGGAATGCTCCCCCCCACCTACCCCCCCTTGCTCGCTCCCCCGCCTGTCCGGTGGCCACTCACTTGCTCCCCCCACCCATCTGCACCATGCTTTCCCTGCCCGCCGCTCACTGATTGGCTGGCTCACTAATCGCCCTGCCTCTGAGAGGCAGTTGGGGGGGGATTCTCACACGCCTTCTTTCTTTCTCTGAAGGTGTGTGAGAAAGCCCCCTCCCATTGCCCAAAAGTGTGAAGGAAGGAAGCTGCAGGCTCCTTTGCCTTGGCTATGCAACCTCCTTTCATTCTCTGTCTGCCTCCTTCACTCATTCGGGCAGCAAAGAACAAAAGGAGGTCACGTAACCGAGGGCAAAGGAGCCTGCAGCTTCCTTCCTTCACATGTTCGGGCAGTGGGCAGGGAGGGGAGCTTTCTCGCATGCCTTCCTTCTTTCTCCAAAGGTGTGTGAGAAAGCCCCCCCCCCAAAAAAAATTGCCCAGCAGGAAAGTGAGCCCTGGGCCTCATCTCTGCCTCCTTCCTTGAGAGCTGGCTTCAGGGATGGCCAGACTCTCCCGTCACTACGTCCTTCAGTTGCCTTCCACCCAGAGGCTCTGCTGGTGGGGGGGCCTCCCATTTTGCCTCCTGAGGGAAGCTCAGGAGAGATGTGCAATAGGCGGCAACTCGAGGCTCCCAAGGAGGATGCTGGACATCAGGGGTGGTGGCGGCGCCCCCTGCTGCTGCTGCTTCTGCTGCTCCCGGTAATTCAGGCTTCTTGGAGAGCATTAAGTTCCAGGTGCAGTGGCGCACCAATTCCAGCAGCTAGGTTTTCTCTTGAAATTTGCTGTCCCAGCAACCCGAAGGGGACATTCTCCCAGGGGCATCTCAGGCACACCCACTCTTAGCCTGGAGGGAATGAGGACAGCTGGGCGCCTGTTTGGTACCTTACAGCTCCCCTCAGATCATCGGGGGGGGGGGGGACTTGCGGGCCAGCTTGCTCGTGTGGCCTGCGTGCTTCCAGTGGTAATGGGAAGCGTGGAGATCTTAATGTAGTAGGGTGGGGGAGGCTGGAGCGGGAGGTTCCCCGGTGTTCACAGCCACTGCTTTGGAGAAAATCAGCTGGAAATTTGAGCGAGAGCCACAGGGCAAGACACAAGTGATGAAATAGGTCACCTCAGGCATGAAAAGCACCATCAGATCATCTCCCATGGTCAAGGAACCAACCAACCAAATAAATAAAGTTGGCTTCGCTTTCTTGTGCAGCAAGAGAGAAAGTTGCCTGAGATGCAGCTGCATTTTGACTTGTAACTTGCTGTTCCGGCAACCTGAAGGGGACATTCTCCCAGCGGCATCTCAGGCAACTTTCTCTCTTGCCGCGCAAGGAAGCGAAGCCAAATTTGTTTGTTTAACCTTCTGCTCCAGCCTCCCCTCCCCTACTACATTAAGATCCCCGCGCTTCCCATTCCCGCTGGAAGCACACAGGCCATGCGCATCAGCAGGTGCGCAAGGTCCCTCAATGATCTGTTTGGGAGGCACCAAATTGCCCCCAGCCATCCTCACTCCCTCCCAGCTAAGGGTGGGAGTGCCTGAGATGCCACTGAGAGAATGTCCCCTTCGGGTTGCCGGGATAGCAAATTTCAAGGGAAAACGCAGCTGCTGGAATCGGTGCACCACTGCGCCTGCAACTTAATGCTCTCCAAGAAGCCTGCATTACCAGGAGCAGCAGAAGGAGCAGCAGTGGGTGCCACCACCAACCCCCCCCCCTCTCGGTGTCCAGCATCCTCCTTGGGAGCCTCGAGTTGCGGCCGTTTGTGCATTTCTCCCGAGCTTCTCTCAGGAGGTGAAATGGCGGGCACCCCGCTGGCAGAGCCTCTGAAAGGTGAGTGAAGGGCACAGTGACAGGAGAGGCTGGCCATCCCCGAAGCCAGCTCTTGAGGAAGGAGGCAGAGATGAGGCCCGGGGCTTGCTTCCCTGCCTTCTTCCTCCAAGAGCTGCAGGAAGCTGCAGGAAAATGAAGCTTCTTTGCCAGCTTCCTAGCTGGCAAAACAGAAATTTTCACCAACTGGAAAGTATGTGTGTGTGAGAGAGGGGGGTGAGAGAGTGAGAGAGAGAGAGAAAGAGAAAGAGAGAATAAAAGGAAGGGAGAGGGAGAGAGAAAAAGAGAGAGACAAAGAGAGAAAGAGAGAGAGAGAAAGAGAAAGAAGGAAAGGGAAAGTAAGTGTGGGAGAGAGAGACAAGAAGGAAGGAAGGAAGGAAGGAAGGAAGGAAGGAAGGAAGGAAGGAAGGAAGAGAAAGGAAGGAAAGAAAGAAAGAGGGAGAGATATAAGAAAGAAGGAAGGAAGAAAGAAAGAAAGAAAAAGAAAGAGAACTTATGATCACAATTGAGCCCAAAATTTTGGTTGCTAAGAAAGAGTGTTGTTAAATGAGTTTCACCACATTTTACAAGTTGGCCACTGCCACCCAGTCACATGACTGCCAAGCCATGCCCACAAAATAGGCCACACCTACAGAATAGGTTCTGAAAATTTTGAAACCCACCACTGCTGGAGGCTCAGAGTCTAGTACAAGAGAGGCACTGAAAGTCCATTGCTACATTAGCTGTGAATGTTGTTCTGTGTTGCCATGCACTGTTTTCTCTCAGTTTTGGGTGGTGTTTATCTGCAAAGCCAGTGGAGACTGCATAGCACAAGGCTTGCCAGAGGTTCTGTTAGCAGCTGCAGTTTTTACTTCCCTTGGCTGGAGGTCACACTGGCTTAGGGTTTCTTTCACAGAATCTAGCTCTTGCATGGTTGACCTTGAGATTCTACTCAGATTACAATAGAGCAACTGGCAAGGAATAAGGTGGCCATTTATTCCAGGGGTCTGCAATGCTAAACACTCAAAAAGCCATTTGGACCCATTTCCCACAGAAAAGCAAACACTGAGATCCACAAAACCTGAGTGGGCATGGCCAACTCGATGCCTTTCTCTCCCACCTAGTCACATGACCCTCCTAGCCATACCTACCCAGCCAGTCATTAGGGCAGAGAACCGGTTGTTAAAAAACACCCACAAAAGCCTTTTGAAATCCCCTGCCTCTCTCCCTCTCTCTCTCCCCTCTGTATCTC
>NC_138548.1:361324912-361392483 GCF_964273705.1 Natrix helvetica
ATTCAGGAACAGCAAAAAGCATTTATAAAAAGTGAGGGGAGGGTCAAGTCTTTTTATACAAACCAATGATTCACACATTTCAATAGTGATACATCAGAAAGCAAGAGAGCAAACAATCGAAGGCATTGATTACATGTGAGACTTCAACCATGGAAAACATTGATTCTAGATAACATTTCACAAATGGCAAATTGATGGGTTACATGAGTTTTTCCTAGCAGGGTTTGCACCTAACTTAAAACTCCCAAGTCTATTCAGGTGGATCCAAGTTTGTTTATAGGGTAGAGAAGCAAATGATGCATATAGTACATGTGTTGTATCTAATACATCAGAAAGTAAATGATTGAACAAAAAAATCAATTTTATTGTTAATATTTTTTTTATTTCAGTATTGAATGTTTTGGCTTGCTTTTTGTTGATTGTAAGCCACCTAGAGTCACCGCTTGTCAAGATGGGAAATATATAAATAGACACAATATATAAATTAAAAGGAATAGATTACATTTTTAGTTACATTAAACAGTGGAAGACATTGAATTTAAATAACATTCCCTAACTGGAAAATCAATGGTTTACGTTACTTTTTTTGGGCTGGGTATCTTTTTTTAAACCTTCAGCTATATTCAAGGACCTTCAGAATGCACTCTCTCTTGTTTAGTGCTGAAAAAAACATGCACTCCTATACCAAAGTAAATGGGCTTGGCCAAGAAGAAAAATAAATGTTCTGATGTTAATGGAGTCATGTTAATAGTGATAATATCACATTTTAATATGTTAATTGTGAAGCCTAAGCATTCAGGAAACACTCTCATAAATATATTATATATATTATAGACCAATTTTCCTATTGAATGGTGTTTATAAACTGTTTACATTAGTTTGGATTGATAGATTCAACAATATTTTTCAAGAGTTTATTTGTGAAGATCAAAGTCTTCTGTTACATAAAAGGCAACGCGAGAATTGTATGGAATGTAACAGAATATTTACAACAATAAAGTGAAAAAGAAGCTGTGTTAATCTTCTTAGATGCAGAGAAAATGTTTGAGAAATTTCCTTTAGGGTCTGGAAGGTATGGACTTTGGAGAGAATTTTATTCAAAGAATTGAATCAATATATTCACCTCAAAATTATCTTTAATGGTGATCTAATTAAACCTTGGGCTATCAAGAAGGGGATTAGATAAGTTTGTCCTTTGTCCTCTATATCCCCCCTGCCACTTTGGATCTTGTGGTGTGGACTTGTCATGGCCCAGGAGGAAGGAAAGCAGAAGGGAGGTTCTGTTAGGTTAGTTGCCTAGCAACAGAGTCAAGATTCCAAACGGGGACAGTTGGCTGCAGCCACATTCCGAAGAGTGACAGTTGATAGAAGAGACTGAGGGTTCCCTCTCTTCTCTTTGCTGGAAATGACATTTAATGCTCAAATGTGATCCCTGTGTATGAATGTCACTCTTGACCCTTAGACCCTGACCCTGCTCTTGAGCCTTGGACCAAGTTTACATGACCCCTTTCCATGCTGCTCCTTCAAAAACACACTTTGTTGCCCCGAATGACCAATTTCAGAAAAGGTTGGCAGATGAGATTCTTCACAAGTTATCAGAAGCTAAACGCCTGGGTACGATGCAAGAATTAATTCAGTTCTTCTTGCAGGTACATTGGCACCTATAACAGCACAAGGCCAGAATTGACAGTAGCAAACCTGTTGTCATTCCTGCAACATCTCAACCCATGTTTAGGGATGAAAAAACTTCCACTGAGGAACCCTGGCAGATGCATGGCCTAGTTTGGTAGATGCTGAGAAGGCACAGGCAAAATAAAAGACAAACAGTTGTGATGCTCTATCATGGGAGGCTGGAATAAGTTTTTTTATTAATTATTTTTAATGCAAATTATGCAAACATAGACATACTGTATGCATCTAAATACAAAGAAAAAAAGAAAGACAAAAAGGGAAAAAACTAATATTATGGTGCACTCCCCTCCTCACGGAGACCCTGTTTTTTCCCCTTAGATTTCTTCTTCTATAACAACTAAAAGATATACAATGTATTCCAATTGAGCCCTTATCCCCTCTAAATCAACATATTCTTGAGTACATTTATTCCCTTTGCTTTCCAGTAACACTGATTTTATAAAATCCCCCATATTTCATTATAATTGCTTGTTTTGATCATCCCTTTTTAAAATTTAATTCCCATTGTTAATTTATCATGTGTTGCCATACTCCAAATTTTATTATACAGCTCATTTTTTTGAATATCACAATTTCGTCCCTAATATTTAGCCATCACTAATCTAGCTGCCATCATCAAATTTACAATCAATTCCTTTGGGGGGGGGGTTCATTTATATCTCCTCTAAATATCCCAAAGAGGAGCTCTGGCAATTATTATCAAAATTGTTGGGAAGTTATGAAAGTGCCTAGAGCACTTGCAGCAGCAAGTTATTAGTAAATCACTTGTTTATGAACTCCTATATTGCTGAGTTAAGATACCATGTGCAGTCTTCCTTTCAGTAACAAATAAATGAAATTTATTTGTAGGTTGGAGTCTATGGCTTGGACCCCTGCTGGACCAATAGTCCCTGCCACCCACAGCTAGGATATACCACATAGTCCAAGCATCCAAGTGTCTGAGTAACTGAAATCTACTCAGATTCACTTTGCAAACCTTCCTATACCACAATCACAACAAGGTCACAAGGACTGGCTCTGCCTACCTCTGGCATGCCATCCCTATTGTTTGACACATGTAAGAAGCTGTTCCTCTATTTGCCTCAGTCTTGCCCAGCCTCAAAGCTTCTCTTCTTCAGACTCTAAAAGGCACTGCCTGAACAGATGGAACAGTCAAAGGATTATTACATAAGGCTACCCAATCCCAAGTAGAATGAAGAACATAGCAAAGACACTCTATGATATTCCTTTAGCAAAGAAATACATCATTTGATTAAAGGCAGGTGGCTGCAACTTGAAACTATAGCTACCCAAAGTATCCATCAGAGATAGACACTTGCAAGAATTGGTTCAATTGCCCTACAAAGATGCAATCAGAATTTGATTATTATAGGTGCAAGATCATTTCTTATAATTCAGCGTGACATAAATGTGTAACTTAATCAAGACTCAAAGAGGTGGAAACCTTTTAGCCAAGTATTTGAAAATGCACAATCATCTAAAATCTCAGGATTTATGGGCCTCCCCAAAGTCTGCCCTTTTCTCCTGCTTTCACCCACTTTCCATGATGGAGATGGATCCTTCTGCACAAGGACGACAATTGTAGCAGCAGAGAAGCATCCCTTCCTGAGCTACCTTCATGAATCCAGGACAACAATTTTCCACACACCTGGAAAGGGACAGGGGCTGGGCAGAGGCAGAGAAAGATATAGCATACTTTAACACAAAGTTTAGAACCGGTTCCAGCTCCCTCCCCCCGCCCGTCCACACATCATCAAGATGAAGAGAAATAGGAGGAATTCTGGGAGTTGAAGTCCACAAATCTTAAAGCTGTCAAGTTTGAACACCCCTGGGTTTTTTTTCTAAAGGATTAGGGGTGCAAGGGTCTTGTAACTTGACAGCTTTAAGACTTGTGTGCTTCAAATGCCAGAGTTTCTGAGCCAACCTTTTGGTTGCTAAGCAAGAGCATTGTTAAGTGAGTTTCACCACATTTTACAAGTTGGCCACACCCACCCAGTCATATGGCTGGCAAGCCATTCCCACCAGGTCACATGGCCAGCAAGCCACTCCCACCCAATCACATGGCTGGCAAGCCACTCCCACAAAGCAGGCCACACCTGGGGGAATATAGCAAAGGATACATTCAGTATAAATTAATGAGAACCAAAGTTAAAACCAAAAAGGAAGTGGATGTTGTGCACAAGGACACTGAAGGAATTTGGGAAATTGGAATTTAATTTTATATTCAGAATGAAGTAAAACTATTATCAGAATAGTTACCTAGTTCTTACGATTGTAAGGTTGATTCCTAACTGTGATGGAGACATGTGCAATAGAAAATAAGTACCTGCCATGATTTCAGCTTTGGAGCTTTCATGTTTTTACCACCTTTAAATATATTCCTGAATCTGGATAAATAAGCTGCATTTAAGGCCCATGCTACAGCCCAGATTGTGTTGTAAATGAAATAATTGTCCCCAGTCAGGATTTGATCCATCTCCTCTTTTCTCAGAGTCTCCAGTTTTTCTCTCTGCTTGCACCGTCACCAGACTTTCACCGAAAAAGGATCGTTGGTGTAGGAACACAGGAAGGAGGTCTCGACAAACTGTCTCATAAAAGAATAAAACTTCAAAGTTCCATCAAACTTTGCAATTTGATTTTTCTTCATGGGAAAAGAAAATATGCTATGGATATATTGAACAGGAAAACCTTGTGTTTCCAAATAAATAGTGAAGTCCCAGTGAATTGCGGTGATCAGGACCTTTCCTCGAGGAGGTTCAGTAATCCTTTTATGTATCTTATGCAGAAGTGTAACACCTACATTGAATGTAAACATCTCTGCACCATAAATAAAGATGTTCATCTTTCTCCAACTGTGGTATAAAGGCCAGTCTACTCTTGCACCCCAAGAAGATGGAGAAAAAGTTTGTGATAAAACTGGGCAAATGCCATTCTTTCTCAACATGGAAGTCAACATCCTCATGAACCTTTGTCCATTCTCAGTGTCTGGAGCAAAGAGACCCACCAAGGTCCACTTGAAATGGAGGACCAGCTTCACTATTCCTGGGTACTGGACTCCTTCAGCAGGGAACATTGGGTAGAAGAAAGGATTGTCATCACTCAGAACTTGGGAATCAAAACCATGACTGATCTGAAAAGGAAAAAAAAACCTGTTAACTTTATTTTTTGGAGACCATAAAAACAAATTCTAGCCCTAATGGAGGAATTGTTCCACTCCTTGCAATGAAGAACCTTTTGTAGGGAGGTCATTCTGCTCTTACATTGCTTTCTTCTCACTTCACAACAGCATTTGGCTGCTGCAAATAGCTGGCAGAGATTCACAATAGACATTTCAAGTGTGCCAGGAAGAGGATTGTATGCTTGGATCCTCCTCTTCCATTTGATAGAACCTCCATCCTTACTTCATGCAATTTCCACAATCAAACTTTGCTCTTCATTTACAACAGAGGATGTCTGGCTGTAAGTTGCATGTCTAACAATGGTCTTCCAACCAAAGACACACCTGTGAGATTTTGTAGGATCCCAACATGGTTGAAACTTGGATAGAGATGTCAGTATCAGCCCCTTCAAGAACAGCCACTGTGTTTCTCTCCCTTCCACAACTGTAGTTGGGAACATTGGCCTCCCCCTCCGAAAGCAGGTCCAGCAAAGCCTCTGAAGTCATTTGTGCTCTGAAATAATTGTCATAGATGTTGTAACTCAGGGTAACATTGTTGGGATTCTGGTTGATTGTTTGGATTGCAAAAAGGAAGGACAGCATTTTCCAGTACTCTGCTAATGCTTTTCTGAAAATATGAACATAATCAATAGAAGTGATGTGTTATTTAACTGTTCTTTCAGCAATTGTATTTGTAATCCACCTAAGGCTGAGAGGTTTAGAGACATTTTCAAATCTCCAAAAGATATCTCTCCAATTTCTCCAATGCAGTGGAGTACCCCAAGGCTCTGTTTTAGGTCCAGTACTCTTCAACATCTTTATCAATGATTTGGATGTGGGGATAAATGGGGAACACATCAAATTTGTAGATGACACCAAGCTGGCAGGAATAGCCAACACTCCAGAAGATAGGCTTAAGATATAGAAGGATATTGCAAATTTGAACATCAGGCACTATCTAAAAAAATGAAATTAAATGGTGAAAAAAGTAAGGTTCTACATTTAGGCAAGAAAAACCAAATGAACAGATATAGTATATGTGACACCTTGCTCAATAGTAGTAACTGTGAAAGAGATCTTGGAATCCTAGTGGACAACCATTTAAATATGAGCCAGCAGTGTGCAGCAGCTGCCAAAAAAGCCAACACAGTTCTAGGCTACATAGACTGCATAGAATCAAGATCACATGAAGCGTTAATACCATTTTATAATGCCTTGGTAGGCCACACTTGGAATTCTGCATTCAGTTTTGGTTGCCACAATGTAAAAAAGAGGTTGAGACTCTAGAACTCGTGAAAAGGAGGGGAAGATCCTCAGGACTTTTGCCTCTCTCTTTCATAGCTTCTTTTAGGTTTTATTCTGCCCCATCTTTAGATTTGTGTTTCTCAAACAAGATAAGACAAAAGAAGAGATAAATCAAAATGATCCAAGAGTTACGTGTCCTGCAATATAGCAATATATCAAAGAAGGCAAAAAGGAAGAAGACTGTTAGAAATACAATTGGGGTGATAAAGCTCCATCACCCTAAATGGCTTATGTGTAGTAAGACATAAAACAAGACCCATTGAATTGTAATGGCTGAACTGAAGTTTTTGTTGCATTGACAACCACACTAATGAGATGGTCTCCTGGCCTGTAGGAGTTCCATGGATTTTCTCTGTCTTTCTGCTTCAATGTTGGGAGGGGGGCATTTGGATCTGAGCCTCCCAGAGTTTCTCTGGTTGAACACAAGGAGCAGCATCAGAAGCAGAAGCACAAGGTCCATTTCTCCTTGAGCTGAATCAGTAACTTCTCCTTTTCTAAACCACAATAAGTTAGAAGAATCCGAATCAGTCTCCCAAGGGGGAAATGCCAGGGACAAAATGAGCTCCACATGAAAAGGAGAGAAAGGCACATTCAACAGCATGAACTCTGCCTCTCTAAAAAGTTATTCAAAGTACACATCATGACTAGAAGAAGTTTTCCTTTTCTGATGCAAGATTTCCTTCCATGTTGCTTCAGTCTGAAGTTTACATCAAAGGTAGCCACTGGAGAACTAGCAGAATAAGTCTCAAAGACCAGGATGGTGATAATTGCAGCGAGAGGCAATTTGTCCTCTGGGGCTTCTGAACTTCTTACAGGGTTCCATGTGAGGAGGGGGTAGCAGGAGAAAGGCATGGTAGTGAAAAATCACAGGAGCATCCCTGAGGGCACTGCTGTGTAGTGTTTCTGACCCTTTCTTCTGGGTAGGAAATTAACATTGAAGTGTAAGATTTCAACCACCAGGTGAAAGATTTTTATGTCCTTCTGGATGGTATCTTCTCTTTTATACTATTCAACATTAACAGACACCATTGGGTAGGATTATTTCCCATTCTTGGTGTTTGATGCCATTATGCACTGATTATACCCAGATCTATTGCTGGTTCATCCAAAGCTTTGCTCACTGCTTGGAATAAGGGGAAGGTGGCTGAGGCATCAGATTGGATTGCATTCCTCCCTTCTTGGAATTACATCACTCTCCATGAACCGTGGAGAATTTGAGGGAAATGAAACATTAGATGAGACGTTGGAGCATTGCTGGTTCTCAACAAAAGACAAACAAAGGTTAGAGCTGTGGGAAAGGCCTACCTTATGACAGTGAGTCAAGCAATATTCAGTACTTCACCCTTGCTGCATATTTAGATATCCCTATGGCCCAGTTTCAGATGACACAAGTCCTCTTGGGTAGAGAGGGCTCAGAGAATCTCTTCCTAGAGTACGTGGCAGAATTTGTTCAGCATCTATTGGACACTCTATTAAATTCGATTGCAATTGGATTCCACTCATGTTGCAGATCCAGAGGAGATTCCCAGGGAGGCATCTTGTCTGGTTATCTGAGAACAGCTTTAACCTGTTGGGTCTCAGGAAGCAAATAAGATCCTTAAGACTGTAAGCTTGGCCCTTTACTCTTGAACATCCTGGGTTGTTCCTGCTCATGTGAATGGGTCCTAGAGGTGGCCAATGGTTCTTTTAGTGAGGGGGGATTCAGGAAGAGGAATGGATAGAAACAGCATTGGGATGGAATCTGTGAATCCATTCTTGCCCTACTTGACCTCTCTGGGCTTGGATACCATTGACCATGGTCTCCTTCTCAATAAGCTCTATGAATTTGGGCTAGAATCAAAACTGAAGAAGCTTCTTGGATGAGAAGCAAAATACCTTCTTCCTCAAGGAAAAGACATAGTCCAGTTGCTGTTTGAAAAACTACTTTGAGACAACCATGAGCTGAATGACTGACAATCTCCATAGACATTGGTCTTGTGCTGGTTTGCCTCCTTTCTCTGGGGTCAATAACGGTGGTGGAGATTCACGAGGAGAGGTCCTGCCCTCAGCTCCTGCTTTGTCAGGTGCTGATGGTTTTGTGAACTCTTTTCTCCTATTCAGTATTTACGTATAGTTGCTCAGTGAGCTCATCCATCAACATAGAGCAAGTTACCATTGGCATTGATAATACTTACAGTAATTTTAGATCTCTGGTTCTGTCAAATTAAGTGATGCTGTGAATGTCTTATTCTGGTGCCTGGAGGTTATGAGTAGTTGGATAGTGGGGAAGAGGCTTTAGAGGAACCCTAAAAGGACTGAGTGGCTTTTTCAACTTTTTCAAAGCTTTCCCGAGTAATTCACGTGGGCTGTTTTATTTCTTAGAGATTACAGGGAACTAAAACCCATTCAAGAAAAGTCATGAGACTAAATTCCTCAGAGAGAGAAATGGCTTTTTCTTCTAAAATAGAGAGCTCCACGGGAGTGTGCCTGCTTTCTAGGAAAACCAATTGCTCAACCTAGCTAAAAAATTGTTGAGAGCTTGTCTTTTTTTGTGTGAAATATACTGATACATAAGTGATGCCTAGAGGACAGAGGGATAAAGACTAAGAATGAATCTGACCAAGGACAGGTCTGTTATCACATTCAGGCTCATCCAGGCCAGGAAGAGAGCTAACAGCTTCTTATATTTCCTCCCTTATTGCATTGGCCAGTTATTATCTGGTGGTATTGTCATTACATATTTTATGTTATATGTTATGACTATATCACAATAATAAATTATGAATATAGAAGACCTGTGATACAATCTTAATTAGTCTTTTCATGAACTCACTGGGAAACTCACATTGCTACTGATAAGGAAAGATTCTGAGTCTGTGTACACATGATTTACTGTTGGTAATAACAGGTAGAACATTAGTGGCCATAAGGAATGTAGTGGATTCATGAAACAGGGAGTAAGAATGTGAAGTTCCTGACAAGCTCAGGACATGGATCAAGAGTAAACCAGTGGGGTATAAAGAGAAGACTATTATGAACCCAGACCCTTGAAATTCAAGATGACTCTTATTGGAGCAGGAGATGCCCTGAGTCTGTTTTCCATCCCACTCTAATGCAGCCTGATCACCCGTGTTGAGAATATATATGAGCATTGTGTGAATGAAGCCTAGTTGGGGATACTTACAGAAATCTGACTAGAGATGTTGGTCACAAGTTATTTACATAGCCTTGTTGGACATAGTAACCTAATCACTACACCAAACTGGTCTGGTTCATATCCATACAATCCACTTAGCCTGGTCACTTCACCAATGGCTGCATTCACATTTGTAACTTTTAACTATGGTTTGTTTTCTGAAGTCAACTTTGTTGGCTGATGGGTCAGTGAATTACTGGAACCCTGAAGTACTTTAATTAGTGGAGACAAGCTGAACAATAGTTTGTAACTGAAAAAAATTCTTCCTGCAAGGATGCTATCCACACAACAGACTTCACTAGATCATGGAAAATTCTCATAGCCAGACTGAGACAAGAAGCAAGTCTAAGTTCAGCCTTCTGAAAGGATGTAACAAACCACAAATGTCAACAGCCACCCTTCCTCCTCTCCCTTGGGGGAAAATGCATATTGGCAAGAGCACATATCTGACCAAAAAGAACAATTCCTTCCATCTCAGGAGGCCCAGACTCTGAGAGTAGAAGTGGAAGACCATACGGTGGGAAAACTTTTTCATTTTCTCTGTTCTCACTTCAGGATGGACCTGCTTATCCCTTCAGCTCTCTCCTCTCACTGAAGCTCCTAGTTCTTCATTCAAAGCCAAGCTGTACATATCAAGTGACAATTCATTTCCATCTGTTCTCCAGGTAAGAAACGTAATCTCAACAACAAATCACCCAGATAAACCAGGAATGCAGGTCTCCCAACTGCTCGTCAAACCACTTGTGTGTGAGATAAAGGGTTACTATGTATCTCTAAACTAGTATCTTGGTAAGTCTGGCAAGAAATCAGGTCACACCATACATCACACTGAGGTGATGTGAGCACCACCATCATCTCAGCTGCAGACTTCACCCCCATTCTTTATTTAATAAATTATGAAACTTCAAAATATAAAGGATTCCAGCGTCTTCCATGAATATTGAAGGACAACAGAGTGTCAAGGAAAATAACAATTTTTATCCCTTCTATAAATGTCTCCCTATTTACCCAATAATACAATCTACAGACTGGCCCACCTCTTAGTCAGCTCTCTTAGTCAAATATACTTCTGGAACAGATGGAAAAGAAATATCACTTCAGGCACAAGGAATTTTTAACATCAGCTCCAAATGAGAATTAATATCTGGAGATCTCATAGAAAAGAAAATGACAAAGACTTGCTCTTAACATTAAGCAGGGTTCAAGGGTTCAGAAGGTGTCAGAAAGCAGTAGAGTTAAATGTTGAGAACCTAGACTACTATCTGACTGAATAGCTGTGGGTAACCCTCTCTAGCATTTTCTGGAGACCATATTCCACAACGGCAGACATCAGAAGTCAATTCCCAAGATATTGAAGCATCTTCCTCAAACATCACTTTGTGGACATGTCGTGACAAGAAGGATAACAGCCATTATAGAGGGGTGTGTCCAAGGGTGTATATGCAACATTTCACAAGAATCCTTTTCTCCAACTGCCCCTCTGTACATGGAGCCATGAAAGAGGACAAATTATTATTCACAGTAATTATCATAATCCCAGACTTTGAGACATCTACTTCTTCTTTTCCAATGACTGCCTTTGATATCTATAATGACAGGCTGAGGCAACATGGAATGGATCTTGCATCAGAAAAAGATATATGCCTCTACTCATGCTGAATGGTTTGCAGAAGATTTAGGACACAGGCAGGGGCTGTGCTGGTGAATATACCTTTCCCTCTTTTCCAGATAATGCGCAATTTGTTACTGTTTGTAAAAGAAAAGCCCCTGAATATTCCATTTTCTGAGAGGGCTTTGAAATAATCTAACTCTTCTTTGGAAACAGGCAATTGATTCAGCTCCATGAATTATGGACCACCTGTTTCTGCTTTCAATGCTACTGGTGTCCCAAACAGCCTCTGGAAAGCTTAGAATGAAATGCCAACTGAATATGGTACACCTGGATAGAGAAAGACCATGGAGCTACTACAGGCCAGGAGACCATCTCATCGGTATAGTCACCAGTGCAGTTACACAAAACCAGAAAGTATTGCTTTTCAACCAGCTTCCTTATAATCAGTCTTTCTTGTAAGTTGTACAGTGTGATGAAATTGCATTCCTTCCATCGGCAGTTCAAACTCTTTCATTCTTTTCTCCTTATTCTGCTTACTCCTGTATTTCAGGAAGTGATTAATTTTGTTGATTGACCAGATCTCCATGGGTTTCCAGTTTTGTCTTATTTAGGGCAAGAGACACAAATACAAAGCTGGAGTGGAAAAAAATACCTGAAAGAAATCCAAATTATTTTCCTCTCCATGTCCAGTCTAGAATACATGACTTGAATAATGACTTTTATTTAAAGTACTGATTGTTGTAGTTAACCCTGACCAGCTTATTTCCATATTTTTTTATAATTGCTTGTTGGTATTCAGTGCCTGATAGGAATAGAGGATGACATGTTTTTAGAACAGCTTTTCTGAGTCACTTATGAAATATCCTTTTCCTTTTGTGATGGTTGTACTTTAAAAGATGAATTATTTCACAGACTGGGTGATGATGTGATGATGAAAATTACTTCTGCTATAAATAATATATTATCTTTTATTCTTATCTGCTTCCCATTTTCTTAACATTTACAATTATTAAATGTTGATGGGTGTCTATCATTTGTCTCTGGTTTTCTATCAATATTAGCTTCAGACTCAATAGTCATGTATTGATAAAGAGGATGAAATTGGAAAAAAAGGTATGTTATTACTGATGTTGATGCTTGTATTAACCAAAACATTTTTTACACTAGTGAATCTTATACTTCTAAAGGAATAGAACGCTTTATTTTCACCATTCAAGTCATCAACAAGAATATCCAGCTCCTGCGCAATCTCACACTTGGCTACAATATCCATGACAACTATTTGAAAGCTCTTGGCACTTCAGACGTATTGCTGGAAATGCTCTCTACTGGAGAAGCCAATATTCCCAACTACAGCTGTGGAAGGAAGGACAACCTTTTGGCTCTTCTTGATGCAGTTGACAGGGAGATTTCCATTCAGATGTCAACATTAGTAAGCCCCTACAAAGTCCCACAGGTTTGTGTGTCGGTTTCTCTATATAGTAAAGTGAGTGGGGTGGTAGTGGGTGCAGGATAGTTCCATATCTTCTCTATCGAATTCAAGAGCTGCTTTTCACTATGACCATCATAGGAACTGGAAACTGGAGTACACATTACAATGGGAGCATGTATCAAAATAGGGATATTCTCTCATGATACCATCTCTGTTGCTTTGAGGGCTTCTGCTGTATAACCTGTGAAGGTGAGGAGAGCCTCTGTGTCCAATCAAAGGGTCTGTACAGTGGAAAGGTGCAGCACTCATGTTTTGTACATGATCTTAGTTAAATTATGATAATGCTGAACAAATGCAATATTCATGAAAATAATTGTGAAAGAGATGATTTGCATTGATCAAAGAAAAGGACTGAATTACTTGGCATTAAATTCACAGATTTTCTGGAGAAACATTTAAATTAAACAATGGGGATAGAGATTTTATTGATATAGAATATTTTTGTCCCCAGCTATCTAAAACTAATAGGGTAATCGGTGCTTGTAACATAGATGTTTGTGTGGGTAAGAACATTAACCTTTTGACAGTGTGTGCTATACCATGTGCACTAATAAAACAGGTGGTAAGAAAGTAGGTGAACTCAGACACAAAACAGGTTATGCAGAAAGTAAACACATGGTCTTAACCCACCAAGCCGGGGGAAATTGTTAACACTTTGGAAGAAGGACTCAGGATTCAGAAGGATTTTGACAGACTTAAGAACCAGGCTCTATCCAATAAAATGTAAATTCAGTAGTGAGAAAAGTAAGATCCTATTCCTAGACAAGCAACACATTATATGCAGAGTTATAGAATAGTTGATACCTGACTGAGAATAGCAACTGTGAGAGAAATCTAGGTGTCCTACTGGACCATTGACTTAAATATGAGGCAACAGTATGCTGCAGCTGCCAAAAGAGCCAATGGAGACCTAGGCTGCATCAATAGAGGGATAGGATCAAATTGATAAAGGAGAATATTTGTAGCTCGGTGTTGAAGTGACTGTTCTTGTAGCTTTCTGAGCTTGGTTAATTTCTTGCAGAGATTTCATTACCCAAAATAGGCAAGATCATCAGTGCTAGTAAGTAGTGTGGGATATGCTCTGAATTTTATCTTCTAATGGCTTGCCCTGTAAGCACTGGTGGAAATTGTTTTGGAGGTTCTTTGGTTGAGCTGTTTACTATTAGCTTGTTTGGCAGTTCCTTGACTGGGGTATTGTTTACTTTTCGATTGTTCGTCTGATATTAATAAACATCAATTAACAAACATCATGTTAATCAACATCACTTAACATCATTAATTATTGGTGCCAAATGAAAGCTATGGAAACTATAAACTCTCAAAATTGTTTCTGTGAGAATAGACAAAATGTCAACTAAAGACCTCTCAGTTTGTACAACTGAAAAATTATATGAGGCACTATGGTCTCCCTGTCACTTGTACAACTGAAGAAGAAAGTAAAAAGATGGCTGCACAAAGAATCTGAAATATAGAAGCAGAGAAAGATGTAGCAATCTTCCAAAATTAAATATAAGATGGCCTTTTATTGGAACAATATATTTCAGTTAACATTTACACATGTGAGTCTAACCGTTTAATGGTAGGGGTGATCAAAAAATAAGATTTGCATTTTGATTGTTATTCCTTTGGGTTAATTTGTTTCTCATCTTTCATTATTATATAAAATCTTAATATTCTGTGTTTAATATTTTAAACAATGGCCAATTAACAAACTACTTTAAGATGTTTATCAAAACAAGTTGCATTTATTAAAATCTCATATTTTGGAGCTGCCTTCTTCATTGCTTTTGCAGATCAATCATAGAATTACTTCAGAGACTCTAAGTGATAAAAGTAAATTCCCTTTTTTCCACCGGATGCTCCTCAAAGATGGGTTTCTGTATTCAGCAATTGTCCGAGTGCTTCTGCACTTCAGATGGACCTTGATTGGTCTCCTTGCTCCAGACACAGAGGAGGGAGAGAAATTCCTGAGGACTTTTCCTCCTTTGCTTGTCAGGAATGGAATTTGTGTTGTTATATCACAACAATTCTCAACGAGTGGATATCCAGTACCCTTCAGAGGTTCCAGCTTTTCTCAGTGGAAACAAGTCAATGTCTTTGTTCACTACACAGAACATGTTATTGTTTCAAACACATTTCATATTTTTCATCTAACACTTGACATTTTGTCAGGACCCATTAGAGAGAAAGTCTGGATCACCACAACTTTGGGAAACTATTTAATGTATCATCTTGGATATCATAAATACATCCATAGTATTTGGAGCTTTGAATTTATGCAAGAAATTAGGCCAGAATATGGTGATTTTGAACCCTTTTCCTTTGTAGACTCCCAGTATGAAGACAAGAATTTTCAGTGCTCTTTTTCAAAGCATGTTTTTTCTGTCAAAGGCCGGAAAAGATGCACCCAAAAATCTCCAGTGGAGACAGAAAATGAATTGAATGGGATATTTGTTGAAAACAGTGACTCTGTTTACAGTATCTTTATGACTCTGGCTCATGTCTTGAAGGATGCATATTCGTCCAGATCCTGGGGGAGACAGAAAACGGTCCAAGCGACCGTGGAAGCTCCAAGGCTGCAGCCGTGGCAGGTATGGGATCCCAACAAGGATCCAACAAACTAAATTTCTCTGGAGAAGGAATCCATTAGAGAAAGAGGGGAATCATATCAGCCCCCTTATGCTGCAAAAGGCCAACAGATTTGGCCAACCTAGTTGCTTGGGGGATAATTTACCAAGGAGCTGATACCAGATATCTTTTGATATTAAACACTTCACATTTTAAAGGAGTGATTGCACTTTTAACAATATTCCTGTCTTTAGGGTTTGTGATTAGCATTGTAGAATTTTACTTTTATAAATTTGAAGGAGACTCTGAGAACAACAGATGGCCTGAGCCTCAGTTGTGTTCTATTTTCCTGGTGTGAGTGGCTCATGAATCATGCTGGAATGAGGAAGGCAACTTTCAGTTGTTTATTCCTGCAGAAATAGAGAGTTTCCTACTTGGGAGAGAGGTCCATTTCAAGTACTCTGAGTAAAGGTTAGCTCAGAATGTTATACAAAATGTTCCTTTGTTGTTTAGAACATGTCAACCTATGCGGCTTCTTTCATAAGATTAGAGTTCACACTTGGTTGATTACATTTGTCCTTTTTGGAACAGGACTGTATTTGTTGTATTTAATACAAGATTTTAAAAAATCAATCTTATTATTCTTAGGAATTTCCTGCTGCATTTTTTTCAGTTTTGCAAGGAAGCTGGGAAATAGGGGCAAGAGACAGCCCAGTTAGTAATTTAATCAACTCTAATTTTTGGTGGCTTGTTGCTATATAACTGTGATGGTGAACCTATTGCATGCATGCCCAAAGTGGCATGTGGAGCTATGTCGCCTGCCATGCATGGCATCACTTGTTCCTCTTCCAGGTTTCTGGCGCACATGCTCACAGAATGATTAGCTGGCCTTTGTGCAGTACAAATACAACACAAATATAAAAAGGCAACATTAAAAATAAAAATATGGTTTTCTGCCTGCATGGTCTTCTGTTATGAGCCGAAGGACAGAAAGAGGGAGTAGTGAGCTTCCTCCCATATTTGGGCATACCAGGGGTTGTAACACAAATACATACCTATTTCCCGGCTCAACTGATAAGGAGGAGAGCCTGTGGCTTAGTGGCTAAGACTCCTGCCTAATATATAATACAGCCCAGGTTCAAATCCCAGTAAGGGTATGGCTAGCTGATGAGAGCTAATTAGCTCGAAATAGATCTATACTAGTCTCCCTTTATTTATTTATCAGTACAAATACAACATATATATGTCAGGAACCGGCTGAGATCTCACATTGCTCCTGGAAGCACCAAGCCGGAAGCACCAAGCCGGAAGCACCAGCCTGAAGATGATGAATGAGACTTCATCGAAACGTCGTGAAGATACTTCCAATTCTACGCGGGAGAAAACCCGAACAACCAAAGACATATATATATATACCGTATATATATATATATATATATATATATATATATATATATATATATATATATATATATATATATATATATATATATATATATATATATATGTGTGTGTGTGTGTGTGTGTGTTTGTGTGTGTATACATATTACATATTATAGAGTGTGTATAGGCACACAAAAAGATGCATTATATATATACTCTATGTATATACACACACACCTCTCTTTTAAAACTATACACATTCAACCTCACTGCATTTGGAAAAACACACCTGGAGTCCACCTTCTGCCGCACATTTAACTATAAGTTATGTACATTAGAACATTACACATGCCTTCAGATGTTCTGCCCTAGCCTACACATGACTGTTAGAGCCAGGAAATGTCATGGATTGAGTAAAATGTGGTGAAACTCATTTAACAACACTCTTGCTTATCAACTAAAATGTTGGGCTCAATTGTGGTCATGAGTCAAGGACTACCTCTGCCTTCCTCTGCATGGCAGTCTTGTCCTAGTAAAGCCTTGTCCTTCTCCTTTCTGGCAATTTTCCTCTCTGTTAGAGGCAACAAAACAATCCAGACAATGTAAAGTTTGCTGCTGGAGCAGGGAGTTGGACTAGATGGCCTCCAAAATCCCTGCTAACCCTGCTATTTTATGATTCTGTAAGGATCTTCTGCTGGAGCAGGGGATTGAACTAGAGCAGTGGTGGCAACCTTTTCAGCACCGAATGCCCAAATTGCAACCCAAAACCCACTTATTTATTGCAAAGTGCCAACACAGCAATTTAACCTGAATAATGAAGTTTACTACCTAAAATAATGATAAACAAGGCTGAGTTCAGCTAATTGTTCTAGGAAAAGTGTGATAAATGCACTTTTATGCCCCCCTTTTTTCTGCTTTTGAAAAATTAAGTTTAGCAACAATAAAAAAACTTTTGTAATATCACTTCTCTCTTTCTCCCTCTTTCCCTCCCTCTCTTTTCCCCCTCCCCCTCTGTTTCTTTCCCCCTCTTTCTCTCATTTTCCCACCCTCTACCTTTCTCACTGTCGTCCCTCTTTCTCTTCCCCCTCTCTTTCACTTTCCCCCCTTCCTCCCTCTCTTTCCCCCTCCCCCCTCTCTCTTTCTCTTCCCCCTCTCTTTCTCTCTTCCCCCCTTTCCTCCCTCTTTCTCTCTCTTTCTCTTCCCCAATCCATCTTCCCCATTCATCCCTCTTTATCTCTCTCTTTTTCCCCTCCCTCCCTTTCTCTCTTTCTCTCTCTTTCTTTCTTTATTTCTCTGTTTCTCTCTCTCTTTCTCATTACCTCCCACCCCACTCTGTTTCTCCCCTATGGAGCCTCGCCTCGCTCTCGCCTTGCCATGTCTTTTCCGGCAGAGCTTCCCAATGAGGGAGATGGGGTCCCCTCCTGTAGATCATGATGAATGAGAAGCCCTGGCAGCCCTGGTGGGTGAGGAGGGGTGTGTGCCTGGGCTGTTGCTGCCACCACTTTTTTGCCACTTCCCACCGCATCTCAGCTTGTTCTCGCCTCCCAGATAGCTTTTCCAGCAGAGGTTCCTTTGTTGGGATGCCCTGCATCCCTCTGCCCAGCTGGGCTTCATGGGTGGGCTGCTCCTGGATTCATCAGCCTCCAAACCCTCCAGCACCAGTTCAGGGGTACCTTCTCCCCACCCCCACCCCATGGGAGAGGGAGGGAAAGGTGGAACCTCTTCTGGAAAAGCCATCCAGGAGGCAAGAGTGAGCGGAGAAGCCTCCATTCTTCCAGCTTATCTTATCCCCCCCCCCATGCACCAATCCTTTCCCAATTGCTTTATCCCACTCACGCCCTTGAGAGGAGCCTGCCATGCACATTTTATACTGAGGATAGGCTCATTTCAGGGGGAACATGTGTGGTGAAAAAGAGGCATGATTTAAAGAGTCAGGCAAGCTGGTTTGGGAAGCAGCAAAGAAGAGGAGGCAACAGCGGTGGCAAAAGCCCCGGCACACACACCTCCCCCACCATGGCTGCCAGGGCTTCTCCTTTGTCATGGGTTCCTGGGAAGAGGAGGGGACCCCATGTCCCTCATTGGGAACATCCCTCTCTCTCTGTTTCTCATCTCTCTTTCTCTCGACCATCTCTCTTTTTCTCCATCTCTCTTTCTCCCATCTTTCCTCCATCTCTCCGTCTCTCATCTCTCTTTCTCTCTCCCTCTCTTTCTCTCATCTTTCTCCCTCTCTCTTTCTCTCCCTCTTTCTCTCTTTCTCCATCTTTCTCTCTGTTTCTCATCTCTCTCTTTCTCTCCCCCCTCTCTCTCTCGTGTGTGTGTGCCTGTGTGTGTATGTGTGCACGTGTACGCAAGCCTGATAGAGGACAGAGCCAACACCACAACTGTTCCTTCCTCCTTTCCTCCCCTCTTGGTGCCGTCATGCTCTCTTCTTCTTTCCCCCTCCCCCACAAGCTTGCCATTCCCCACATGGTGCCTACAGGGCTCAGGACTTTCCCCTCTTCTCTTTCCTGAGGCGTGGGCTTTAATGGAGGGGAAGCAAAAGCCACTAAATGGCACATGTCATCCCAGAGCAGCAGCTGCTTGGCTTGCCCTGACAGATTGCCTTTTTTCTCCTCTTGCCTCATTTTCTTAACTTTAAGGGCATACAGGCAGAGCCTGAGAGGCACACGTGCATGGGACTCCCTGCCCCCTTTTCTCCACTTTATTTTTCCACCCTCCTTTTCACTTTGAAAAGTGAACACATGCTGAGCAGGGGGAAACAACCACTGCTGCTGCCCGCCCATCACTCAACGTGCTGCTCAACCTCCTTCCTGCCTTCACCCAAAGCCATGCGCCACACCAGGAGGCTGAAGTTGGGATTTCTTTTCCCCTCTTTTATGTACCTTGGCAACAGGAACTGTTTCACTCTGCCCCCTTTTCCAGCCAAAAAACATTCTAGCAATGGCAGTGGTGACTGAGGGAACTGGTTCGGGGGCATGGCCAGCCTGGGTCACTGCCTATTCCAGCAACCCAGGCCAGCATAGCATTACAGATTTGGCCAAACTGGTCCAAACCAATAGGAGCCCACCTCTGCTCCTCTTCCTGGCCGTGGCCCAGGGAAGCATGTTCAAAAACATTTGTCATCACTGCTATGTAACATCTTGAATCCCCAAAGTCCTATGCAAGGGTCCTCTTTGTAGACTTCAGCTCAGCATTTAATATAATCATTAACTGGACAACACAGTATCAACTGCAGAGACCTTCAAGTTTCTAGGTTCTATCATATCTCAAGACTTAAAATGGACACCTAACATCAAAAACATCATAAAAAAAGCAGAACAAAGAATGCTCTTTCTGCGCCAATTTAGGAAGCTTAAACTGTCCAAGGAGCTGCTGATTCAGTTCTACAGAGGAATTATTCAGTCTGTCATCTGCACCTCTATGGCTGTTTGGTTTGGCTCTGCAACACAACAAGATAGACACAGACTTCAACAGATAGTTAGAACTGCAGAAAAAACAATTGCTACCAATCTGCTTTCTATTGAGGGCCTGTATACTGCATGAGTCAAAAAGAGGACTGTGAAAATATCTACAAACCCCTCACATCCTGGACATAAATTCTTTCAACTTCTACCATCAAAATGATGCTGTGGGGAATTGCACACCAGAACAACTAATCACAAGGACAGTTTTCCCCACTCACCCACCCAAGCCATCACTCTGCTAAACAATTATTTTCCACAACACTGTCAAACTATTTGTCAGGCTGTATTGCAATTATTCTTCTCATCTTTCCTTTTAGGAAAGATGTTTCTGACTCCTGATTTTCAGCTCCTGTAGATTAATGTGGCTCTTCTCCTTCTGGTCTTTCCTCAGGGCTAAAACCAGCTCCTTTGACCTCTTCCTTGAATTTGTAACCCTTCTCTAAAGCTGATCCAAGTTCAATATGAAATATGAGCCCAGCATCCAAATTCTGATCACATGACCATGAGAATGCTGCAATGGTCAGTTTACACTGCAATGGCAATGTAAAATTTGTCATAGGTCACTTTTTTCAGTGATGTTGTAACTTTGAACAGTAAATTAGCTACAATAGCTAATTTAATGAACAGTCATTAAAAGCCATTGTAAATTGAGGGCTACCTGTGTTTTGCTGAAATCAGATTATATCACCAGCATTCCCGTAAGCTATTAAGAAACTGTAATGATATGCAATGATATGCCCAGGGAGTGATCAGGTAAAGTGGGGGATCCTGCAGCTGCATAACAGCTAGCAAAAGAAACTCAGAAAGGATCCTCCCTAAATTTTCAGGATGGAAAATGAATTATCTTAATAATACTCCAATAAAATAGCATTAACTCCTATGGTCATATTTCCTGTCTTGTCTACCTGGGAGCAGGTTAACTTGGTAACTTTCATGTTGAAAAATTCATGCTTTCTGGTAATCAACCTGTTGTTTTCAAGGAGTTTATGAACTTTTTACTGTTCTTCAATATATTTGATACCTGCTGTAGAATTTCCCCTATAATGCATCTATTACATTTTCTCAATACATGTTTTTTCAATATACGATTGACAAATTTAGCTGAACTTTTCTCCTTCACTTATGAACTTAGTGGCAACACCTATTGTCCTGATTTAGAATGTTGGCACATTTAAAAATAACTGTAGAAGGAAAAAGTCATACATAAAAATACCAGGTGGGATAACAAGCCAAGGTTTTCTGCTTTTAAAATTCCTGGATGTTTCCATTCTAGTTTCATCCCTTTCTGGAGAAGAATGAATTCTACAATGTTTCCCACTGGAATCTTTACATGGACCATAATGGAGAAATAGCTGCAGATGTGGACATCGAGTTCATGGTGATTTCTCCCGATGGGGATTTGGAGAAAAGGAAACTGGGGAGTATTGAAAGGCAGAGAGTTATTATTAACAGTATTGCTCTTTCATGGATAAATCTGCTCAACAAGGTGCATCAAATATTGCTGTGTTTTTTTCTTTTTCCTAAAGATTATGACCCATTTCAAGTGGGTTAACTCTAGTCACCATAGCGTATGACCCTCACTGGGAGTTGAATGTACTGAAGAGAAAATTTAACATTTTATTAGATGGATTGTGGGGACTTCAATGCTATTCTCAAAACTGTCCCTCAGATGCCATGATAAGGAATATCCTTTTAAACTGATTCTGTCATGTCCAATATTGGATACTGGCTGATTATTCTTTAGGATGGAGTGAAAGATTCAAGTGCTGGCAGTTGATAATAGCCTCAGGTTCTTTTAACCAGTGTCTGCATTAAGGTTTAGACTGAATCAGATGAAATATACAATCATACAATACAATACAATAGTAGAGTTGGAAGGGACCTTGGAGGTCTTCTAGTCCAACCCCCTGCCTAGGCAGGAAACCCTATACAGTTTCAGACAAATAGCTATCCAACATCTTCTTAAAGACTGCCAGTGTTGGGGCATTCACAACTTCTGGAGGCAAGCTGTTCCACTGATTAATTGTTTTAACTGTCAGGAAGTTTCTCTTCAGTTCTAAGTTGCTTCTCTCCTTGATTAGTTTCCACCCATTGCTTCTTGTTCTACCCTCAGGTGCCTTGGAGAATAGCTTGACTCCCTCTTCTTTGTGGCAACCCCTGAGATATTGGAACACTGCTATCATGTCTCCCCTAGTCCTTCTTTCTCTTAAGCTAAACATACCCAGTTCCTGCAACCGTTCTTCATATGTTTTAGTCTCCAGTCCCCTAATCATCTTTGTTGCTCTTCTCTGCACTCTTTCTAGAGTCTCCACATCTTTTTTACATCGTGGCGACCAGAACTGAATGCAGTATTCCAAGTGTGGCCTTACCAAGGCATTATAAAGTGGTATTAACACTTCACGTGATCTTGATTCTATCCCTCTGTTGATGCAGCCTAGAACTGTGTTGGCTTTTTTGGCAGCTGCTGCACACTGCTGGCTCATATAGTCATGACTGGTTAGAGGTCCTATTGGTCTGTTTGAGAAATAAGCCTCACCTTGTCCAGACTGAGGAATGTCTCTCTTAAAAAGTCACTGATGTTCCATAATCTTTATAAGCAGCCCAAACCTGGCCAGAGTTATCCATGTCTCTTTTTCACCCCATTGGGATAAACATTAGGTCTTCTGCTCCTCTGAAGAAGCTCTAAAGATGTTCATGTTTCACATGAAACCCTAAAGGCTGTTCTGATGTGAGAAAATGTCCATAACCTGGAAAATTTAAGCACTGAAACAAGACTTTGATTCAAAGGAAAACCCTTCTTTGTTTTGGAAGCAACAAGGGAAAATTTGAAAGAAAATGATATTTAGATTTGGGTTTTGTCTTGTAAGAGGGCACTTCCCCTGGAAAATCTGGAATGCTTTTTAAAATCTTTATTGGTTAAATCTTTAATGTTAAGTTCCTCTGAACAAAAAAGAGGATCCAAATTTAACTAATAAGAAATGTAAGCTTGTGTTTCCATGCAAGTTGGTGTCCTCTACTTGTAGTTCTTCAGTAGAAAAAGACCTAGATGCAGAGCTGGACACAAGTCTCCTATTCTTGTCCCATTTGCTGGATGAAAAGATCCCTTTTTGAGGGACAAGTTCTCACGATCCCTCCAGCATCTCATCTCACCCCAGTTCTAGAAACTAGACAATCATTTTTAGTCTTCATTGAGAATCATATGAATTGAGGGAAGAAACACACAAAAGAAGAAAGCCCTAATTTTAAAGGATTTTCCCCCTTTCTACTTAATTGAGGCATTACTTTCAAAGGGAGACAGTTTTGCAATGTTTTATATACTCCAGAAGAAGTATATCCAGATCCTACTAGTCTGAAGTTTATTTCTCTATTACAGTATTATTTTTATTTATTTATTTATTTATTTATTTATTTATTTATTTATTTATTTATTTATTTATTTATTTATTTATTTATTTATTTATTTATTTATTTATTTATTTATATTTGGTGCTTCTAGACCGCCCCCTCTCCCAGAAGGGACTCGGGGCGGTGTACAGTCCATAGAGAATATCACAAAATACAATAAAAAAGTGAAATATGTACAGTTTGGAGGAGGTTAAAATACAATTAAAAGAACTGTACAAAGCTAATATAAATATAAGTTTTAAATCCCTAAAACAGACACAACAAATTAAAAAACCCCTAAGATAGCCAGATAATAATACATTTGCCAGGAGGGACAGATTGTAATTATGCCAGGCCTGCTAATCGGAACAGGTGAGTCTTCAATTTTTGCCGGAAGGAGCGGAGGTCAGAAGTGGTTCTAATGTCAGGGGGGAGGTCATTCCAGAGGGTTGGGCCCATCACAGAGAAGGCCCTACTCCTTGGTGTCGCCCGTTGGCATTGCCTAGTGGACGGCACCAGGAGAAGTCCCTCCCTGTGTGAGCGAATTGGCCGCAGGGATGTATGTGGGAGGATGCGATCCCGCAAGTAACTAGGTCCCGTGCCATGGAGCGCTTTAAAGATGGTAATCAGCACCCTGAAACGCACCCGAAAAACCACAGGTAGCCAGTGCAGCTCGCACAGGAGAGGTGTTACATGGGAGTACCTCGTACTCCCCATCACAGCCCGCGCGGCTGCGTTCTGAACTAACTGCAGTCTCCGGGCGCGTCCCAAGGGCAGCCCCATGTAGAGAGCGTTGCAGTAATCCAGGCGGGACGTCACCAGCGCATGAGTGACCGTGCGTAGGGCATCCCGGTCCAGTAGGGGGCGCAATTGGCGCACCAGGCGAACCTGGTGGAACGCCCCCCTCGCCACGGCTGCCACATGGTCATCCATTGACAGCCGGGCATCAAGGAGGACGCCCAAATTGCGCGCCCGTTCCACAGGGGGCAATTGTTCGCCCCCTATGGCCAGCGATGGAATCAGCTGGCTGAACCGAGGTGCCGGTAGCCACAGCTACTCGGTCTTGGAGGGGTTGAGTTTAAGTCTGTTGTCCCCCATCCAGACCCCGACGGCTTCCAAACACCGGGACATCACTTCGACAGCCTCGTTGGGGTGGTTTGGGGTTGAAATATACAGCTGAGTATCATCAGCGTAGAGGTGATACTCAACCCCAAAACCACTTATTTATTTAATAAGTCTAATATAATAAAATTTTAGGAAATCTTTTACAATAATTTCTTTTCCAAAATTTAATGCAAGATCTTTGTATTGTACTTTAAAATCATAGTTATGTGAAGAATGGAGAAATGCATGTTAACAAGGCTAGGAGAAGGAACCAAACTGGTTGTCACATAAGGGAATCTTCTCAATTCCACCCCTCCAGTCTTTCTTATGTAGAAACATCCTTTATTTCAATGTTAGAGGCGAAAATCAAAGGGGAGTGAGCAAATGAACAATCTGTCAGTATTTATCTCTCCTAAATCTGCTTGGAATGAGTCAATGATTTCATATTTCATAGAGCCAACGTGGCGCAGTGGTTAGAGTGCAGTACTGCAGCTGACTGCTAGCTGCAGTTCGGCAGTTCAAATCTCACCAGTTCAAGGTTGACTCAGCCTTCCATCCTTCCGAAGGGGGTAAAATGAGGAGCCAGATTGATGGGGACAATAGGTTGACTTTGTTAAATGCTTAGAGAGGGCTGTAAATCACTATGAAGTGGTATAAAATCTAAGTGCTATTGCTATAACTATTGCTATTTATCTAAGTGAAACCCAGGAATTATTTTGGCTAATGTTAATGTCTACATCCATTTTCATGGGTGTTTCGTCTCAATATATTTTCTTTGGCATTTCTTCTTTTTCTGCTTAGTCTCTGCCTCAATCCCAATGTGTGGAAAGTTGTCATTCTGGGTTTGTTAAGCGGAAGCGAGAAGGAGAGCCTGCTTGCTGCTATGACTGCATTCCTTGTGCTGAGGGGACCATCTCCATTCATGAAGGTGCGGGACACCAAGAAAAAGGACAGGACTTGTGGAAGTGGATTCCTCTGAAACACTGTTATGAAAGTGCAATTTAAAAGATAGATTGAAGCTCATTTTTTTTTTTTGCTAGCAGTTTGGCAGTTCGATTTTCACAGGCTCAACATTGACTCAGCCTCCCCTTTTGGTGAGGTCGGTAAAACGAAGACTCAGATTGTTGGGGCAATAGGCTAACTTTAAACTGCTTAGAGAGGGCTGTAAAGTACATGAAATAGTTTATAAGTCTAGGTGCCATTATCTTTAAATTGCACAATTTCTTATCTAGAGGGAGGAATAGCAAAAAATCCTTGAGAGGGGTCCTAGGAAGAGATAGGAGGATGTAGCAGATTGGACAAACTTCTCTACTGCCAGGAAAAAAAATATTCTTCTGCTTTTTTAGTTTGGATTCCAGATTATTGCAGAACTTTTTTTTTTTTTTTAGCTAATTCAATTTCAAAAGATAGGCATCCAGAGTCAAGAATATCAAGAAGTGCCATCTGGCAAGATACAGGAAATATACCTAGAAATATTAATTGATTTATTATCTAGTTCTAATAATGTAGGTTGGCAAATTAAACAAGAAGTCTTACAGGTTCCAGGACTTATTCCAATTTCATAAACTATAAAAAATTTCTTACCTTCTCTCTATAGAAATTTTAAGCAATACTTCTCAGAAAATGCTGCTGGTAACAAATTTGGTCACAAGAAGATATTTCTTGAAAGATAAAAATACAGAATATTTTTTAAAATGTTGCTTTTTTGTTTTATTCAGATACAGAAAAATGCACCAAGTGTCCCAATGAAAAATATCCAAATGAAGACAGAATCAAATGTATCCCCAAAGTTATAGTCTTCCTTTCTTATGAAGAACATATGGGAATAATTCTGGTCTCTTTTGCCCTATTCCTGCTCTTAGCCACAGGCCTTGTTTTAATCATATTCATTAAACATCTAGAAACTCCCATTGTGAAAGCCAACAACCGGGACCTCTCTTACATCCTCCTGGTCTCCCTCTTACTTTGCTTCTTGTCTCCCTTTCTCTTCATTGGTCAACCAAGGACAATCACTTGCCTTCTCCGACAAACAGTTTTCAGCATCATATTCTCAGTTGCTGTTTCTTCTCTCTTGGCCAAAACCATCACAGTGGTGCTGGCTTTCCTGGCCACAAAACCAGGAAACCGAATGAAGAGATGGTTGGGGAAGAGCTTGGCCAACTCCATCATCCTTTCTTGTTCTAGTGTCCAAATCATGATCTGCTCCATCTGGTTGGGAATTTCTCCCCCATTCCGTGACTCAGACTTTCACTCCCAGCCTGGAGAAATCATCCTGCAATGCAATGAAGGCTCCGATTTCATGTTCTACATCACCCTCAGTTACATGGGCTTCCTGGCTGCCATCTGCTTCACAGTGGCTTTCCTGGCCAGGAATCTCCCTGGGGCCTTCAATGAAGCCAAGCTGATCACCTTCAGTATGTTGGTCTTCTGCAATGTCTGGATCTCCTTCCTGCCCACCTACCTGAGCACCAAAGGGAAATATATGGTGGCTGTGCAGGTCTTCTCCATCTTGGCCTCCAGTGCTGGTCTGTTAGTCTGCATCTTCATCCCCAAGTGCTATATTATCATTCTGAGGCCAGACTTGAATACAAAGGAGCATCTTACGAAGAAGAAGTGTATAAATATGAGTTAGAGGAATTTTTACTCTCAGCACATTCCAACAGGCGAAGCGTAGAAATTGTTTCAAGTTGTCCTGTCCCGCGCCTCACCCCTCGTACATGAGCTGGGACAACAGTTTTGAGCTGAAATAATCAAAGGGCAATTGGACGATAGTGTCCTCTAGCCTTATCCAGTATAATCGCAAGATGTAGAGAAACTGGTGTTCTGCCCTTACCACATGTTAATCTGTGTTGGGCTCAACATGAAGCTAAACCCACCTATCCTCCAATAAAACAGATTGTGTGCATGGATCTGAATACTTTATTGAAAGAACAGAATATAGTGAAACTTTATATTGCTATGTTTGTCTTGTTTTTTCTTTCTTTTTTGTTGTTTTTCTTTCTGTTTATGAAGGTAAAATTGTTTAATAAAAATACTATTTTGGAAAAAAATATAACTGTTATTGTCTCTGCATCCATTAGATGCAGCTAGAGAGCAACAACACTATATAAAAGTTATATGCTAGGGCCGTGATGGCGAACCTATGGCACTCGTGCCACAAGTGCCACGCGGAGCCATTTGTCAGGGCACGCGAGGCGCTGCCCTGTCAGCTGGCCAGCGCGCATGCGCATGCTGGCCAGCTGAGTTCACCTTTTTAAAAGCTATTTTTCGCCTTCCCCAGGCTCCAGAGGCTTTATAGGAGCCTGGGGAGGGCGAAAAGAGCCTCCCTGCCCCCCCCCCCGGAGGCTTCAGGGACCATCCCTGAAGCCTTCGGAACACTTAAAACCACCCTCCGAGCAACCCGGAAGTCACTTCCGGTTTGCTCGGAGGGTGGTTTTAAGCACTCCGAAGGCTTCAGGGAAGCCTCTGGACAGTCCCTGAAGCCTCCGGAGGGCCTCCAGGGGGCGGGGAAAGCTCTTTTCACCCTCCCCAGGCTCCTATAAAGCCCCTGGAGCATGGGGAGGGCAAAAAAATGTAAAAATGGGGGGGCGCACGTTTTGCACGCATGCGCACTGGGGGGGTCACGCATTGCATTATGGGTGCGGCACGCCCGCACTCGACCCCCCTGCGCTCCCCCCATTTGTGGCACGTGAGCCAAAAAAGGTTCGCCATCACTGTGCTAGGGCATGACATCTGAATGATCCATCTGGTCAAATTATACAGAAATAAAATAAAAGGAGAGCTGAAATACAGCCGTATAAAAGTTGTACAAAACAATTCCTAAAGAATTAATAGTGAAAAGGTTAGAGCATGGAGAGAGTGTAACTAACTCAGTTTTTAATATTCTTGCTGAGCTGAGCTCCATTGTAACCTAAAATGCACCACTGACAGAGATAAAGGCTCCAGGCTAAATACCAAGCTCAGCCTTCCTAATAGCCTTTTTATAACTACCTAATTTGAGATAGCAGCCCTAACAAGCTCTGGGCTAAATGCCAGAAAATGTGTATCCCTTTTTCCTTGTAAGCCTTATTGTTCCTAAGCACTAGGAAAATCATGAGCTTTGCATAAAATACTGGATAAGAAATTATCTTTTTAAAACAATGCTGAGCTATACAATAATACAATAGTAGAGTTGGAAGGGACCTTGGAGTTCTTCTAGTCCAACCCCCTGCCTAGGCAGGAAATCCTATACCATTTCAGACAAATAGCGATCCAACATCTTCTTAAAGACTTCCAGTGTTGGGGCATTCACAACTTCTGGAGGCAAGCTGTTCCACTGATTAATTGTTCTAACTGTCAGGAAATTTCTCCTCAGTTCTAAGTTGCTTCTCTCCTTGATTAGTTTCCACCCATTGCTTCTTGTTCTACCCTCAGGTGCCTTGGAGAATAGTTTGACTCCCTCTTCTTTGTGGCAACCCCTGAGATATTGGAACACAGCTATCATGTCTCCCCTAGTCCTTCTTTCTCTTAAGCTAAACATACCCAGTTCCTGCAACCGTTCTTCATATGTTTTAGTCTCCAGTCCCCTCATCATCTTTGTTGCTCTTCTCTGCACTCTTTCTAGAGTCTCCACATCTTTTTTACATCGTGGTGACCAGAACTGAATGCAGTATTCCAAGTGTGGCCTTACCAAGGCATTATAAAGTGGTATTAACTCTTCAGGCGATCTTGATTCTATCCCTTTGTTGATGCAGCCTAGAACTGTGTTGGCTTTTTTGGCAGCTGCTGCACACTGCTGGCTCATATTTAAATGGTTGTCCACTAGGACTTGTTCCACTGATAGATTATTCTGTCATGAAATTTCTCGTTAGTTCTAGGTTGCTTCTCTTCTTGATTAGTTTCCATCTGTTGCTTTCTGTCCTGCCTTCTGATGCTTTTAGGTGACTCCCTCTTCTTTTTGGCAGTCCCTCAAATATTGGAAGACTGCTTTCATGTCATCCCAGTCCTTTTTTTCATTAAAATAGACCTACCCAATTCCAGCAACCATTCTTTATATGTTTTACCTCCACTTCCTTAATCATCATTGTTGCACTTTTAGAGTCTAAACATCTTTTTTTCATTGTGGTGACCAAAACTGGATGCAGGATTCAAGTGTGACCTTATGAAGGCACTGAGAGATAAAGATGGATCCTGACCTGGTTCAGAAGACCTGTTCTTAACTTTTGGAAATGGAAGTTTGCAAGGACATCCTATTCAAAGAAACTATCACATAGTTTCTCAAATTTAGCAGAAATATGTTTGGTTGGGTGTTCTTGGCTTTATCATGGTTGTATCTTTCTAGCACCCAAAAAGTTCCAACCTTCCTCATCCCTTTTTAGACCTGGATAAGTATGTAGAATTTAAGGACTGTGCCACAATCTGCATCTTTAACCAATGTGGAGTATTTAAAGATATATTGTCCCCAACCTTGTACAGTAAAATCCCCTAATGTCCACTGAACTTTTGAGATGCTTAAGGCACCATGATTATCCAGTACCCTAAGCATACCTGAGGCATGAGATGTGACATCCAGATTTTTAAAACATGACTCTTGTGCATTGGGAATCTATAGAAATATATAGTTGTTGGGTGGGGGGCCTCTAAAAATTTAAATGTGGTTTTTAGTGTCAAGATTCTTGGACTCTCTTCCTGGGAGAGAGTCCGAATCATCTTTCTGCAGCCATCTTGTCCAGCCTTCATCTGAAAATTGGTTTTTGGAATTAGAAAAGTTAAATGCTTTATCTACAAATTGTTTAATAGAAACAGAAACATCACTGAATTGCTTTCTTCCTAAACAGAGGTTAGAAATATGACATTAATAGCATTCCATAGTGTGAGCTGCCTTTTTCACAGAGAAAGAAAATTATTATAAAGATGGTAATTGTTATGAAGAAGCAATTTTTCCTCTTGCAGATGAATACTTGAGCCCAGGAAATGCTAATTTTCTCTTTATTTAATGTTATTCACCTCTTCCTAGTGACACCTACAACATGGCAAGTATGCTGTAGAATGATATGGACATACCTGGGGAATTCTGCAGGTGGCCAACATGGCTGCAGTCTAAAAGGAGATTTCAGTCTCAGTCCCTTCAAGGATAATGAAAAGCTCCTTCTTCCTTCCACAACTGTAATTAGGAACATTGATCTCCCCAGCTGAGAAAAAGCCCAGCACAGCATCCCAAGTCATTCTTAGGTTCAAATAATTGTCATTGAGATTGCAACCCAGGTGGACATTGGGAAAAGTTGGAGAACCTGGTTGATCTCAGATGGCCTAAAGAAATGAGAGAATTTTCCAGGAGTAGATGAATCCTCTTCTGGAAATATAGGAGCATCATGCATTCATCCTTGCTTTAGTCCATATAATAAATTTCATTTATACTTTTATTCCAAATGGTAGTCCTTTGGGTGTGAAGAAGAAATGCTGCCCACATCATCTGTGGATATCAAATTAGCTCTACATTCTCAGTCTGGAGACTCAGAGTTTTAGCACAACAGAAGTGGGTACTGACATGGTTTTCTATCAGTTTTGGGTGGTGCTTGTTTGCAAAGCTGGTGGAGACTACATAGCACAGGACTTTCCAAAGTTTCTGTTAGTGGCTTCAGCTTCTAGTTCCCTTGGCTGGATTTCACAATGGTTTAGGGTTTCTCTCGGAGTCTTTCTAGCTCTTGCATGGTTGACCTTGAGGTGTCTTCTCACATTCCAGTATACAACAGAGCTACTCACAAAGCATAAGGTGACCATCCATTCTGATAACATGTCGTCTCATCTCATTTGGGTCCTGATAATCTAATAATGAGCTGATTAGAATGTGATCCTTGAAGAGATATTTTTACCTTTGCTAAGTGGCTTCTTTGCCCACCTGAAATACAAATCATCAGGTAATTCAAGCAAAGCAAAAAAACAAGTCAAGTCTTTTTATAGGACATAAAAACAAGTCAAAACTTTTTATAGGGAGTCAAGTCTTTTTATACGACACAGAAACATTTAAAAAAAAATAAAAAAAGAAAAAAGAAAAAACACGATTTCCCTTTTTTCCCCAACAGATAATTTTTCATTTCTGTAAATTCTACATTTTTTATAATTTAGCCCTCCATTGTGAGAATTCCATGATATTGTACCTACAATAATATTGCCAAGGTTACCTTGTACAAAATCCATCCACTATGAATGTGTTCTAATTCATTGTTCAGATAACATAGTAAAAAGAATTCTGGTTTCTTCACAATTTTTAATCTTTCAAATTCTTTGCATTATTGTGTCAATTTGCATCTACAATTTTCTAGCTTTCTCACAAGTTCATCCTGCATGATAAAATGTTTTCCCATGCTTTTCACAATTCCTGCATTGGTTTGAAATATATTTATACATGATATATTTGAAATATATTTATACATGATCATTTATCTGGTGTCATATAATTTTCTTTTAAAAAATCTTAAATTATAACAGCATGTAAACTGAATCTCTATTTAACATCCAAAGTTAATAGGAATAATATTAATATTAAATGAGAATCTTCTGTTTCAACTGTTTAGAACTTTATGCATTTTTGTTATTGCATGTTTATTATTTGTACATAATTTAGTTACAAAACCACATATTGTCTTTGTTCTTTCTGTTGTAAGATTTCAGACTGACTTTCAATCTCCTTCGATCCCTTTGCCAATTTATCTTCCCATTGTAAGTGTGACCTATTATTTCACATGAAATACAGAATCATTAAAGGACACGTATAGATAGAAACACCCACAATGACACATAAAATGAGCAACTATTACGGTTAACAAATGCAGTAAGTGCTCAATTTCTGGAGGTATTTATAGGACCCACATGTCCATCACAGAGACTTAGCTGACAATTAACTCATTCTATGATTGGGATGCTGGCAGACTGACTTTCAATCTCTCTCTCTCTCTCTCTCTCTCTCTCTCTCTCTCTCTCTCTCTCTCTCTCTCTCTCTCTCCCTCCCTCCCTCCCTCCCTCCCTCCCTCCCTCCCTCCCCCTCTCTCTTTCTCACTTTCTCTCTCTCTCTCCCCCCTTTGCCTATTTATATTCTCCAATAATTAATCATATTATTCCAGATGAAATATAGAATCATTAAAGGACACCTATGATTGTTAACAAAAGGAGTAAGTTCTCAATTTATGGAGGTATTTAGATCGCTCATAGGTCCACAATAGAGACTTAGGTGACATTTAACTCATTGTATGATTAGGATTCTGGCATTCAATCAAATGGAATACGGACATAATAATAATAATAATAAATTTGAATTTATTAGCCGCTCCCTTTCCAGACAGGACTCGGGGCGGCATACAATAAAACATATAAAACATAAAACATATGTACAAACACATAAACATACACATATACAAAGACATACATGCACGGAGGAGGTAACAAATTACATCACATTTAGACAGTTAAAAATCGCCATTAAAATACCCCATTAGTAATAACACAATTTAAAAATTTAAAAAATTTAAAAGGACTGTCAGGAGGAATAAGAAAAAATTTACGGTTGAGCCAGGCCAGATAATTGAAAGAGGTGGGTCTTCAGCTGTACACGGAAGGAGCGGAGATCGGAAATAATCCTGATGTCACGGGGGAGGTCATTCCACAGGGCTGGGCCCATCACAGAGAAGGCTCTGCTCCTGGGTGTCGCCCCCCGACACTGTTTAGCGGACGGCACCCGAAGAAGTCCCTCTCTGTGTGAGCGGATTGGTCGTAGGGATGTATGGGGCAGGATGCGATCCTGCATGTAACTAGGTCATTGATAAGAAACATCAATTGTGACTGGGATCTATTCATTTAATTGGTGGTACAGAATAAAATTGTCAAGCTTATCTCATTTCTAATGCAGAGAAAGATTCAACATTTCTGCATTTTGAAGAAGCAGATGCTTCTTCTTCAAGGTTAAGAAAATCCGAAGATCTCTACTGGTTATTTATTTGAGAAATTCAAAACAGGTTCATCAGCTGAAAAGGATGAACCAAGGAGGAAATGAGACAAAAAAAACCCAGCAGATCAAAGAGATCATTCATTGTAAGAGAGGCAGATGGAACTTCAGAACTGGAATGGAGAGGCTCTAATTCTGTGCAGGAACATTAACATACTTAGAAATTTGAGTCAAAGGAGATTTGTTGAAGCTTATTGGGAGAAGCACCATCCTTGTTGCAGAGACAATGCCACCAATGAGAAACTCTCCTGGCTGGTAATTGTTCTCTGGATGCACCTCATCCCCCTTCAAAGTCAGGATGCATTTGGCTCTGAGGTTTCCCAGAACTTCCTGGGGCAGCAGAAACAGTAACATGACTTGTGTCCTCCAGCCTTGCTTTGAAGGCACAGCGATAGGAAGAGGTGGAAGAAACCAAACCCCTCTTCCAAGACAGAAGCTCCAGAAGTTTCCTAATGAAGATGGAGTCCAGCCAAACCTTCAAATCTGAAGGGGAAGGGGGCAAATGCAGCCTTGTCTGTCATAAAAGTCTTCTTGGTCCTCTCTTTCTCCAGAGCCCCCAAGATTTTTCAAAGCCCAAAAGGCTTTGGTGTATTATCAAAATGGAAGTATATTATGGCTGTGTTTATATGCTATCAGAAATCAATCCAAAATGTCTTTTGAGATTTAGCACCAAGAGAAGAAATAAATGAGTACAACTTGGATAATGGCCACAAGGAGAGACATCGTCTCTCTAATCTAAGTGAGTCAACAGGTGGGTGTCAAATAGGAGGAGTCACAAATGCAGTGAAACTCTAAAAAGGGGGCAAGGAGTGAGACAGGACAACTTTCTCACAAAATCCCTTAGGAAAATCTCTTGATGCATTCCAGTCTCAAGAGAGATTTTTGATGTGAATCTGAAATGTCAATCCTCAGTATGGATACAGATATTTGATGCTCTTTGAGCTTGGTTATTTTCTTGCAAGCATTTCAGTGCCCAAACTAGGGAACATCATCAGTGCAAGTAGTATCGAATAACACTGATGATGTTACTTAGTTTGGGTAATGAAACGTCTGCAAGAAAACAACAAGATCAGAGCAAACCAAAGACTCTTGTTGTTCATGTGTGCTTGGTGATTGATTGATTGATGGATTATTCATATTTATATACCCAGCAATCTCACAGAAAGTGATTGTAGGCACTGTACCACAATCCCATAAAGTTATAAATATATCTGAAGCAACTTTGGAAGGCAGCTCAGGCTGAGCTTGAACTACATGTTGGCAGGATGGTTCCGATCAATGGAGAATGTGAGAAGAAAACAATGAGAGGATTGTGAAGACAAATCCCTGGGTGGGGGGGGGATTTCTGCCTTTTTTGAGTGAGTTTCCTGAGCCTGGAATTTGTAACTGTATTGCCAAAAAGGCATCAAGAGTTGTTAATTTAATTTTGTGAAGCTTCTTCTTAGTTAACATTGTATTGCTAACTAGGACATACAAAACCTTTGCCAGACCAATTCTCGAATACAGCTCATCTGACTGAAATCCACACTATATATCAGACATTAATTCAATTGAGTGGGTCCAGAGGTACTTCACAAGAAGAGTACACCACTCCTTTACTCACAATAGAATTCCCTATGCCACCAGACTTAAAATGTTGGGCTTGGACAATCTGGAACTGTGCCGCCTGCGAGAGGAGCTAAGCACAGTACAAAACATTATCTGCCACAATGTCTTACCTGTCAATGACTTCTTCAGCTTCAACCTCAATAATACACAGGCAAACAATAGATACAAACTCAAGGTAAACCGCTCCAAACTCGATTGCAGAAAATACAACTTCAGCAACAGAGAAGTCAATGCCTGGAATGCTCTATCTGACTCCATTGTTACATCCTCTAACCCCCAAAACTTCAACATTAAACTGTCCATCGTGGTCCTCACCCCATTCCTAAGAGGTCTGTAAAGGACATGTGCATAAGCGCACCAGTGTGCCTACCGTCACTGCCCTAATGTCCGCATTTATTTGTTCTCATTTCCTTTGTTCATGTCCATGTTTATACTTATACCTGCTATCTTGTGTATGTTTTGACAAACTAAACAAAACAAAATAAATAAATAAAAATGAACCACCTACCTAGAAGCAATATAGCCCCATTTTGGGAGGGAGTAATAAATGAAAGGAATGTAACTGTATAAACCTCTCAGTTTGAAATAAAGGAAATGTAAGAACACCTACTCAAATTAGATAGGAAGTGAGAAGATTTGGCAACAAAAAATAAACAGCAGAAACCACAAGTAGAGACAAAAGGACAGGTGGAGCTTAACCAAGGCATAACTTTATAGGGGCAAAATGACATGTATGTTCAAACAAGATGCAACTCCATAGACAAATGGACAGGTAGATTAGAAGCAAGGTAGAACTCCAAAAAATGGCAATAGCTTTGTCAAATGTTACTTCCCCATTTCTGGAAATCAACTGCCTAAAAGATTGTGCTATGCTCTTGTTCAGGGTCTCAGCCCCCTTAGAGACTGGGACCTCTTTGCTAAAGCACTGCAATGAAAGTTTTGTGATAATCCATCACTTGTGCCTGTCTCTGATTGGCTTCTGCACCAGGCTGAGCCATTTTTGGAACAACAGCATAATAAATTTCAAGTCTTTCCCTTCTGTTATCTACAGAGAAAGATGGTCTTAGATATAAGAAATATTTGCATCTTCAGATTCAGGGGTTGCTATTGGGATGTGATGATGAAACTCCCCACAGGTCACTGTGAGTTGCAAAGCCATGTTCCTTATGTCTTCATTTGCCTACTAAACAGTCCCATTCACCTTGAAACTGATTTTACCCACATTAGTGTCAATCAAAGTGAGACTTGGTGCATTGTTATCAGTTTTTTTTAATAAATATTGAGCAATAAAATAGGAGTAATTTTAGGAATAATAATAAATAATAAATATTTATTTCTTAGCCGCACCCTCTCCCGAAGGACTCAGGGCGGCGTACAGTAAAACATATGAAATAAATATATAGACAAAACATACATATTACAACAACATATACCAAGACATGTACAAGGAGGAGGTCGGCTAATGAATAAAAACAATAAAATACAATGTGTAAAAACCCCTAAATAATTAAATACAATTAAAATACCCAAATAAAAACCCGTCAGGAGCGAAATAGTTAGATCAAAGTTGAGCCAGGCCAGCTACTTGGAATAGGTGGGTCTTGAGCTTTATACGAAAGGAGCGGAGGTCAGAGGTATTCCTAATATCCAGAGGGAGGTCATTCCACAGGGCTGGGCCCACCACAGAGAAGGCTCTACTCCTAGGCGCTGCCCCCCGACACTGTCTGGTGGACGGCACCTGGAGGAGGCCCTCTCTGTGCGAGCGGATTGGTCGCAGGGATGTATGGGGCAGAATACGATCCCGCAAGTAACTAGGTCCTGAGCCATGGAGCGCTTTAAAGATTGTTATCAAAACCTTGAAACGCGTAAGAGAAATACCTCTTCCCCCTGTTCATTTTGCTCCCTTCCTTCCCATGTCTTTCAATTTTAAACCAGTGTTGGTGCCACTATTTATTATTTTAAACTTTTATTTTCTTTTGTCTTGAGTGTAAGTTCTCTGGCCAAGATGGGCAGCATTTAGATTTAATAAACGAACAGACATTCAATGATCAAAACCCATTAATCAAGCCCATTAAATGATATTTTTGAAAAATAATAGATTTCTTACAGTCATTTTTTATTTTATTTTAACATCAAATGTTCTTTGGTATTCAGATCTGGCCTAAAAATAATAATGTAGCATTTAGGGATGAAAATACAGCCCATTAAGCCAGCACTGGAGGCCAAGATTGAGAAGATCTGAACAGCCACCATGTACTTCCCCTTGGTGCTCAGATAGGCTGGCACAAAGGATACCCAGACACTGCAGAAGACGAGCATGCTGAAGGAGATCAGTTTGGCTTCATTGAAGGCTCCAGGGAGATTCCTGGCCAGAAAAGCCATAGTGAAGGAGACAGCAGACAGGAAGCCCATGTACCCAAGGGCAACATAAAACATGGTGACAGAACCTTCATTGCATTGTAGGATGATCTCTCTAGGTTGGGAGTGCATGTCAGAGTCAGGGAATGGGGGGGAAATGCCTAACCAGATGCTGCAGATGACAGCTTGGAGACCAGAACAGGAAAGGACAATAGAATTGGCCAAGGTCTTCCCCAGCCATTTCTGCACCTTATTCCCTGGTTTTGTGGCCAAGAAGGCTAACACCACTGTGATTGTTTTGGCCAAGATTGAAGAAATGGCAATTGAGAAGATAATGCTAAAAGATGTTTGTCGAAGAAGACAGTTCACTCTCCTTGGCTGGCCAATGAATAGAAAGGAGGTCAAAATGGAAAGCAGGAGGGAGACCAGGAGGATGTAGGAGAGATCACGGTTGTTGGCTTTGACAATTGGTGTTTCCATGAATTTAATGAAGCTCCACAAGCCAAAGCCTGTGGTTAAAGAGAGGAACAAGGCAATGGAAGTCAGGATGATCCCCAGATTTTCACTATAAGAAAGAAAGCTTTTCATCTTGGGGATACAGTGAACTCGATTTGTATTTGGATGTTGATCATCTGGACATTTGGTACATTTGTCTGCATCTGAAAATGAGCAAGGATAGGGTCTCTCTTTAACAGGTACTTTAATAAAATGCATTGTTTGGATAAACTTATTGGTGTGAATGACTGTGTGTAGGTGAAATCAATATATTTCTTCAATTCCCTCCAGCTACAACATCTTAATATTCTTTCTTTTGTTACTGTTACCATTTTATCAATGAACTTGTTGAGAGAGAAGAAGAAGAAAGGATTCAAGAAACAAAAGCAATTCCACCATTTTACCTTTGCATTGCTGAACCACTTGAAAATTGGATTCCAATCTTTTGTCAGTGCTTTAAGGCACTGATAAGATCCAGCTTATAGTGGAATTAAGTGCATGTGAAAGATAACTTAATGTAGCTTATGCTAATTGAAATGGATAAACACTAATTTTGTCATGGGGAAAAATGTTAGGTTGAGTGGTCCTTGAATATGAATTGGATATGGAGTGGGGATATCAAAAAGCATTCCTCATTTCTTTTCTCAGGTTTCTGAAAGCCTCAAGCCAAGTTTCAAAAGAAATCCAGTCATTTATTAGGAACACCATTTCGGCAATACCCCATTGCAGTCAGATCTTACATCATTCAAATTATGGCTGAACTTTGCCCCTATTTCTTCCCTCTCCTCAGTCTGTTTCATAAATCACATTCTCCAATGAGGTGCACACCTCACAAGCCTGCTGTAGTAATCTGAGATCCGACTCTAGCTGAAGGTATGAGTGCAATGCGGTCCCCTCCTTTCCTCACCATGGCAACTTGATAACAGACATGCAAATGCTTTATGAGTTGACAACTTTATTATCAGAAAGAGGAACAGCTTCCAATGAGATCAAGAATGGAGTTCCGGTTCCGGCGGCAGCGGCGACGGGCAGCTCTTTGCCCGCTCCGGCTCTCCGGTGGGCTTCCCCACTCCTTGGGGGGCACAGGACACCCCTCAGAGGGGTCCTGCCGGAGGGGCGGCATCGCGGGGAGCTCCTGCATCGGCGGCGGCCGGCGGGAGGTCTCTCGCGCGCCCAAGGCACCGGGGAGCTAGATCGGAGGGCGCCTCGCGTTTCTGCGCTTCGCGCCTCGCTAAAGCCGTCGGGAGAATGAAGCAATTGAAGGAAGCAGCTGCGGTGCGGTGAGGCTGCTTCTCTCTTCATGCCCTATTTTGCACAAAGAACTAGTTAGCTTTCTTTAAATAACTTTCGGAGTATTCTGGAGGCGCGGCTGGAGGGAGGGGGGTTTCCCCCCCCCTTGGATAAGCGGCGAGGAATAATTTTGCTCTCAGCCCCCGGGGAAGGAGGAGGGGGGAGAGCCAACGAATGAAGCCTCACCCAGGTTGGATGATTTTCTTTGCAATCTAATTTCACTATTTACTGTGATTTGAGGACTTTTGGAACTTTTTAAAACTTTGATATGCCTCTGTGCCCAAAACTGGCAGGGCAAGATGGCACACTTCCGTTGTCACTATGAACTGTGAAACCTGACTCCACCTTTAAAATTCAGGCTTCCGGTCTTTGTCTCCGTGTCTCCCAGAGGAATCTCTTGTGGATTGGTCTTTTTGAACTTTCTAGGGGAAACCTTTCATCTATTGCCAGACTTATTAGAGAGATTCTCTTCTGCCTGGTTCTTCTGCTCCCGGACCTCACCTGGCTACCCTTCTTTTCTAACTGTTTATCTTATATATGGACTGAACTTCTAATGTTATAAAGGATGGCATCCAAAAGACCACCTCCTGGGAAATCTGGCTTTGCCACATCTGCTCCAACATCTGTAACATCCAGTCCAGCCACACAGTCCAAGATAACAGAACTGATGCAACCTAAGACTATAGAGATGGACTTTCAACAAATGCTTCAACAAATTTTACAGGGCCAGGAGGAAATCAAGAAACAGCTAAGGGAAATGAAAGATGAAATTAAAGAAAATCAAGCCCAAATTTATAAGAACTCACAGAGACTGGATCTTGTGGAAGGGGGGGTGGAGGAGGTGAGGGGGGGGGGGTGGAAGCTGTGCAGAAAGGGAACAAAGATCTTGACATCCAACAGATGAAATTAGAATTTGAGAGAATGTCCTATTATCTTAGATTTCAAAATGTTATAGAAGAAGATGGGGAAAATATAAGGGACATTATGACAAACATTCTGGCTGACTACACACACAAAGAAAAACAACAGATGGGGTGGGATATAGATCTGGTTTATAGAGTGAATTCAGCTTACGCTAGAACACACAATGTACCCAGGGAGGTTCACATTAAATTCCTTAGAAAAAGCACAAGAGATGAAATTCTGGGTGTACAAAGGGGGCAAGCATTGATATATCATGATATGGAGATAACCATTCTGAAGCAGATCCCTAAGAAGATTAGAGAAAAAAGAAAAAATTATTCGCAATTAGCGAATAAATTATACCAGAAAGGGGTGTGGTTTAGATGGTTGATGCCTGAAGGTATGCTGATATTCTGGGAGGAGACAAGAATTAGAATTAATTCACCCATAGAGGCGCAGGCCTTTATGGAAAAAAATAAAACAATCCTAGAGAAACCACCAGATACCACAACGGACACGCAGGACACGGGAGGGGCCAGAGCTCTGCCAGTGGAGGGAGATGGGGCAATAGCAAGAAGACTCAGATCACAAAAATAAACAAGAAAATCATATTATTATAAACTGACCGAAAATGAAAATGGAATTATATTTGGATTTTATACTGTAATGTTTAATTTGATTGAATTTAATAATAGAACTAATATGCTGACTGTAATCAATTATATACTAATGCATTATATTAAATGTATACTATGGGTATGGAGGGAGGGGGGCCTCACACACTTTGCAACTGCCAAAATTTGTATACCTGTCCATTTACCCTTTTCCCTATAAATCTTGAAAAACCAATAAAATTTTATTATAAAAAAAAAAAAAAGAATGAAGTTTGGCTCAACTCCAACTCATGATTCACCTTCTCCCCTACCCTCCTCTCCCCCTCCCTCCCCTCTTCTCCCTAGCAGAAGCTCAGCTTTCTCCTCCCTCTCTCCCCCTGATTTCTCACCACAGTAAGCAAGGCAGCTCTCAAAAAGAATGAAGCGTGGGTGCTTCTTCCAACAGCTGAGGCCTCCACTCCTCTTCCTTCCTCGGCTGTTGGAAAAAGCGCCCATGCTTCATTCTCTTTGACAGCCATCTTGCTTGCCTTGGGAAGAAATCAGGGGGAGAAAGGGAGGAAAAAAACTGAACTTCTGCTAAGGATGCCCTTCTCCTCACTTTCTCCCCCTGATTTCTCCATGGCCGTGCTCGCGGGGGAAGGAGGCAGGGAGGCTGGCTGGCACATGCTTCCCTTACCACTTGCCACTGCCACCCCTGCGGCCCACTGGCTGCAGCCCCAGCTGCCCTGCTTTGCTGGGTGGCTGGCCAGGAAAGCGTCAAGGGGACAAGCCACATTACTGCCTCCTTTTTTCTGAGAGCCACCGCAGCTCTTGGAGAAAGGAGGCAGGGATGATGGCCAGTGCTCACTTCCCCTACCACTCGCTTCCCTTACCGCTCACCATTGTGGCCACTGAGGCCAGCCAGCTGCAGCCCTGCCTGCCCTGATTAGCTGGGTGGCTGGCCGGGAAAGCAGGAAGGGGGTGAGCAGCAGTGAGCACTAAGGGAAGGGAGCACTGGCCAACATCCCTGCCTCCTTCCTCCAAGAATCACGGCAGCGGGGGTAACTGAGGCTTCTTTGCCAGCCTCCCACTGATCCAGCCCCCTTTAGACATGTGCCTCATGCTGTGACAAGTGTGGTTTGTGTGTGTACCACACTTGCCTTCGGTGGCATGCCCAACACCTTCGTACACCAACCGAGCAGTAGAGAAATTGGGCTTCGGCAAAAGGAAAAAAAGCTGTTTGAAATTAGCCCTCTTTACCATTCTGCTAAAAAGGTGGGAACAATGGCCAGGAGATAACAGGATGACCAACCATATTCGGTTAACCCCCAGAGCAGGAACAGGCTGAATTGGGGATTCTGTGAGTTGGTTTGTAGGACATGGATGGCTGCGATCATAGGATGTGTTGGGTGTCAGTTTTAGTTCATAGAATATATCTACGAATATAACTGGAAGGGATGTGTATGAGAGAGAGGGGGGGGAAAGAGAGAGAGAGAAAGAGAGATAGAGTCAGAGAGAAAGAAAGAGAAAGGAAGAAAGGGAGGGAGGGAGAGAGAGAGAAAAGAGAGAGAGAGAGAAAGAGAGAAAAGAGAAAGATGAAAAAGAAAGAAAGAAGGAGAAAGAGACAAAAGAAAGAAAGAAAGAAAGAAAGAAAGAAAGAAAGAAAGAAAGAAAAAGAAAGAACTTATGACCACAATTGAGCCCAAAATTTTGGTTGCTAAGCAAGAGCATTGTTAAGTGAGTTTCAACAAATTTTACAAGTTGGCCATGCCCATCCAGTCACATGATCGCCAAACCATGCCCACAAACACAGGCCACACCCACAGAATAGGTAGTAAAATTTTTGAAACCCACCCCTGAACCTTATGACCGATTGTTTGGCGTTTGAGGGAAATCTTTTACTTTTAATTAGGTTAAAATTGTGGAAACCTTCACAGTCGGTTTTCTCCAGATCTGTGCCATTATAATATATCCCAAAAAGCTATTATTGGAAGAATCTGCCTGCCTTGGAGTTTTGCGTGCCATGGGTCATTACTTTAAACCCTGAAAACTCCTTTAGCAAAGAAATACACCCTTTGTTTAAAGACAAGTAGCTATGATGTGAAAGTGTGGCTGCCCAAAACAGCCATGAGACATGGACACTTGCAAGAATCTGATCAATCCTCCTCCATAAATCCAATTAAAGTTCCATCATTATATTCTGGAATCTGGAAACTATCACTATTCAGAGCAATGAAGTAAATAGTGATTTGAAACATGGAACATGTGTTGCAGAAGATAAAGAGCAAGAGATATCATCTCTCACAATACTCAACCCTCTTTTACAATACAATAGTAGAGTTGGAAGGGACCTTGGAGGTCTTCTAGTCCAACCCCCTGCCTAGGCAGGAGACCCTATACCGTTTCAGACAAATGGCCATCCAACATCTTCTTAAATACTTCCAGTGTTGGGGCATTCACAACTTCTGGAGGCAACTTCTGTTCCACTGATTAATTGTTCTAACTGTCAGGAAGTTTCTCCTCAGTTCTAAGTTGCTTCTCTCCTTGATTAGTTTCCACCCATTGCTTCTTGTTCTACCCTCAGGTGCCTTGGAGAGTAGTTTGACTCCCTCTTCTTTGTGGCAACCCCTGAGATATTGGAAGACTGCTATCATGTCTCCCCTAGTCCTTCTTTTCATTAAACTAGACACACCCAGTTTCTGCAACCATTCTTCATATGTTTTAGTCTCTTTTATCCAATAACTTTATCTATGATCTCTATCCCTGTTTACCTTTACCTTTACCTTTTATTTCGATTTTTATACCGCCCCCTCTCCCCAAAGGGACTGTTTGCTTTCCCTATATACCAGATTAATCTCCAAGATATTTTCTTATACTTCACTATGACATAAATGTACATCTTTATCAAGATTCAAAGAGGTGGGACCCACTCTGGCCAAGCGTTTCAAAATGCATGTTCCTGGAAAATCTCAAGATCTCTGATCCACCCCAAAGTCTGTCCATTTATCCTACTGTCACAAACCTTTCATGGTGGAGATGGATCCTTCTGCACAAGGATGACAATTGTAGCAGCAGATGGGCTTCCCTTCCTGAACCACCTTCATGAATCCAGGAGGACAGCTTTCCACACACCTGGAAGGGGGCAGGGGCTGGGCAGAGAGAGGGGGAGAAATAACATCCATAAAATGAATAATTGTATTTCCAAAAAGAGGTAAAATGTGAAGTTTGGCGATCTTCATTTCAAGATTTGGCTTTATTAAATTCAAAACCTACAAGAAAGTTGCAGTTTTGAAATAAGTACAACTATAATGATAGATAGAGGAATACTTACTGTAAGCAATAGTATGATAAGATGGTATAAAAGTGTGAAACAAAATATTTAGAATGATAAAGATATAGAGATTTATGCTAGAAATATGGAAATAATAGTTACGAACACGATACTGTATAAATAAGACCTAAATGGTTGCAACTAAGAGGCATAATTGAATGTATATTGTAAAAAATTGTGGATGCAACCAATATATTGCTGTTGCAAAACTGAAACTGATGTAAAATGAAGAAAACTGTATAATAAAAATACTTTATATAAAAAAAGAAAGTTGGAGCTCTTCAAACCAATTTGATGGCTTGCTTTTTGCCTATTTATCTTCTCTTCTAATTTTTTTCCCAGTACAATTTTATTTTCAATGTATTATTATTATATTATAATTAGTATTATTCTCAATTCTCAATGTAGCTCCCGAAAAGAAAGTTGAATGGATTTCTGCTTCGAGAAAATAAATCATTTTGTCCCATGATATAAATCTAGCTCCCTTGTAGAACTTTGATGAACAATTAACTGGAATAGTTAAGGACAGTTTTCCACACACCTGGAAGGAGGCTGGGGCTCTCCAGAAAGAGGGTGGGGGGAAATAACATCCACAACATGAATTGTTTTATCTCCTAAAGGAAAAGTTTAGGGATCTCCAATAAATAGTACTTTAGCTTGGCTAAATTCAAAGCCTACAAGAAACTTAGAGCTTCTCAAACAGATGTGGTTGCCTGCTGTTTGACTATTTACCTTCTCTTCTAGTTTCTCTCCCTCCACAATTTTATTTTAAATTCTCAACTTAACTACTGAAAGGATTTCTGTTTTGACAAAATCAATCACTTTGTCCCATGATATAAATCTAGCTTCCTTGTAGATGTTTGATAAACAGTTAACTGGAATAGCTAAGGATTTTTTTCTCATAGACACCTGAACATCTAATGGGAAGATGTTTCCTCTCTGGGAAAACTGAGATGATATCCCAAGTCTGTCCCTGCTCCAATTCTGCAGTTATCTTGGAAAGACCTTCAGAAAGAGCAGAGTAAAGTCTTCTCCCCACCTTGTTCAGCATTTCCATCTTTGCTATAGCATTCTGGTTCACCATGAACTTGAAATCCAAGGATCCCACACTTTCTAGAGTCCCAATTGTCAATATGATAGCAGACGTATTGGGGAAAACCAATGTGTTCACAATGTCCAGGTCTGCTACCAGCTCTCCATTCCCATCCACATATACCCCATTGATGGAATTATTATAGAATTGAGAGGTTCGAAGAAAAGAATGAAGCTGCAATGGAAGAGAAAACGGGCGGTGTTACACAGGACATAGAAAGCTGTTTGATAAGACTCCTCCATCTCAGCTGGCATGAAGGATCTGTATTGTGGAATATAGAATAAAAATCTTGTTAGGAGGATCAAGAATGGCCTGGAAAATGAGGATGGATGTTCTTTTTCTCTTCCACTCATAATTGGCACTGCAAACTTTGGAAAAACCAATGGGAAGTAACCAAAGCAAAGAATATATCCAGTATGAACTGTTGAGATCCAAAATTAAAACCCTAAAGGAAATGCATGTTATGCACAACAACAGTGAAGGAATGTTGCCGATAAAGCCAAAATGAAATCAGATGCCCTACACAGAAACAAGGTTATAAACAACTGGTTTACAGGTCAATCAGCAGATAGGAAGAGAGAAAAAGTATTTGCTCACTTTGAGAAAGATTATGGGTATGTCTGCTCTATTAGTAGGCTGTGCTCATGAAACTCTGCATTGAGGTGACAGATTTCCAAGTTGCCATGGAACAGAGACCCCAATATCTTCATGGTGAAAATGGTCTCTGGTACCAGTCAAGGTCACCTCCTTTAATTTTATGGAACATCTATGGAATTTTTTGTGGCATATTCTTCACTCTTTTTGCTTTTAGCCTTTTCCCAGTCCAAGCCTTCATCTTCTCACATGACCTTAGCCTGCTTAGCTTCTTGGCCCAAGATGCTTCTACTGAGAGTTTTGAGCTAGGGAAGGGAAACAGGGTCAGAGCCTGGACGTGATTCTTAACCAAAGAATAAGACCAACTCTGGTTATAGGCTGTCCTGGAGCAGAAGGGCAGCCCAGGAAGTGAGAGGATCAGAGAGGTTAACCAGCTTAATATGCACAACATACTTTTTAGTGTATGACATGGTAATGGTCGTGCTTGTAGAAAAAAGAGTCGAAGCAGAAAGAGGCGGAAGAATAATATTTTTACAAGGAAGCATGTAAAAAGAAATTGGAAAAGAAATTAGCAGGGTGAAATGAATTGCAGAAAGTAGAGCAGTGGAAAATTGGAATTTAATGTAATTTTTATATTCAGAATAGTAAAGATAAAGGTTCCCCTAGCACAGTGGTCGGCAAGCCGCGGCTCGCGAGCCACATGCAGTTCTTTACACCCTTTAATGCGGCTCTTCTGTGTGCCGGGCGCCCGCTCCCCTCCCTCCTCTCGGGCTTCGGAGGGAAGCTTCTGCAAAAGCCCAGGCGAGTGACAAGAAGTTCCCGCCGTTACGAAGTCTCCGAGGCTGTAATTTTCCGAGCTGTGCGCGCGCGCCTGTTTTCCACGGCGTGGAGCAGCGGCGAGATTCTGCGTGGCGAGCGATGATTCCGGGGGCCATCAGTGGGGGGGCAGGGTCCCCCCTCGCGTTCCTCATCTTCCCGGATGGCCCCCGGAATCATCGCTCACCGCGCAGAATTTCGCCGCTGCTCCACGCCGTGGAAAACAGGCGCGTGCGCACAGCTCAGAAAATTACAGCCTCGGAGACTTCGTAACTTGCTGTCACTCACCTGGGCTTTTGCAGAAGCTTCCCTCCGAAGCGTTCCGAGGGAGGGCTGTAAGCTTCCCTCCGAAGTCTTGGGATGTTCTGAGGAGCCCCCCAAGGCAAAATGCTGCTGCCAGGTAGTTAAAAGTACCTCTCTGATTCTGTCAGACTCTGTCAGTCTCTCTCTGATTCCCTCTCTCACTCCCTCTCTCTGTTCCTCTCTCTGTCTGTCTGTTTGTCTTACTCACACACAGACACATACTGTGGTCACCTTTGTCAGGGGAAGATTTCACCCTGAACTAGATGAGGCTTAGACCGCGGCGTTTCCAAACTGCATTATCTTTAAGGTGCGAAGAAAAGGAATAAAAAATTCTGGAGAAACATATTCTAATTAAAAATAAGCTTTAATACAAAAATAAGAAATAAAGAAATAAAACAAATCTAACTAACTGTTACATTTTGGTAGAAGCAATTATGTCTCCCAGTTTCCTGGAAGACGGACAAAGATCAAAAGGGAAGAGAAGTCTCTGGAATGTGTGAAGTAATAAACATGTTAAGCATGCGCAGTACATCATTGTCAGATAAGACCTTATGACTTGCGCAGTAACTCATCAGTAATTATTCAGTTCAGTTCTACTAGCAAACATTTAACGCAGTGACAACCTTGTTGAGTGTTCCAATCACATTTGAAACACTCAACAACTGGCCTGCATTTATGGTATTTTGCAGCATTCTGCAGTCATATGACTGCAGAATGCTACAAAATACCATAAATGCAGGCCAGTTGTTGAGTGTTTCAAATGTGATTGGAACACTCAACAAGGTGACCACAGTGTGTGTGTGTGTGTGTGAGTGAGACAGACAGACAGAGAGAGGAACAGAGAGAGGGAGTGAGTGAGGGAATCAGAGAGAGACTGACACACACACACACACACACACAGACAGAGAGAGACAGAGAGGGGGAGGGAGGGAGAGAAAGATAGACAGACAGAGAGAGTGACACACACAGAGTGAGTGATTAAGTGAATGAGTGAGAGACAGACACACCCACATACACAGAGTGACAGAGAGAGAGGAAGGGAGGGGAGAGAGACAGAGGGAGAGACAGAGACAGACACACACACACAGAGAGTGAGTGAGAGACAGACAGACACACACACACAGAGTGACAGAGATGGGGGAAGGAGGAGAGAGAGGCAGTGATACAGAGAGAGAGACAGACAGATAGACACCCGGAGAAAATGACAGAGGGAGACAGAGAGGGAGGGAGGGAGAGAGAGACAAAGAGCCAGAGAGAGAGAGAGAAAGAAAAAGAAAAAAAGAAAGAAAGTGGGAGAGAGAGATGAAATTAAAAACAACAACATACAAACCTGACTTACTCAAACTATCCAAGGAAATGCAAGGCCAATGTTCACATTAGTGGTTGTGACTTTGTCAGTCATTGTCAGGATGTAATTTTCTCTACATTGTAAGGCAAATTTTATGGAATTTAACATTATCGATAAATAATATCGTTCTAAAGTTTTTGTTTTATTAGTTGTGTTATTTGTATCCTCCCGACCTATGTGGATACTTGCATGCAGAATATTCTCAATAAAAACTTATTGAAACTAAAAACAGTGTACCATCCTATGTATTTTTGGCTTTAAAAATGTGGCTCTCAAAATAAATTTCAATCGTGGTTTTGGCGAGATTTGCTCAGTTGAAAAAAAAGGTTGCCCACCACTGCCCTAGCACTTATGTATTAGTCGGTCCTCATCTCCGGTTGAAAGCTGAAGAGCCAGTGCTGTCCAAAGACGTCTCTGTGATCATGTGGCCACTAAAGGCTGAAGGTGCATGGAACTCTGTTACCCTCCCACCAAAATGACCCTTATTTTTCTACTTGCATTTTTACATGCTTTCGAACTGGTAGGTTGGCAGAAGCTGGGACAAGTAATGGGAGCTCACTCCATTATGCAGTGCTAGGGTTTTGAACCACCAACCTTTCTCATCGAAAAGCTCAGTGTCTTAGCCCCTGAGCCACCGTGTCCCCTTATATTTAGAACACGATATAACTATTGTCAGGTTCTTACAATAGTAACATAGATTCTCAGCTGCTATGGAGAACTTTGCAATAGATGATAGGTACCTGCCACGCCTTCAGCTTTGGAGTTTTCACATTTTTACCAGTTTTAAATGTGTTCCCAGATCTGGATGAATAAGCTACATTTAAGGCCCGTGCCACAGCCCAGATTGTGTTGTAAATGAAATAGTTGTCCTGAGTCAGGATTGGATCCATCTCTTCTTCTTTGAGAGCTTCCAGATCTTCTCTCTGTCTGCAACGTCTCCAGACTTTCACTGAAAAGGCATCGTTGGTGTAGGAACACAGGAAGGAGGTCTCTACATAGTGTCTCATAAAAGAATACCTAACATACTTTTCAATTTGATTTTTCTTCATAGGAAAGGAAAATATGCTATGGAGGTATTCAACTGGAAAAGATTGTTTTCTCAAATAAATAGTGAAGTCCCAGCGGATTGTGGTGAGCAGAACTTTTCCTCTAGGAGGTTCTTTAAGGATTCCAAATACTTGATCTAGAAACATAACCCCTACATTCATTGACCTCATGTCTGCACCAAAAATAAAGACATTCACCTTTCTCCAACTGAGGTATAAATGCCAGTTTATCTTCGCTTTGCGAGAAGCTGGGGAAAAGGTTTGTGATATAACTGGGCAAATGCCATTCCTGACCAGGATTGAAGTCAACATCTTCATGAACCTTTGTCCATTCTCAGTGTCTGGAGCAAGGAGACCCACCAAGGTCCACTTGAAATAGAGGACCAGCTTCACCATCCCTGGGCACTGGGCTCCTTCAGCAGGGAGCATTGGGTAGAAGAAAGGATTTTCATCACTCACAATCTGGGAATCAAAACCGTGACTGATCTGAAATGAAAAAAAAAAAGTTAACATTATTCTTTTTTTGAAAGATCATAAAAACAATAGCCAGCACTAATGGAGGAATTGTTCCACTCCTGATCATTCTGTTTACAATGCCTCTCTTCTCATTTCTATAGCAATTAGCAAAAGCACTTAGACATATACCATTTTGCAGTGCTCTAGAGCCCTCTCTAAGCAGTTTTAGAAGAGTCAGCATATCGCCCCCAACAATGTGGATCTTCATTTTATCCACCTCGGAAGGACAGAAGGTTGAGTTAACCTTGAGCCTGGTGAGATTGGAACTGCCAAATTGCAGTCAGCAGCAGAGCACCACAGGCAGCTCTTCAATGAGGCATTTAGCTATTGCAAATAGCCAGCAGAGATGCACAGTCTGCATTATGAGTGTTCCAGGAATTGTCTTCCCTGATGCTTCTCTTCCATTAGATGGAACCTTTATTCTTACTTCATGCAATTCCCACAATAGAACTGTTCTCTTCATTTACAACAGAAGGTGTCTGGCTGTAAGTTGCATGTCCACAAATGGTCTTCTTAACAAAGACATACCTGTGGGATTTTGTAGGTTTCCAACATGGTTGAAATCTGGATGGAGATGTCAGTACCAGCCGCTTCGAGAACAGCCACGGTGTTTCTCTGCCTTCCACAGCTGTAGTTGGGAACATTGGCCTCCCCCTCTGAAAGCAGGTCCAGCAAAGCCTCCGAGGTCATTTGTGCTCTGAAATAGTTGTCATAGATGTTGTATCCCAGAGTGACATTGAACAAAATGTTGGGATTCTTGTCAGTAGCTTGGATTGCAAAAAGGAAGGATAGCATTTTCCAGTACTCTGTGGACGGTTCCCTGAAATTATGAATGTATCAGGACATAATTAATGGAAGAAACATTTTATTTTACTGTTAAATTTAACAATTGTATTTTTAATACACCTAAGACTGAGAGGTCTGGATGCATTTTTAAACACACACACACACAGACACACACACTCCCCTATCTGAATAGAACTCTTGGATTCTTTCCATTTTTCTTTTATTTTTGGATACTGAAGGCATACTATTTCTCAGTTAGTCTAGTCATTGTTAGCTTTCTCTAATTCTTTTTTACATTTATATTTATAAAGGATTCTTTAAAAAGTGAACTATTAATTCAAAAGAAAAAAGGACTGAAAAATAGAGAAAGGAAGAGAAGGTCCAAGAAATTAAAAAAAGAAAAAGAAACCTGATTTCCCACCTTCTTTTCAACAGATTTTTTTTTTCATTTCTGCAAATTCTACATTTTCACAATCTAGTCCCTGCTGTGAGAATTCCCTGATTATTTCATCACTGAGCATACAATAATCTTGCCACAATTACCATTTATAAACTATGAAAGTTATCTAATTCTTTGCTCAGAAGTCCCAGTAAAAAAATAATTCTGGTTTCTTCAAAAAATTTAGCCTGTTAAGTTATTTGCATTGTTATCTCAATTTGTATCTGAAATTTCTGAGCTTTTTCACAAGTCCACCCTGCATGATAAAATGTTTCCCAATGCTTTTCACAATTCCTGCATTGGTTGAAATATGTTTACGCATCTTTGATAATTTATCTGATGTCCTGTACCAAGAATACATCATTTTATTCCAAAAATAATTCTCTTCACCTATGACAGAATGTAAACCAAATACCAATTATGCAAATTCTCTGCATCTTTATTTAATATCTGAATGTAATAATGAATTGAACCTGTTCAGCCTCTGTTTCAAATTTTTAAAGCTTTGTATATTTTTGTTATTACATGTTCACCATTTATACATAATTCAGTTTGAAATTTAGTTTTAGTTTATTCTTCACATTGTCTTTTTTCTTGTTGTATTAAGATTTCAGACTGACTTTCAATCTCCTTCGATCCCTTTGCCAATTTATCTTCCCATTGGAAGTGTGACCTATTATTTCACATGAAATATAGAATCATTAAAGGACACATACAGACAGAGGTACCCACAATGACACATAAAATGAGCAATTATGACTGTTGACAAATGCAGTAAGTGCTAAATTTCTGGAGGTGTTTATAGGACCCACATGTCCACCATAGAGACTTAGCTGACAAATAAATAATTGTATGATTGGGATACTAGTATCCAATCAAATGAAATTCACATATTTACAAAAAGTCAATTCTGAACTGGGATCCATTCATTTACTTGGTTATAAAGAATGAAATTGTCAAGCTTATCTCATTTTTACTTTAGAGAAAAGGTCAACATTTCCACCCATAGTGAGGACCTTTTGGGGCATGAGAGTAATAGAATAGAAGAACCATCTTCTCTTGTTCATCCATAATCCAACTCTGCTAAGAGGATGTCAAGAAAAGCAGCTTCTTCTTCTTCTTCTTCAAAGTCCAGAAAATGAGAACATATCTACAGAATACTTATTTGAGAATTTCAAATCAGGTTTATCAGCCAAAAAGGATGAGCCCAGGATGAAATGAAACAGAAAGAGAGAGAAACTAGCAAATCAAAGAGATCATTCATTGTAAGAGAGGAACTCAGGGTGGAAAGGAGAGGCTCTAATTCTGTGCACGAAATTTGACTTACAGAGAAATTTGAGTCAAAGGAGATTTCTTGAAGCTTAATGGTAGGAGCAACATCCTTGTTGCAGAGACAATGCCACCAATGAGAAACTCTCCTGGCTTGTAATAGTTATGTGGATGCACCTCGTCCCTCTTCAGAGTCAGGAGACATTTGGCTATGAGTCTTGCCAGAACTTCCTGGGGCAGCAGAAGCAGCAGAAGCAGCAACATGACTTGTGTCTTTGATGGAGTCTCCAGCCTTGCTTTGAAGGCACAGTGATAGGAAGAAATCCCTCTTCAAAGACAGAAGCGCCAGAAGTTTTCTAATCCTGACAGAGTCTGTACAAGCCTTCATATCTGCATCCTCTGCCTGTCAAAAAAAGCCTTCGAGGTTCTCTATTTCTCCAGGGCCATTTATGGCCCCAAGATTTCCCAGTGCAAAGAGATCAGTTAACAAGGTGTTGGCATGGTATCAAAATAGAAGCATGTTGTGGCTGTGTTTGTGTGATATCTGAAAGCAATCCAAAATGTCTTTTGAGATTTAGCTCCAAGAGAATAAATAAACCACTATGATTTGGATAAAGGCAACAAGAAGTGGCATCATCTCTCTAAACTCTGAGTGAGTCAGCAAGCAGGTGCCCAATAGGAGGAGTCACAAATGGGTGAAACTCTGAAAATATGCCCAGGAGAGAGACAGGATAACTTTCTCCCAAACATCTCATTCCTACCATTGCATCATCATTGCAGCATTACAGTATTACAGCATCATGGCAACTGGTCAGCTCTTAAAGTATTTCCCTGACATCCATTAGAAAACCTCTCAATGCATTCCAGTCTCAAGAGAGAATGTTGGCATAAGTCTGTCAATCCGCAGTATAGATATACGTAGTTGGCTCTGGTTTGGCTTTGTTAAGAGATGGGCGGCTGGTTTTGTTCATATGACATTCTTCTCTCTTACAAAGTTTCAGATAAGAACAAAATCCCTTTTATTCATTATAGTCATTACAAGTTTGACTTTGGGTTCTACTGTTAGGACATTTCGATTTTGAAAAAGAGTAGCCATTTTTCTTCATTGGAGAAAAGCCATTATTTGTTTATAAAGGGGAAAGTAAATAAAAAAAAAGAAACCAGAAGATGATGGTGGTCAGGGACCAATGCATAAAGAGAGAGAGAAAATACAGCAAAATATCTACATGTTTAGAAATAGATCAATAAATAGATAAAATAAGGTTTATACATATAAAACATATGAAACCTGTTGAACTCCAGCACTGGGAGATTCTTAGCATCCCCTCTATGAAACCATATCGTCTTGTTGGACCAGAAAGCAGCCCTTCTCTCTGGCATCCCCTGCCTTGTGGAAGAGCCTCTCTGGAGATCCAGATGGCCCCAACTACCTCAAGATTAGGTCTATTGATGTTATTGATGTTGCTGTACAGTACCTTTAGCAATTTATTGATTAATTGATCAATTGATTCATTCCTGGCACAAACTGCCCTTGAAGAGCACCCGGAGGCTTCAGCTGGTCCAGAATGCGGCCACGTGGGTTATCATGGGGGTACCTAGTTGTTCCCATGTTACACCCCTTTTAGGCGGCCTGCACTGGTTGCTGGTTGTTTTCTGGGTGAGATTCAAGGTATTAATTATGACCTTTAAAGCGCTCCATGGCTTAGGCCCAGGGTACCTGCAAGACCACCTACTGCCACCAGTAGCCTCCCACCATCCAGTACGATCCCACAGAGTTGGCCTCCTCAGAGTGCCGTCGGCCAGACAGTGTTGGCTGGTGACCCCCAGGGGGAGAGCCTTCTCTGTGGGAGCGCCTTCCCTCTGGAATGAGCTGCCCCCGGAGCTTCGCACAATCCCTGACTTCCAGTCCTTCTGACGCGCCCTTAAAAGTTGGCTTTTCCAGCAAGCCGGCCTGGCGTGTTAATTTTATCTCATTTTTAAAATGTTATTGTCCTATTAATTGGGTTTGTTTTTTGGATATGTATCTAATTTCTTTTTAACTTTCGTGATATGTGTTTTTTAATGTTGTACGCCACCCTGAGTCCTTTGGGAGAAGGGCAGTATATAAATCCAATAAAACAAACAAACAAACTATTTTGCACTCCTTCAACTGTCATTCCCCACTCCCAAATTCCCACCAGAGAAGCATACAGGTTTATTGCCCATATATCCCCCTCCCTTTCCCCACCCTTTGATGACAGGATTGCAGCGAGACAATTCATTGAATAATGTGACTGTTGACACACCTTGGGGGCAGAAAGGAAACAGGGTCAGAGCCTGGACATGAATTGGGGTCAGAGTTGGCTTCACTTGGAATGTGCTGACATGAAGTTCCTAATAAATAACTGCAATTCTTTGGAAGCATGGCTCAAGGCTCGTGATTTAATTAGGGCATCGGTCGGAACCCTGACACTCGGTCAGACATGCGGTTGTGTATAATCAGCCACTCCCCTCCAATCCTGGTTCATGGTTTTGATGTGAACTCTAGATTTGGAGGGAAGTATGCAGTGGAGTACCCCAAGGCTCTGTTTTAGGCCCAGTACTCTTCAACATCTTCATCAAGGATTTGGATGAGGGAATAAATGGGGAACTCATCAAATTTGCAGATGACACCAAGCTGGCAGGAATAGCCAACACTCCAGAAGATAGGCTTAAGATACAGAAGGAACTTGACAAACTTGAACATTGGGCACTATCTAATAAAATGAAATTCAATGGTGAAAAGAGTAAGGTAACAAAACATTTAGGCAACAAAAACGGAATGCACAGGTACAGTATAGATGGTACCTTGCTCAGTAGTAGTAACTCTGAAAGGGATCTTGGAGTCCTAGTGGACAACCATTTAAATATGAGCCAGCAGTGTGCAGCAGCTGCCAAAAAAGCCAACACAGTTCTAGGCTGCATAAATAGAGGGATAGAATCAAGATCACGGGAAGTGTTAATACCACTTTATAATGCCTTGGTAAGGCCACACTTGGAATACTGCATTCAGTTCTGGTCACCACGATGTAAAAAAGATGTGGAGACTCTAGAAAGAGTGCAGAGAAGAGCAACAAAGAGGATTAGAGAACTGGAGACTAAAACATATGAAGAACGGTTGCAGGAACTGGGTATGTTTAGCTTAAGAGAAAGAAGGACTAGAGGAGACATGATAGCAGTGTTCCAATATCTCAGGGGCTGCCACAAAGAAGAGGGATTCAAACTATTCTCCAAGGCACCTGAGGGTAGAACAAGAAGCAATGGGTGGAAACTAATCAAGGAGAGAAGCAACTTAGAACTGAGGAGAAACTTCCTGACTGTTAGAACAATTAATCACTGGAACAGCTTGCCTCCAGAAGTTACGAATGCCCCAACACTGGAAGTCTTTAAGAAGATGTTGGACAGCCATTTGTCTGAAACAGTATAGGGTTTCCTGCCTAGGGAGGGGGTTGGACTAGAAGACCTCCAAGGTCCCTTCCAACTCTACTATTGTATTGTATTTGCAATCGGCCAGGGAGTCTTCCAAACATTTATGGAGGGCTGCCAGGAAGCAGTTGAAATTTCTCAGCTCCAGAGTGTCGTGGTTGTGGAGGATGATCATCCACTGCACTGCAGCCCCTTCTAGGGCCACGGTGACACATCTGACCTTGGCACCTTCAGTGGTTATCTCCGGAGAGGGGGCGGTCTAGAAGCGCAAATAAAAGTAAAGTAAAGTAAAAAGTAAAGGCCCAAACCTGGGCCAGGAAGAGCCCCAGTTGCTGGGGATCCCTACTAAACCTCAGCTGCTGTGTCTTGTGGGTGGTCGTCCTCCCCAGGGCTATCCATGCAGAGGGGGTGATACAGGCAGCAACTCCTGGAGCGTCTCAGGCAGTGGGTGCACATGCGTGCGCAGCACACATGCATGTGGTGGACACCTGGCCCCGTCACAGAGTACCGATTGTGATGGGATCTGGAACCCACCACTGGGACGATTCATCACTATTATTTATAAACATGTACAGATGGATCACCCCCCCTCCTTTGGCATCATTTTCCCTTCTTTCTAAAATGTGCAACTAGTTATATATTTATTTACATGTACATGGACACCCCTCATATCTGAAATTATTAAAATGTATATGGACACCCCACATATGTGACTTTGGATGGCTTATAACTTTAAACATAATAACATAAAAACTTATAAAAAACATATCACTTTATGAGTAGAATGTGAGAGTATGATACGGGTGTATCCCTTTCTTTGAAGGAATTTCTCTCTATTCTTTTGGAGAAGACTCCACTCCAAAGTGTATTTTTTTCTTTTTTTTCAACATCCAGATGGGGGTTCACTGATAGCGTTGGCTTGGATGGATGTGTTCTTTTTTTAATGCCTCCAAAAGAAAATATTTTACCCCCTAAAAAGAAGAAAAGATTACATGGAGTTTTATTTATTTACTTATATACTTCCCATCTTGACAAGAGGTGACTCTAGGGAGCTTAAAGGTAAAGGTTCCCCTACACACATGTGCTAGTCGTTCCTCACTCTAGGGGGCGGTGCTTATCTTTGTTTCAAAGCTGAAGAGCCAGTGCTATCCAAAGACGTCTCTGTGGTCATATGGCCATCATGACTAAATGGCGAAGGCGCACAGTATGCTGTTAATCTTCCCACCAAAGGTGGTCCCTATTTTTCTACTTGCATTTTTACATGCTTTTGAACTGCTAGGTTGGCAGACGCTGGGACAAGAAATGGGGGCTCACTCCGTTACGCGGCACTAGGGATTCGAACTGCCGAACTGCCAACCTTTCTGATCAACAAGCTCGGTGTTTTAGCTACTGAGCCACTGCATTCCTTCTAGGGGGGCTTACAACCTAGAAAAAAAACAAGAACAAATGTGCAAAAAAAACCCAATAATCTTAAGTTCTATACGTTGATCACTTGCTTTCTGATGTATGACATACACTAAATGTGCTGCATGTAACATTTTATTCTGTACCCCATAAAGAGACTCTTCAAGGATCACACGTTCTAATCAGCTCATTATTAGACTATCAGGACCCAAATGAGATGAGACGACATGTTATCAGAATGGATGGTCACCTTATGCTTTCCAGTTGCTCTGTTGTATACTGGAATCTGAGTAGACACCTCAAGATCAATCATGCAAGAGCTAGAAAGACTTTGAGAAAAACCCTAAGCCACTGTGACATCCCACTAAGGGAACTAGACGCTGCAGCCACTAACAGAACCTTTGGAAAGCCCTGTGTTATGCAGTCTCTACCATCTTTGCAGACAAGAGCCATCCAAAACTGTTAAAAAAACATGTACGGCATCACAGGACAATACCCACAGCTAATATAACAATGGACATTCAGTGCCCGCCTCTGTTGTGCTAAACTCTTGAGTCTCCAGACTGAGAATGTAGAGCCAACTTGCTATCCACAGATGATGTGGGCAACATTTCTTCTTCACACTCAAAGGACTACCGTTTGAAATAAAAGTATCAGTATAAATGAAATGTATTATATGGACTAAAGCAAGGATGAATGCATGATGCTCCTCTATTTCCAGAAGAGGATTCATCTACTCCTAGAAAATTCTCTCATTTATTTAGGCCATCTGAGATCAACCAGGTTCTCCAATTTTTCCCAATGTCCACCTGGGTTGCAATCTCAATGACAATTATTTGAACCTAAGAATGACTTGGGATGCTCTGCTGGACTTTTTCTCAGCTGGAGAGGTCAACATTTCTAACTACAGTTGTGGAAGTAAGAAGGAGCTTTTCATTATCCTTGAAGGGACTGAGACTGAAATCTCCTTTTAGACTGCAGCCATGTTGGCCACCTGCAGAATCCCCCAGGTATGTCCATATCATTCTACAGCATACTTCCCATGTTGTAGGTGTCACTAGGAAGAGGTGAATGACATTAAATAAAGAGAAGATAAGCATTTCCTGGGCTCATGCAAGAGGAGAAATTGCTTCTTCATAACAACTACCATCTTTATAATAATTTTCTTTCTCTGTGAAAAAAGCAGCTCACACTATGGATTTGTTTAATGTGCTTAATCTCCATTGGAATCTATATTATTAGAGGTAAATTATAAATCAGTTAATGTTTCTAGGCATACTTTATGAGTTCTGCTATATGACTCTGGTTCCAGAGGTTACCTAGAGCTTGTGAGATCTAGGTTAGCTGGCCAAGAATGGTAGTCCTGCAAATAACGTATCAGTCTGACAACCAGGAGTTCTAGTCTTACCTTGGGCTTTTTCCCTACCTATTTTTTGTAAACATTTGTCAGCTGGTGCAGAAAATTTGTATACTGATTTGATTATAACTAGAGCCACAGATGTGAAAGAGGCATGCAGGAATTGAACTGAATTCAATCTACTGTCCTGTGCAAATTGTAAATTAAAGATTAGCTCGGCTATATTTAGTCTCAGACTAACTACTGCAATGCTCTCTACATGGGGCTTCCCTTGAGATGCACTTGGAGACTACAGTAGGTCCAGAATGCGGCCGCGCGGGTGATTATGGGGAGGACTAGGTACTCCCATGTAACACCTCTCCTGCGCGAGCTGCACTGGCTTCCTGTGGTCTATCGGGTGCGTTTCAAGGTTTTGATTATGATCTTTAAAGCGTTCCATGGCACAGGACCTAGTTACTTGCAGGACCGCATCCTGCCCCATACATCCCTATGACCAATCCGCTCACACAGAGAGGGACTACTCCGGGTGCCGTCCGCTAAACAGTGTCAAGAGGCGACACCCAGGAGCAGGGCCTTTTCTGTGATGGGCCCAGCCCTGTGGAATGACCTCCCCCCTGAAATCAGGATTACTTCCGATGGGGGGTCAGAACAATTTCTTATCCACCATTTTATGCAAAGCTCATGATTTTCCCAGCACTTAGGAAAAATAGGGCTCACAAGGAAAAAGGGATACACATTTTCTGGTATTTAGCCCACAGCTTGTAAGGGCTGCTACCTCACATTAGGTAGTTACAGTAGACAGAATACACATTTTAAAGTTACAGCAAGGCTACTTAGGTGGTGCATTTTAGGTTACAATGGAGCTCAGCTCAGCAAGAATATTAAAAGCTGAGTTAGTTACACTCTCTCCATGCTCTAATCTTTTCACTATTAATTCTTTAGGAATTGTTTTGTACAACTTTTATACGGCTGTATTTCAACTCTCCTTTTATTTTATTTCTGCATATTTTGACCAGATGGATCATCCAGATGTCATGCCCTAGCACCGTGATGGCGAACCTATGGCACGCGTGCCACAAGTGGCACGCGGAGCCATTTGTCAGGACACGCGAGGCGCTGCCCTGTCAGCTGGCCAGCACGCATGCTATAAAGCCTCTGGAGCCTGGGGAGGGCGAAAGAGCCCCCCCCCGTCCCCCCGGAGGCTTCAGGGACCGTCCCTGAAGCCTTCGGAGCGCTTAACACCACCCTCCGAACAAACTGGAAGTGACTTCCGGGTTGCTCGGAGGGTCGTTTTAAGCGTTCCGAAGGCTTCAGGGACCATCCGAGGCTTTCCTGATGCCTTCGGAGCGCTTAAAACGACCCTCCGAGCAACCCGGAAGTCGGAGGGTGGTTTTAAGCTTTCCGAAGGCTTCAGGGACCATCCGAGGCTTTCCTGATGCCTTCGGAGCACTTAAAACTACCCTCCGAGCAACCCGGAAGTCACTTCCGGTTTGCTCGGAGGGTGGTTTTAAGCGCTCCGAAGGCTTCAGAGAAGCCTCTAGACAGTCCCTGAAGCCTCCGGAGGGCCTCTGTGGGGTCGGGGGAGGCTCTTTTTGCCCTCCCCAGGCTCCTATAAAGCCCCTGGAGCCTGGGGAGGGCAAAAAAACCATGTAAAAATGGGGGGTGTCACGCGTTTTGCGCGCATGCGCACTGGGGTGTCGCGCGTTGCATTATGGGTGCGGCACGCCCGCACTCGACCCCCCTGCGCTCCCCCCACTTGTGGCACGCGAGCCAAAAAAGGTTCGCCATCACTGCCCTAGCATATAACTTTTATTTCCTGTTGTTGCTCTCTAGCTGCATCTAGTGGCTGCAGAAACAATAAGAATTATATTGTTTGAAGCTGACCTAACCCATTTTACCCATCAACCTGCACTCTCAAACAAGTGCATGCAGGGAAGGCAGACTCCATTTCCTTTAGCATTTGGAGAAGCACAAAGAAGACTCCATCTTAATCTGTGGTCATATGGTCATCCAAAGACAAACACACATCCACACATAAAGCATCATTGATGAGATTTAAAATACTTGTATTTATTAATTGTTATGTTCAGCAGTAACTCAATACTGCCTAGCTTGTATTTGGTTCTCATTGTATTTATTCCTATTTTTCCTAGTTTCACTATATCCTGTTGTTTCAATAGAGCATTCAGATCCATGCACACAGTCTGTTTTTATTGGAGGATAGGTAGGTTTAGCCTAATGTCGAGCCCGACACAGACTAACATGTGGTAAGGAAAGAACACCAGATTATCTACATCTTGCAATTATACTGGATAAGGATAGAGGACACTATCTTCCAATTGCCCTTTGATAATTTCAGCTCAAAACTTTTGCCCCAACTCATGTATGGGGCTGGGGGGGGTGGGGGGCACACAACTTGAAACAATTTCTATGCTTGGCCTGTTGGAATGTGTGGAGAGTGAAAATTCCTCTATCTCACATTTATACACTTCTTCTTCGTAAGATGCTCCTTTGTATTCAAGTCTGGCCTCAGAATGATAATATAGCACTTGGGGATGAAGATGCAGACTAACAGACCAGCACTGGAGGCCAAGATGGAGAAGACCTGCACAGCCACCATATATTTCCCTTTGGTGCTCAGGTAGGTGGGCAGGAAGGAGATCCAGACATTGCAGAAGACCAACATACTGAAGGTGATCAGCTTGGCTTCATTGAAGGCCCCAGGGAGATTCCTGGCCAGGAAAGCCACTGTGAAGCAGATGGCAGCCAGGAAGCCCATGTAGCTGAGGGTGATGTAGAACATGAAATCGGAGCCTTCATTGCATTGCAGGATGATCTCTCCAGGCTGGGAGTGAAAGTCTGAGTCACAGAATGGGGGAGAAATTCCCAACCAGATGGAGCAAATCATAATTTGGACACTAGAACAAGAAAGGATGATGGAGTTGGCCAAGCTCTTCCCCAACCATCTCTTCCCTCGGTTTCCTGGTTTTGTAGCTAGGAAAGCCAGCACCACTGTGATGGTTTTGGCCAAGAGAGAAGAAACAGCAACTGAGAAGATGATGCTGAAAACTGTTTGTCGGAGGAGGCAAGTGATTGTCCTTGGTTGACCAATGAAGAGAAAGGGAGACAAGAAGCAAAGTAAGAGGGAGACCAGGAGGATGTAAGAGAGGTCTCGGTTGTTGGCTTTGACAATGGGAGTTTCTAGATGTTTAATGAATATGATTAAAACAAGCCCTGTGGCTAAGAGCAAGAATAGGGCAAAAGAGACCAGAATTATTCCCATATGTTCTTCATAAGAAAGGAAGACTATAACTTTGGGGATACATTTGATTCTGTCTTCATTTGGATATTTTTCATTGGGACACTTGGTGCATTTTTCTGTATCTGAATAAAACAAAAAAGCAACATTTTAAAAAATATTCTGTACTTTCCCCATTCAAGAAATATCTTCTTGTGACCAATTTTTTTACTAGCAAAATTTTCTGAGAAGTATTGCTTAAAAGTTCTATAGAGAGAAGGTAAGAAATATATCATTTTCTTAAAATAACTTTTTTTATAGTTTATGAAATTGGAATAAGTCCTGGAACCTGTATGATTTCTGTTTAATTTGCAGAACCTACATTATTAGAACTAGATAATGAATCAATTAATATTTCTAGATACATTTCTTGTATCTTGCAGATGACACTTTTTAATATTCTTGACTCTGGATGCCTATCTTTTGAAATTGAATTAGCTAGAAAAAAAAGTTAGTTCTACAAATAATCTGGAATCCAAACAAAAAATCAGAAGAGATTTTTTTTCAAGTAGAGAAGCTTGTCCAATCTGCTACACCCGCCTATCTCTCCCTAGCCCCGCCCCTCAAGATTTTTCTGCTATTCTTCCCTTCAGATAAGAAATTGTGCAATTTAAAGATAATAGCAATAGCCCTTAGATTTATGAACCACTTTCTGTGCTTTCCTTCTCTCTCTAAGCGGTTTAGAGTCAGCTTATTGCCCCCAACAACCTGAGTCCTCATTTTACTGACCTCGGAAGGATGGGAAGCTGAGTCAACCCTAAGCTTGTGAGAATCAAACTGCCAAACTGTAAGCAAAAATAGAAAATAATGGAGCTTCAATCTATCTTTTAACATGCACTTTCATGACAGTGTTTCAGATAAATCCACTTCCACAAGTCCTGTCCCTTTTTCCTGGTGTCCCGCACCTTCATGAATGGAGATGGTCCCTTCAGGACAAGGAATGCAGTCATAGCAGCAAGCAGGCTCTCCTTCTCGCTTCCGCTTGACAAACCCAGAATGACAACTTTCCACACATTGGGACAGAGGCAGAGACTAAGCAGAAAAAGAAGAAATGCCAAAGAAAATATATTTTATTTATTTATTTATTTATTTATTTATTCAATTTATAGGCCGCACCCTCTCCACAAAGGGACTCGGGGTGGCGTACAACTCAATATACAAATAAATGACAAGGAGGAGGTAATCAAAACATTGTACAATTCATAAATAAATAATCATAAGTTAAAAACAACACAATAAAATTTAAAACAATTTAAAATACCCAAAAAATCAGTTAGTTTAGATTTAAAATTGTCCAGGGGGGATTAGAAAATGTAGTTGTAATTCAAGCCAGGCCAGCTAGTTGGAACAGGTGGGTCTTGAGTTTTGTGCGGAAGGAGCGGAGATCGGTAGTTGTCCTAATGTCGGGGGGAGGTCATTCCAGAGGGCTGGGCCCATCACAGAGAAGGCCCTTCCCCTCGGCGCTGCCCTCTGGCATTGCTTAGTGGACGGCATCTGGAGGAGTCCCTATCTGTGAGAGCGAATTGGTCGCAGGGATGTATGGGGCAGGATACGATCCCGCAAATAACTAGGTCCCGTGCCATGGAGCGCTTTAAAGATGGTGATCAACACCTTGAAACGCACCTGGAAGGCTACAGGAAGCAAGTGCAGCTCGCGCAGGAGTGGTGTCACATGGGAGTACCTCATACTCCCCATAACTGCCCGCGCGGCCACATTCTGGACCAACCGCAGTCTCAGGGTGCATCTCAAGGGAAGCCCCATGTAGAGAGCATTACAGTAATCCAGACGGAACATCACCAGTGCATGAGTGACTGTGCGAAGGGCATCCCGGTCCAATAGGGGGCGCAATTGGCGCACCAGGCGAACCTGGTGGAATGCCCCCCTTGCCACGGCTGCCACATGGTCATCCATAGACAGCCGGGCATCTAGGAGGACGCCCAAATTGCGTGCCCGCTCCACGGGGGCCAGTTGCTCGCCCCCGATGGCCAGCGATGGAATCAGCTGGTTGAACCGAGGGGCCGGTAGCCACAGCCACTCCGTCTTGGAGGGGTTGAGTTTAAGTCTGTTGTCTCCCATCCAGACCCGTAAGGCTTCCAAACACCGGGGCATCACGTCAACGGCCTCGTTGGGGTGGTTTGGGGTGGAGATGTACAGCTGCGTGTCGTCAGCGTACAGATGGTATCCCACCCCAAAACCACGGATGATCTCACCCAGTGGTTTCATGTATGTGTTGAACAGGAGGGGCGAGAGGACCGACCCCTGTGGCACCCTACAAGTGAGTGACCTTAGGGTTGACCTCTGCTCCCCTGCCAACACACATTGCGTCTGGTCAGAGAGGTAGGAGCAGAACCACCGTAAAACGGTGCCTCTTACCCCCAGCCCCTCCAGCCGGTGCAATAAGACACCATGGTCGATGGTATCGAAAACCGCTGAGAGGTCTAATAGAACCAGGATAGAGGAACAACCCCTCTCCCTGGCTCTCCAGAGATCATCTACCAACGCGACCAAGGCCGTCTCTGTGCTGTGCCCGGGTCGGAAGCTGGACTGGCACGGGTCTAGATAATCAGTTTCCTCCTGGTGATGTGGGAACTGTATAGCAACCACACTCTCTACAACCTTCGCTAGAAAGGGAAGGTTGGAGACAGGATGATAATTTGCTAGCTCAGTTGGGTCCAGAGAAGGCTTCTTGAGTAAGGGCCTCACCACCGCCTCTTTCAAGGCAGCTGGTAGGAACCCCTCACTCAATGAAGCGTTCACTAGTCCCAAGAGCCAGACTCGTGTAACCTCCCAGGATGCCAGTATATTGGGTTCAAGCAAGCATGAGAATGGATGTAGACATTAAGATTAAGAAAGATATTCTCCCCCTGGACAAGGTGAGGCTTATATCTCACACGGACCAACAGGACCTCTAACCAGTCATGACTTATTTCATCCAATTCAGTCCAAAACGTAATACAGATGCTAGTTAAAAGAATCTGTGGCTATTAGCAACTCCCAGCACTTGAACATTTCTCACCAGTTTGATCCATGATCTTCATCCTGAAGAATAATCACCCAACATCCAATATTGGATATAAATTAATCAGGTTAAAATGATATTCTTTATCATGTCATCTGAAGGACATTTTGTGAATTGCATTGAAATCCCCACAAACAATCTAACAAAAAGTTTTCTCTTCAGTACATTCAACTCCCAGTGAGGGTCATACGCTATGGTGACTAGAGTTAACCCACTTGAAATGGGTCATAATCTTTAGGAAAAAGATAAAACATAGCAATATTTGACCCACCTTGTTGAGCAGATTTATCCATGAAAGAGCAATACTGTTAATAATAACTCTCTGCCTTTCAATACTCCCCAGTTTCCTCTTCCCCAAATCCCCATCGGGAGAAATCACCATGAACTCGATGTCCACATCTGCAGCTATTTCTCCATTATGGTCCATATAAAGATTCCAGTGGGAAAGATTGTAGAATTCATTCTTCTCCAGAAAGGGATGAAACTAGAATGGAAACATCCAGGAATTTTAAAAGCAGAAAACCTTGGCTTGTTATCCCACCTGGTATTTTTATGTATGACTTTTTCCTTCTACAGTTATTTTTAAATGTGCCAACATGCTTAATCATGACAACAGGTGTTGCCACTAAGTTCATAAGTGAACGAGAAAAGTTCAGAAAAATTTGTCAATCGTATATTGAAAAAACATGTATTGAGAAAATGTAATAGACACATTTGATCAATTATAGGGGAAATTCTACAGCAGGTATCAAATATATTGAAGTACAGCAAAAAGTTCATAAACTCCTTGAAAATAACAGGTTGATTACCAGAAAGCATGGATTTTTCAACATGAAAGTCACCAAGTTAACCTGCTCCCAGGTAGACAAGACAGGAAATATGACCACAGGAGCTAATGCTATTTTATTGGAGTATTATTAAGATAATTCATTTCCCATCCTGAAAATTTAGGGAGGATCCTCTCTGAGTTTCTTTTGCTGGCTGTTATGCAGCTGCAGGATCCCCCTCTTTACCTGATCACTCCCTGGGCAGGTTATCTTCTGCCTTTCCTCAAAGTTATTCTTGCATATCATTACAGTTTCTTAATAGCTTATGGGAATGCAGGTGACATAACTTGATTTCAGCAAAACGCAGGTAGCCCTCAACTTACAACAGCTAATGCAATGACTGTTCAAAGTTACAATATCACTGAAAAAAGTTACCTATTACAAATTTGCCATTGCAGGGTTAACTGACCATTTGCAGCATTCCCGTGGTCATGTGATCAGAATTTGGATGCTGGGCAACTGGTTCATATTTATGACGGTTGCCGTATCCCAGGATCCCCTTTTGTGATCTTCTGACAAGCAAAGTCAATGGGGAAGCCAGACTCATGTAACAACCCTGCTACTAACTGAACAACTGCAGAGATTCACTTAACAACTATGGCAAGAAAGGTCGTAAAACAGGGCAAAGCTTGCTTAACAATTGTCTCACTTAGCAACAGGAATTTTAGGCTCAATTGTGGTCATAAGGTGAGGACTACCTGTACTAGAAAATGATTTTGTTATGTGATGATTAAGAACCAAGTTAAGTGATAGCTGGATAGTAGGATAATAAACTGGATAAAAATTAAAATATTTTTTAATCTTTCTCATAAAACCAATTACAAAACAGTTATAGACAATATAGAAGAATAGATTACCAAAGACTATTAGTCTTTGGTCATCTATTCTTCTATATTGTCATTAACAGTTGTTAAAGTATTATTTTGTCTAAGATTTGTACCCAATTCTTAGAAAAAGCCAATTGGATCTTCTTCTAAAAATATCAAGTTTCTCCCCCCAAAAAGTGATTGACTGATAGAGATGCAGGAGTAAACTTCAGTAGGAAAATGTCTGATTTTTAGCAAGTATAACATTTTTAGAAGAACTTCAATGATGCTCTGAAAAAGAATGATCAAACTTGATAGGGGTATTTGTGAAAATGATATCAAAATAATAGATATTGCAAACTAAATGTGAGGTGGCAGTGAGATGCACATGGAAAGAAAGCAAATGCATCCATAATAATTTCAGGATATGAACATTAAATTTTGGGGAACCCCAACTCAAGTATCAGCTCTTCTTGCAGGCCCCATGCTTGGAGAAGACATTTCAGAAAACCTGGATCAGCTTTAGGTAAAGTAAAGGTAAAGGTTCCCCTTGCACATATGTGCTAGAGTCGTTCCCGATTCGAGGGGGCAGTGCTCATCTCCGTTTCAAAGCCAAAAAGTTAGCACTTTCTGAAGATGTCTCCGTGGTCATGTGGCCAGCATGACTTAACGCCGAAGGTGCACAGAACACTGTTACCTTCCCACCAAAGGTGGTTTCTATTTTTCTATGCTTTCAAACTGCTAGGTTGGCAAAAGCTGGGACAAGTAATGGGAGCTCACTCCGAACGTGGCACTAGGGATTCGAACCACCGAGGTGCCGACCTTTCTGATTGACAAGCACAGCATCTTAGACACTGAGCCACCACGTCCCTTCAGCTTTAGATAAGGGTAATTAAATAAAGGAAGAGGTCAAAGGAGCTGGTTTTAGCCTTCAGGAATGACCAGAAGGAGGAGAGCTACAGGAGATGAATGCACTCTTCCAAAAACTGAAATATGTTTAGCAGAAGATCTCTTCACGGTTATAACAGAGTCTGGGACATGATAAATAAACTCAGTGAAGATATTCTGGCTAAATTAAATGAAAACATATCCTAAAAAGAGTAGTAGTTTTACAGCTTAACAAGGGAACCAGAGAAGTTCAGTCTCCCCTGCACTGGTTGGCTTAATGCAGAGACTTAGCATCTACCAGTCAGAGACTATTTAACTGGGATTTATGTAGAGAAGAGGGTTAGGCTATGATAGCTTGGTGGCAGCTGAAGTATGTAAAATGATGAAGAATATAAAACAAATGAATCCTTCAAATAGGGAAAGTCCC
>NC_138548.1:361392683-361597683 GCF_964273705.1 Natrix helvetica
GGACATTGACATCTAATAGATTGTGGGCTGTCCACGATGTGTCCACAGGTGGCTGGTAAAAGGAAAGATGAGATGAATAATTGCAATACAGCCTTACAAATAGTTTGACAGTGTTGTGGAAAATAGTTCTTTAGCAGAGTGATGGCATGGGTGGGGGGGAACTGTCCTTGTGATTAGTTGTTCTGGTGTGCAGTGCCCTATAGTGTCGTTTTAAGGGTAGAAGTTGAAACAATTTATGTCCAGGATGCGAGGGGTCTGTAATGGATTCCTTCTCCAGAGGAATTTAGTTTGTTGGATCCTTGTTGGGATCCCATACCTGCCACGGCTGCAGCCTTGGAGCTTCCACTGTCTCTTGGGCCTCCTTCGTTCTCCTCCAGGATCTGGATGAATATGCAGCCTTCAAGACGTGGGCCAGAGTCATAAAGATACTGTAAACAGAGTCACTGTTTTCAACAAATATCCCATTCAATTCATTTTCTGTCTCCACTGGAGATTTTTGGGTGCATCTTTTCCGGCCTTTGACAGAAAAAACATCCTTTGAAAAAGAGCACTGAAAATTCTTGTCTTCATACTGGGAGTCTATGAAGGAAAAGGGTTCAAAATCACCATATTCTGGCCTTATTTTTTGTATAAATTCAAAGCTCCAAATACTATGGATGTATTTGTGATATCCACCAGATCCAATTATATAGTTTCCCAAAGTTGTGGTGATCCAAACTTTCTCTCTAATGGGTCCCGACAAAATGTCAAGTGTTAGATGAAAAATATGAAATGTGTTTGAAACAATAATGTGTTCTGTGAAGTGAACAAAGACATTGACTTGTTTCCACTGAGAAAAGCTGGAATCTCTGAAGGGTACTGGGTATCCACTCATTGAGAATTGTTGTGATATAACAACACAAATTCCATTCCTGACAAGCAAAGGAGGAAAAGTCCTCAGGAATTTCTCTCCCTCCTCTGTGTCTGGAGCAAGGAGACCAATCAAGGTCCATCTGAAGTGCAGAAGCACTCGGACAATTGCTGAATACAGAAACCCATCTTTGAGGAGCATCCGGTGGAAAAAAGGGAATTTACTTTTATCACTCAGAGTCTCTGAAGTAATTCTGTGATTGATCTGCAAAAGCAATGAAGAAGGCAACTCCAAAATATGAGATTTTAATAAATCCAACTTCGTTTCGATAAACATCTTAAAGTAGTTTGTTGATTGGCCATTGTTTAAAATATTAAAGACAGTACATTAAGAAGGTTTTATATCAAAATGGAAGATGAAAAACAAATTAACTGAAAGGAATAACAATTAAAATGCAAATCTTATTTCTTGATCACCCCTACCTTCAATGCGGTCAGACTCACACGTGCAAATGTTAACTGAAATATATTGTTCCAATAAAAGGCCATATTATATTTAATTTTGGAAGATTGCTACATCTTTCTCTGCTTCTATATTTCAGATTCTTTGTGCAGCCATATTTTTACTTTCTTCTTCAGTTGTAGAAGAGACAGGGAGACCATATAGAGACAAATATAATTTGCCAGCTGTACAAACTGAGAGGTCTTTAGTTGAAATTTTGCCTGTTCTCACAGAAACAATTTTGAGAGTTTATAGTTTCCATAGCTTTCATTTTGCACCAATAATTAATGATGTTAAGTGATGTTGATTAACATGATGTTGGTTAATTGATGTTGATTAATATCAGATGAACAATCAAAAAGTAAACACTACCCCAATCAAGGAACTGCCAAACAAGCTAATAGTAAACAGCTCAACCAAAGAACCTCCAAAACCATTTCCACCAGTGCTTACAGGGCAAGCCATTAGAAGATAAAATTCAGAGCATATCACACACTACTTACTAACCCTGATGATCTTGCCTATTTTGGGTAATGAAACGTATGCAAGAAATTAACCAAGCTCAGAAAGCTACAAGAACAGCCACTTCAACACCGAGCTACAAATATTCTCCTTTATCAATTTGATCCTATCCCTCTATTGATGCAGCCTAGGTCTCCATTGGCTCTTTTGGCAGCTGCAGCATACTGCTGCCTCATATTTAAGTCATGGTCCAGTAGGACACCTAGATTTCTCTCACAGTTGCTATGTAGTGTAGACCTTTAGTTATTTCTTAAGCATAGTGCAACTCTACCTTCTCTTTTATTTGTTCTGTTTCTTTTAAATAATTTAAATCCCTCTAGCTGTGTATTCCATTTCTGGGCTTCATCCCTCCAAGGTTTTGTAACTGCAACAATTTCATATCTTCCCTCATTTACTTACATTTCTAATTCACCCTATTCCTCATACTCTGTGTGTTGCGTATAGACATTTAAGTCCCTTTAAGACCATGTGTTTATTTTCTGCATAACCTGTTTTATGCCTGAGTTCACCTACTTTCTTACCACCTGTTTTATTAGTGCACATGGTATAGCACACACTGTCAAAAGCTACATTTTCCTTGACAGCAAGGTTAATGTTCTTACCCACACAAACATCTATGTTACAAGCACCGATTATCCTATTAGTTTTAGATTGCTGGGGACAACAATATTCTGTATCAATAAAATCTCTATCCCCATTGTTTAATTTAAATGTTTCTCCAGAAAATCTGTGAATTTAATGCCAAGTAATTCAGTCCTTTTCTTTGATCGATGCAAATCATCTCTTTCACAATTATTTTCATGAATATTGCATTTATTCAGCATTATCATAATTTAACTAAGATCATGTACAAAATGTGAGTTTTCCATCAGTGCTGCAACTTTCTACTGTACAGACCCTTTGATTGGACACAGAGCCTCTCCTCACCTTCACAGGTTATACAGCAGAAGTCCCCAAAGCAATAGAGATGCTATCATGAGAGAATATCCCTATTTTGATACATGCTCCCATTCTAATGTGTATTCCAGTTTCCAGTTCCTATAATGGTCATAGTGAAAAGCAGCTCTTGAATTCGATAGAGAAGATATGGATGGAACTATCCTGCACCCACTACCACCCCAGTCACTTTACTATATAGAGAAACCAACACACAAACCTGTGGGACTTTGTAGGGGCTTACTAATGTTGACATCTGAATGGAAATCTCCCTGTCAACTGCATCAAGAAGAGCCAAAAGGTTGTCCTTCCTTCCACAGCTGTAGTTGGGAATATTGGCTTCTCCGGTAGAGAGCATTTCCAGCAATACGTCTGAAGTGCCAAGAGCTTTCAAATAGTTGTCATGGATATTATAGCCAAGTGTGAGATTGCACAGGAGCTGGATATTCTTGTTGATGACTTGAATGGTGAAAATAAAGCGTTCTATTCCTTTAGAAGTATAAGATTCACTAGTGTAAAAATGTTTTGGTTAATACAAGCATCAACATCAGTAATAACATACCTTTTTTCCAATTTCATCCTCTTTATCAACACATGACTATTGAGTCTGAAGCTAATATTGATAGAAAACCAGAGACAAATGATAGACACCCATCAACATTTAATATTTGTAAATGTTAAGAAAATGGGAAGCAGATAAGAATAAAAAATAATATATTATTTACAGTAGAAGTAAGTTTCATCATCACAGTACCCAGTCTGCAAAATAATTCATTTTTAAAGTACAACCATCACAAAAGGAAGAGGATATTTCATAAGTGACCCAGAAAAGCTGTTCTAAAAACATGTCATCCTCTATTCCTATAAGGATCAGGCACTGAATATCAACAAGCAATTATAAAAATATGGAAATAAGCTGGTCAGGGTTAAGTACAACAATCAGTACTTTAAATAAAAGTCATTATTCAAGTCATGTATTCTACATTGGACATGGAGAGGAAAATAATTTGGATTTCTTTCAGGTATTTTTTTCTGCTCCAGCTTTGTATTTGTGTCTCTTGCCCCAAATAAGACAAAACTGGAAACCTATGGAGATCTGGTCAATCAACAAAATTAATCACTTCCTGAAGTACAGGAGTAAGCAGAATAAGGAGAAAAGAATGAAAGTGTTTGAATTGCAGATGGAAGGAATGCAATTTCATCACACTGTATAACTTACAAGAAAGACTGATTATAAGGAAGCTGGTTGAAAAACAATACTTTCTGGTTTTGTGTAACTGCACTGGTGACTATACCGATGAGATGGTCTCCTGGCCTGTAGTAGCTCCATGGTCTTTCTCTATCCAGGTGCACCATATTCAGTTGGCATTTCATTCTCAGCTTTCCAAAGACTGTCTGGGACACCAGTAGCATCGAAAGCAGAAGCAGGAGGTCCATAATTCATGGATCTGAATCAATTGCCTGTTTCCAAAGAAGAGTTAGATTATTTCAAAGCCCACTCAGAAAATGGAATATTCAGGGGCTTTTCTTTTACAAACAGTAACAAATTGAGCTTTATCTGGAAAAGAGGGAAAGGTATATTCAGCAGCACAGCCCCTGCCTGTGTCCTAAATCTTCTGCAAACCATTCAGCATGAGTAGAGGCATATATCTTTTTCTGATGCAAGATCCATCCCATGTTGCCTGAGTCTGACATTATTTTTCCAGTCACTGGAAAAATAGCAGTAGATATCTCAAAGTCTGGGATTTGATAATTACTATGAGTGATAATTTGTCCTCTTGCATACCTCCAAAGGAATTCTTGTGAAATGTTGCATATACACCCCTGGACACACCCCTCTATAATGGCTATTATCCTTTTTGTCACAACATGTCCAGAAAGTGATGCTGGAGGAAGATGCTTCAATATCTTGAGAATTGACTTCTGCTGTCTGCCATTGTGGCATGTGATCTCTAGAGAATGCTAGAGAAGGTTACCCAGAGCTATGAAGTATAATAGTAGTCTAGGTTCTTAACACTTACCATATTTTTCAGAGTGAAAAAGAAAACCACGCTTTTCGGGCAGCGGTTTTTGGCAAATTCCAAGCGCAGCTTTATTTACCCATTACTCAGAGGCTTTGGTTTAAGGTGGTGCTGCTTTACACCACCCTCCTTCTCTCCCTGCAAGTGAGAAGTGCCTCAGAGAGTTGGTGGGCAGCATTGGGAAGACAATGGCCACAATGACTTCACTCCCCAGCATCAAATCGCTCAGATCCGGAGTGGATGGGCCCCCTTCAGTGGACCAGAGGAGTCATCAACAGCGAGTCTTGAGAGACCATTCTGGGAGGAGTTTGATTCTGTTGCCCCCGAGGATTTGGACAGGTTGCGTGGACGGTTGCGACCCATTACATGTTTATTGGACCCGTGCCCCTCCTGGCTGGTACTGGCATCCTGGGAAGTGACATGAGGCTGGCTCCTGGGCCTAGTGAACGCCTCATTGGGTGAGGGGTTCCTACCAGCCGCCTTGAAAGAGGCGGTGGTGAGGCCCTTACTCAAGAGGCCTTCCCTGGACCCGATGGAACTAGCTAATTATCATCCTGTCTCCAACCTTCCCTTCTTAGCGAAGGTTGTAGAGAATGTGGTGGCACAGCAGTTTCCGCGACACCTGGAAGAAACCAATTATCTAGACCCGCGCCAGTCTGGTTTCCGACCCGGTCACAGCACGGAGACGGCCTTGGTCGCATTGGTCGATGATCTCTGGAGGGCCAGGGATAGGGGTTGTTCCTCTATCCTGGTCCTATTAGATCTCTCAGCGGCTTTTGATACCATCGACCATGGTATCCTTCTGCGCCGGCTGGAGGGGATGGGAGTTTGGGGCACCGTTTTGTGGTGGTTCAGCTCCTACCTCTCCGACCAGACGCAATGTGTTTTGGCAGGGGGGCAGAGGTTGACCCTGAGGTCACTCACTTGTGGGGTACCGCAGGGGTCGGTCCTCTCGCCCCTTCTGTTCAACACATATGTGAAGCTGCTGGGTGAGATCATCCGTGGTTTTGGGGTTGGATACCATCTGTACGCTGATGACACTCAGCTGTACATTTCCACCCCAAACCACCCCAACAAGGCTGTCGAAGTGATGTCCCAGTGTTTGGAAGCCGTCCGGGTCTGGATGTGGGACCACAGACTCAGGCTTAACCCTTCCAAGACTGAGTGGCTGTGGCTACCGGCGCCTCGGTTCAACCAGTTGATTCCATCACTGGCCATAGGGGGCGAACAACTGCCCCCTGTGGAACGGGCGCGCAATTTGGGCGTCCTCCTAGATGCCCGGCTGTCGATGGATGACCATGTGGCAGCCATGGCAAGGGGGGCGTTCCACCAGGTTCGCCTGGTGCGCCAATTGCGCCCCCTATTGGACCGGGATGCCTTACGCACAGTCACTCATGCGCTGGTGACGTCTCGTCTGGACTACTGCAACACTCTCTACATGGGGCTCCCCTTGAGATGTACCCGAAGACTACAGCTAGTTCAGAATGCGGCCGCACGGGCCATCATGGGGAGTACTAGGTACTCCCACATAACACCTTTCCTGCACGAGCTGCACTGGCTGCCTGTGGTTTTTCGGGTGCGTTTCAAGGTGTTGATTACCATCTTCAAAGCGCTCCATGGCACAGGGCCTAGTTACCTGCGGGATCTCATTCTACCACATACATCCCTGCGACCAATTCGCTCCCACAGGGAGGGATTCCTCTGGGTGCCGTCCACCAAGCAATGCCAACGGGCGGCGCCCAGGAGTAGAGCCTTCTCTGTGATGGGCCCAGCCCTCTGGAATGACCTCCCCGCCCGACATCAGAACTACCACCGACTTCCGCTCCTTTCGACAAAAACTTAAGACTCACCTGTTCCGGTTAGCCGGCCTGGCCCACTTATAGTTCTACTCTTACCTCCTGGCGGATATTTTATTTGGGATAGCTTTTAAGGTTAATGTTTTAAACTTTTTAAATTTTTAAAAATTTTATTCTAGCTTAACTAAATTGTACAGGGAACTTCTACTACCTCCTCCAGTCCTATGTTTATTTATTTTATACTTATAACATGTATATTTTACTGTTTAACTATTTTAATATGACTGTACACCGCCCCGAGTCTCTTTTGAGAGAGGGGCGGTTTAGAAATCCAATAAAGTTAAGTTAAGTTAAGTTAATTGTGAGGAGCCGCCACTGCTGCCAACACTGCCAAACCCTCCCAGGAGCTCTGAAAAAGAAACGTCTCTCCTTTCCAGCCACCATCGCCCATTGGCCCGATTCCCCAATGCAATTCGCAGAGCCACTTGCCCTCATGAAAATGCAGGTGTGGCGGTTTCAGTGTGTGAAGACTGAAAAAGTGCTGCTCATTTTTGGCAATCTCCATAGGCTGGAATGGAATTTTTCAGGCAGTTAGCCACTTTTTTGGCCTGTGCCCAAATCAGGGAGGAAAGCGTTTTCTGGTGGCAGTGCTGTGATCCTCTCCCTGAATCAAAAAATGGGGCGAACAGCCAATGTTGCCACCTGAAAATGCTTTCATCCCTGGTTCCCTGTTGTACATCGCACCCTCCCCCTCCTTCTCCGCAGACTCATCCCTTTCCTCCTGGGCCAGGAGAAAAAGCAGACAGCCCTCCGCCTGGATCATCTGGAGAAAAGGCAGGCAGGGCTGCTAGCTGCCTTGCCTTACACCTCTTGCACAGCACCCGCTTTGCCAACCAAGTCCCAACCTCATGTTTCCCCTGGCTGCTTATGGGGGGAGGGGGCGCAGCGGGTGGGCATGCCTACCTTCGGATATAAAACTTTCTTTTGGGGGGGAAAAAGGTGTGTCTTATACTCCAAAAAATATGGTAACTCTACTGCTTTCTGCACCCTTGAACCCTGTTTAATGTTAAGAGCAAGTCTTCTTTGTGATTTTCTTTTTTATGAGTTCTCTGTCAGGGGAAGAATATTTCACCCTGAACTAGATGAGGCTTAGACCGCGGCGTTTCCAAACAGCATTATCTTTAAGGTGCGAAGAAAAGAAATAAAACATTCTGGAGAAACATATTCTAATTAAAAACAAACTTTAACACAAAAATAATAAATGAAGAAATAAAACAAATCTAACTAATCGTTACATTTTGATAGAAGCAATTCCGTCTCCCAGTTTCCTGGTAGACGGGCAAAGATCAAAAGGGAAGAGAAGTCTCTGGAATGTGTGAAGTAATAAAAAAAGATAAGCATGTGCAGTACATCATTGTCAGATAAGACCTTATGACCTGCGCAGTAACTCTTTCAGTTTAACTATTTAGTTTCAATTCGTCAGTTCAGGCTAGCAAACAATTTAACGCAGTGACAGTCTCCACATATTGATCCTCATTTGGAGCTGATTTTAAAAATTCCTTGTGCCTGAAGTGGCATTTCATTTCCATCTTTTCCAGAGGTATATTTGACTAAGAGAGTTGACTAAGAGGCAGGAAAGGGCCAGTCTGTAGATAGGGAGTAAATTGGGTAAATAGGGAGAAATGTATAGAAGGCATAGAAATTGTTATTTTCCTTGACTCTCTGTTGTTCTTCAATATTCATGGAAGACACTGGAATCCTTTATATTTTGAAGTTTCATGGTTTATTAAATAAAGAAAGGGGGTGAAGCCTGCAGCTAAGATGGGGGTGTTGCTCACAGCGTGATGTATGGTGTGACCTGATTTCTTGCCAGACTTACAAAAATTGGTTTAGAGATACATAGTGGCAATTTCTCTGCTTCTATGGATGTACTCGGTGGGATGGGCCCCATTTGAGATTCCCATCTCTCAGGCTTTGTGTGACACTCACACACAAGTGGTTTGAAGAGCAGTTGGGAGACCTGCGTTCCTGGTTTATCTGGATGGTTTGTTGTTGAGGTTACGTTTCTCACCTGGAGAACAGATGGAAATGAACTGTCACTTGATATGGACAGCTGGGCTTGAAATGAAGAACTGGCGGTTTGAGTGAGAGGAGAGAGCTGAGGGGATAGGCAGGTCCATTCTGAAGTGAGGAACAGAGAAAGTAAGAAAGTTTTCCCACCGTATGGCCTTCAACTTCTACTCTGTTGCTGTTTCAAAAATGGCTCAGCCTGGTGCAGAAGACAATCAGAGACAGACCCAAGTGATGGATGATCGCAAAACGTTCATTGCAGTGCTTTAGTAAAAGGGTCCCAGTCGCTAAGAGAGCTGAGGTCCTGAACAACAGCATAGCATGATCTCTTATACATTTGATTTCCAGAAATAGAGAAGTAACATTTCACAAAGCTATTGCCATTACCATTTTTTTGGAGTTCTACCTTGCTTCTAGTCTACCTGTCCATTTGTCTATGGAGCAGTGGTGGGTTTCAATTTTTTTTAGAACCTATTCTGTAGGTGTGGCCTGTTTTGTGGGAGTGGCTTGGTGGTCATGTGACCGAGTGGGAGTGGCTTGGTGGTTGTGTGACTGGGTGGGTGTGGCCAAGTTGGAAAATGTGGTGAAACTCCCTTAACAATGCTATTGCTTAGCAACCAAAATTTTGGGCTCAATTGTGATCATACATTCTCTTTCTTTTTCTTTCTTTCTTTCTTTCTTTCTTTCTTTCTTTCTTTCTTTCTTTCTTTCTTTCTTCCTTCCTTCCTTCCTTCTTTCTTTCTTTCTTTCCTTCCTTCCTTCCTTCCTTTTTTCTTCTCTCTCTCTGTCTCTCTCTCTGTCTCTCTCTCTCTCTCTCTCTCTCTCTGTCTCTCTCTCTCTGTCTCTCTCTCTCTCTCTGACAACATTTTTCTCATGTCTGTCACTGACAGCTCTCAAAGAGAAGGAAGTATAAGGACTCCTGCCTTGGGAAGGGGTTGTACTAGATTACCTCCATGTTCCCTTGCATCCTTCTATGTTCTTTGTCCCATTTAGTCACAAACAGCCCCATTCACTTTAAAGTTGGTCACAAACTCCACATCCTGGTCCCACCCAAGAAGATGAGCTGTGGGGCGGGGGAAAGGGGGGAGTCTGTGGCTCCATGTCTCTCAATCTTCTTCCCCGCCTCGGTTCTGCAGGCGGGAGCTGCTGCTGCTGAGGGAGCTCTGAGATCATAGTTGTCTTTTTTAAAGTTGTAATTTTAAATTGTTAAATTTAATTTAATCTAATTCAAATTTGTAATTTGGTTTATAGAGGAGTTTCAGGAGATGAAGCAACTGGAAATCTTGGTGGGGGGGACTTGAATTAAACCTGACTAGACACATGTAAGAGACATAAAGGAGCCTTGTTAGGTAGTAGCTCAGGAAGATATGGCTGGCAAAACAGTTTCATTTGTTGAATTGGTGACTCAGGAGGAAGTTTACAAAATTCTCTGTGCATTTTTCAATTACATTTATTAGAACTGGGTTTCTCCTGGATCCGGAAGCAGCCAAAGAGTTATGTTGTATAGATGGAGATAATTTTGATTTTAAAAAAGTGAAAGGCTTTTTTGGTCCTTTGAATTTTCTCTCTTCAAGCTCCTTAAAGTTTCTACTCTCTGGAATAGTTCTTCTTATTCTCCACTCTCCTTCTGTATGTTTCCATTTAACATTATCTGGCTTTTTTGCTGCCATGAAGTTCTCAGCCAATTCAATTAATCTGATTCTGGGTTGTATTCTAGTACCCAAAACCTCAGTTTTGTTGGAAGTATCTGTAGAAACTGTTCCAAAATTACCTTCTCTAATACTTTTTCTTTGCTTCTTTCCTCTGACTGCAACCATTTCTTGCCTAGATCTTCCAACCTTGTCCACACTCATGAATCCCTTTGTGTTTGTCATAGGTGTGGCTCCTAAACCTCTCCCTATAGGGAGTGACATCTTATCTATATAGTGGTATCTTTTGGTCACGAGAGTAATCCACTCATTCTCTTGATGGAAGGTCTACTACAAGCTCCCTTTCCCATTAAATATGGCAACCTATTCATTCTCAGGCCATTTACAAGAGGTAGCAACTCTTTGGAACATGGTAAAAATAGCTTCTGAGTCTTCCATTGCTGAGCGGGAATTCCCAGGCTCAGAAAACTCACTCAAAAAAGGCAGAAATCCATCCAGGGAATTGTCTTCACAATGCTCTCATTGTTCTCTTCTCACATGCTCCATTGATTGGAAACATCCTGCAAACATATTGTTCAAGCTCAGCCTGAGCTGCCTTCCAAAGCTGCTTCAGATGTATTTATAATTTTATGGGATTGTGGTACAATGCCTACAATCACTTTCTGTGAGATTACTGGCTGTATAAATATGATTCATCAATCAATCAATCAATCAATCAATCAATCAATCACTAAGCACACATGAACAACAGGAGTCTTTGGTGTGCTCCGATCTTGTTGTTTTCTTGCAGACGTTTCATTACCCAAATGAAGTAACATCATCAGTGTTATTTGATGCTACTTGTACAGATGATGTTACCTAATTTTGGTACTGAAACATTTGCAAGAAAACAGCCAAGCTCAATAAGCACCAAACACCCATCATTTTAACCCTGAGATACAAACATTCTCCTTTATTGACATCAACAACAATAACAGCCTAGCCTAATCTTGAGGTAATTGAGGTCATCTGGATCTCCAGATCTTCCACAAGGCAGGGGATGCCAAAGAGAAGGACTGCTTTCTGGGTCCAACGGGATGATATGGTTTCATAGAGCGGATGCCAAGAATCTTATTTGCTAGCCCTGCCTTGATCCATATTGGATGCCAAAAAAGTAATGACTTTCCCTTCTCCATTTTCTGACTGATTCTTTATATAGACCTAACCAAGGACTGCACCAAGGACCTAACCAAGGACTGCAGAGTGTCAAATAAAGTAGGCAAGTTTTATAGAGGGTAGATTTTATTAGGTTAATTGGCATGAGTAGCTCAACAGGTTTCATAGGTTTTACATCTGAAAATATTATGCTACTCTAATTTACCTGTTTATTAATTTATCTCTAAACATGTACATATTTTGCTAGATACCTTCTCTCTGTGTGTGTCTTTGTACTCTCTCCATAATCATCTTCTTGTTTCTTCTATGATTTACTGTAGTTCCACCTTTACAAACAATGAACAGCTTTTTTTCTTAAATAAACAAAAGCTACTTTTTTCAAAATTGAAATGCTCCAATAGCAGAACATGAAGTCAAACTTTGGATGTCTATATTGAATAAAAAATAATGTTCAGGGATTTTGTTCTGATTTGGTACATTATAAGAGAGAAGAGGTAGTCATGTGAACAAGAGCAGCCGCCCATCTTTTAACAAAAGCAGCTAAAGTCCACCACAAACAGGATCAACTGTATCCATATTGAGGATTGACATTTCAGATTCATGCCAAAATTGTCTCTTGAGACTGGAATGCATCATGATATTTTCTAAGGGATGTTTTTGAGAAAGTTCTCCTGTCTCACTCCTTGCGCCCCTTTTAGAGTTTCACTCCATTTGTGACTCCTCCTATTTGACACCCGCCAGTTGACTCACTTAGAGTTTAGAGAGATGATGTCTCTCCTTTTGACCATTATCCAAATCATAGTCATTTATTTCTTCTCTTGGTACTAAATCTCAAAAGACATTTTTGATTGCTTTCCGATAGCATATAAACACAGCCATAATATGCTTCCACTTTGATAATACACCACAGCCTTTTTGGCTAATGTCTTTGCACTGAAAAATCTTGGGGGCTCTGGAGAAAGAGAGAACCTAGAAGGCTTTTATGACAGACAAGGCTGCATTTGCCCCATTCCCCTTCAGATGCGAAGATTTGGCTGGACTCTGTCTTGATTAGGAAACCTTTAGAGCTTCTTCCTTGGAAGAGATATTGCTCTTCATATCATTGTATCTACAAAGCAAGGCTGGAGACACCATCAGGAACACAGGTCATGCTGCTGCTTCTGCTGCTTCTGCTGCCCCAGGAGGTTTTGGCAAGTCTCACAGCCAAATGCATCCTGACTCTGAAGAGGGACGAGGTGCATCCAGAGAACAATTACCAGCCAGGAGAATTTCTCATTGGTGGCTTTATCTCTGCGACAAGGATGCTGCTTCTACCATTAAGCTTCAACAAATCTCCTTTGACTCAAATTACTCAGTAAGTCAACTTTTGTGCACAGAATTAGAGCCTCTCCTTTCCACCCTGAGTTCTGAAGTTCCAGCCACCTCTCTTGCAATGAATGATCACTAGTTTTTCTCTCTTTCTGTCCCATTTCATCCTTGGTGTATCCTTTTCAGCTGATGAATTTGATTTAAATAATCAGTAGAGATTTTTAAATTTTTCTTGAAGAAGTACAGGTGAAACTCGAAAAATTAGAATATCGTGCAAAAGTTCATTTATTTCAGTAATGCAACTTAAAAGGTGAAACTGATATATGCGATAGACTCATTACATGCAAAGCAAGATAGTTCAAGCCGTGATTAGTCATAATTGTGATGATTATGGCTTGCAGCTCATAAAAACCCCAAATCCACAATCTCAGAAAATTAGAATATTGTGAAAAGGTGCAAGAAAAGGTACTCAAAGTGTCCCACATTAATCAGCTAATTAAGCCATAACACCTGCAAAGGGTTCCTGAGCCATTAAATGGTCTCTCAGTCTGGTTCAGTATGAATCATAATCATGGGAAAGCCTGCTGACCTGACAGTTGTGCAGAAAACCATCATTGACACCCTCCATAAGGAGGGAAAGCCTCAAAAGGTAATTGCAAAAGAAGTTGGATGTTCCCAAAGTGCTGTATCAAAGCACATTAATAGAAAGTTATGTGAAAGGGAAAAGTGTGGAAGAAAAAGGTGCACAAGCAGCAGGGATGACCACAGCCTGGAGAGGATTGTCAGTGTTGGGAACTTTCACAAGGAGTGGACTGAGGTTGGAGTCAGTGCATCAAGAGCCACCACACACAGATGGATCCTGGACATGGGCTTCAAATGTCGTATTCCTCTTGTCAAGCCACTTCTAAACAACAAACAACAGCAGAACTGTCTTATTGGGCTAAAGAAAAACAGACCTGGTCTGTTGCTCAGTGGTCCAAAGTCCTCTTTTCTGATGAGAGCAACTTTTACATCTCATTTGGAAACCAAGGACCCAGAGTTTGGAGGAAGAATGGAGAGGCACACACTGCAAGATGCTTGAAGTCCAGTGTGAAGTTTCCACAGTCTGTGTTGATTTGGGGAGCCATGTCATCTGCTGGTGTTGGTCCACTGTGCTTCATTAAGTCCAGGGTCAACGCAGCCATCTACCAGGAGATTTTGGAGCACTTCATGCTTCCTTCTGCAGACGAGCTTTATGGAGATGCTGACTTCATTTTCCAGCAGGACTTGGCATCTGCCCACACTGCGAAAAGCACCAAAACCTGGTTCAATGACCATGGGATTACTGTGCTTGATTGGCCAGCAAACTCGCCTGACCTGAACCCCATAGAGAATCTATGGGGCATTGCCAAGAGAAAGATGAGAGACATGAGACCGAAGAATGCAGAAGAGCTGAAGGCCACTATTGAAACATCCTGGTCTTCCATAACACCTCAGCAGTGCCACAGGCTGATAGCTTCCATGCCACACCGCATTGAGGCAGTAATTGCTGCAAAAGGGGCCCAAACCAAGTACTGAGTACATATGCATGCTTATACTTTTCAGAGGTCCGATATTGTTCTATGTACAATCCTTGTTTTATTGATTGTACGTAATATTCTAATTTTTTGAGATGGTGGATTTGGGGTTTTCATGAGCTGTAAGCCATAATCATCACCATTATGACAAATCACGGCTTGAACTATCTTGCTTTGCATGTAATGAGTCTTATCTCATATATTAGTTTCACCTTTTAAGTTGCATTACTGAAATAAATGAACTTTTGCACAATATTCTAATTTTGTAGCATCTGCTTTTCTTGACCTCCTCTTGGCAGAGTTGGACTGTGGATAAAGAATCGAGGATGGTTCCTCTCTTCTCTTCTCTTCTACCATTCCCATGCCCAATAAGGTCATCAGCATGGATAGAAAAATGCAGAATTTTTCTCTGCAGTAAAAATGAGATAAGCTTGACATTTTATTCTGTACCACCAATTAATTGATTAATTAAATGAATGGATCCCAGTTCAGAATTGATGTTTCTTTCATGTGTGAATCCCTTTTGAGCATCCTAATCATACAATGAGTTAAATGTCACCTAAGTCTCTATTGTGGACATATGGACCATATAAACACCTCAAGAAATTGAGAATTTGCTCCTTTTACTAGCAGTCATAGTTGCTCATTTTATGTGTAGGTGTGGGTGTCTGTGTCTGTATGCGTCCTTTAATGATTCTATATTTCATGTGGAATAATATGTCACACTTCCAATTATTAACCATTGGAGGAGATTAATGGGCAAAGGGGCACAGTCAGAGAGAGATTGAAAGTCAGTCTGAAATCTTAATATAACACCAAGAATAAGGACAATATGAAGAATAAGTCAAAACTGAATTTGTAATGGAATTACTGTATGTACAAATGTATAAAGTTTAATAATAATAATAATAATAATAATAATAATAATAATAATAATAATAATAATAATAATAATAAATTCTTTAATTTATAGACCGCGCCCTCTCCTAGAAAGGACTCGGGGCGGTGTACAGTCATACTAAAACAACAATGTGGGTACAAAAATATAGATATACATAGATAGACGGAGGAGGTAGGATATACACTGTACAATAATGGTTAAAATTCGAATAAAAAATTGATCCTTTGAAAAAGAAGGATTAACAGGTTAAATCTGCATGACTGAATGGACTTTCAACTTTGGATGTTAAATAGAGATTCAGTTTACACACTGTTATAACGTCAGAGAATATTTTAAATAAAATGATATGATGCCAGCTAAATTATGAAAAAAATATAAACATATTTCAAAACAATGCAGGAACATTGGGGCACATTTTACATTCCGGTCAGACTTGGAAATTTTAGATGCAAATCGACTCAATAATGCAAAGGATTTCAAAGCCTAAAAATTGTGAAGAAACCAAAATTCTCTTTTATTGGGACATCTGAGCAGTGAATTAGAAAACATTGGTAGTGGATGGATTTATATATGTTAATTGCAGAAAGATTATTGTATGCACAATGATGGAAGAATCATGGGATTCCCACAGTGCAGGACTAGACTACTAAAATATGTAGATTTTGCAGAAATGGAAAAATATCTGCTGAAAAAAAATCAATTTTTTTTAAAACTCCTTGGAACTTTTCTTCCTTTCTCTATTTTTTTTCTTTCCTTTTTGGATTAATATTTCATTTTCTTAAACAATTCTTAATAAATATATATTTTAAAAAGAATTATAGAAAGATAACAATAACTAGACTAACTCAGACATAATATGTGTGTTAGTGTTCCAAATACCATGCAAAAGTAAATCAGAGTCCAAGGCAGAATCATCCTTAAAGTTCCAATTTAATAATACAGGCATGTTGGCATTGTGCTATGAAATCCCAAATCTGATTTGCTTCCTGGGATTCCACTCAGTTGAAAGTTCATGATCTTATACCCACAGCCATAATCCCATCACATGGTCCAATCATCTTCTTCCATGCTGGCATCTACACCACTCTGCCTCCGGTCAGGTGTCGAGGTGCGGAGACAAAAGATGACCTTGAGCTTCTAGAAAGAATGACAACAACACATTCCCCAAATCTACTCCTTTCTATTCCCTCCTCCCAACTACTATATTAATGAAACAGCATAGGAAAATAATAGAAAGTGTGGCAGGCCAAAAATCCTAAAAGGAACATAACTACAGGCCTGATAATGTGTTTAGTATCCAAAAATAAAAGAAAAATTGAAAGATTCCCAGAGTTCTATTCAGATACATTTTTGGAGATTAGAAAATGCCTCCACTTCCATTGATTATGTCCTGATACATTCATACTTTCAGGAAAACATCACCGGAGTACTGGAAAATGTTATCCTTCCCTTTTGCAATCCAAGCAATCAATGAGAATCCCAACGTTTTGTTCAATGTCACTCTGGGATACAACATCTATGAAAATTATTTCAGAGCACAAATGACCTCGGAGGCTTTGCTGGACCTGCTTTCGGAGGGGGAGGCCAACGTTCCCAACTACAGCTGTGGAAGGCAGAGAAACACAGTGGCTGTTCTCGAAGCGGCTGATACTGACATCTCCATCCAGATTTCAACCATGTTGGATACCTACAAAATCCCTCAGGTGTGTCTTTGTTCGGAAGACCATTGTTAGACATGCAACTTACAGCCAGACATCCTCTGTTGTAAATGAAGAGCAAATTTCTATTGTGGGAATTCCATGATGAAGGTTCTCTCAAATGGAAGGGAAGGATCCGAGCAGACAATTCCCTCCCTGGCACACTCATAATGCAGGTTGTGCATCTCTTCTGGCTCTTTGCAACAGCCAAATACTGCACTGAAGTGAGAACAGAAACAATGTAAGGCAAAATGACCAGAGACTCCTTATAAAAGGTTCTTCATTGCAAGGAGTGGAACAATTCCTCCATTAGAACTAGATTGTCTTTTTATGGCTTCCCAAAAAATTAAATTAACATTTTTTTTTCTTTTCAGATCAATCACGGTTTTGATTCCCAGGTTCTGAGTGATGAAAATCCTTTCTTCTACCCAATGCTTCCAACTGAAGAAGCCCAGTACCCAGGGATGGTGAAGCTGGTCCTCCATTTCAGGTGGATCTTGGTGGGTCTCCTTGCTCCGGACACTGATAATGGACACCAGTTCATTTGGACGTTGACTTCCATGCTGATAAAGAATGGCATTTGCCCAGTTATATCACAAACCTTTCCTACAGCTGTTGATACAATGGTCTTTAAAATTGAATCATCTGAATATTGGAGAAAAGTGAATGTCTTTATTTATGCTGCAGACATGAATGCATTCATTGTAGGGGTTCAAGTTATTCTTAGGGTATTTGAAGTACTTCCTAAGAAGTACTGTCTTAGAGGAAAAGTCCTAATCACTGCAATCTGTTGGGATTTCACTATTTATTTGTCAGAAATAGAGCTTCCTGTTCAATACACCTATAGCGTATTTTCCTTTCCTATGAAGACAAATCAAAGGGCAAAGTATGGCGACTTTCCCAAGGTTTATTATTTTATGAGTCATATTGTACAGACCTCCTTCCTGTGTTCCTACTCCTATGATGTCTTTTCAGTGAAAGTCTGGAGACGGTGCAAGCAGAAAGAAGAACTGGAAGCCCTGAGGAAAGAGGAGATGGACCCAATCCTAACTCTAGACAACTATTTCATTTACAACAAAATCTGGGCTGTGGCACAGACCTTAAATGCAGCTTATAGATCCAGATCCAGGAGGACATTTAAAGGTGGTAAAAATGTGAAAATTCCAAAGCTGAAGGCATGGCAGGTACTTATTTTCTATTGCACAGGTCTCCATAATAGCTGAGAATCTTTACAATTGTAAGAACTTTGTAACTAGTCTTACAATAATTATACTGTATTTTGAATATAAGAAATAAAATTAAATTCCAACTTCCCAATGCTCTACTTTCTGCATTCACTTCCCTCTGTTCATTTATTTTCCAATTTCTTTAAAAGATTCTTGGTAAATATTTTTTTCCCGCCCCTTTCTTCTTGGACACTCTTCCTTACAATGAGGACCATTATCATGTGACACAAAATCTAGAAAAGTGTGATGTTTATATTGAACTGTCCAACAATTCTGACCCTCTCACTTCCTGGGCTGCCCTTCTACTCCAGGACAGCCTTTAACCAGAGTTGGTCTTATCCTTTGGTTAAGAATCCCTTTGATTCTCCCCACCGCACCCCCACCCCAGATCAAACCTCCCAGTAGAATCACTGATAACAAAGGATCTCATCAAGCAGAAGCATATGGAGGAACATCTTTGGGCCAATAAGCTAAGTCCAGTCCAAGAATTGGCTCAAAAAAAGTCTAGAAGCCCCAAGAGAGAAGAATGTTCCATAAAATATTCCATAGAGGTCCCATAAAATTGGAAGAAAATGACCTTAACTGGTACAAGAGATCATATTTCAAAGTGAAGAGCTGAGGTCTCTTCTCTATGCCAAGTGGCCCATCTATCACTTCAGCACAGAGGTTGATGAATACAACTTTGCAGTGACAACTGTGAATGGAATAATAATAATAATAATAATATAATATTTAATGCTTCTAGACCGCCCCCCCTCCCAAAAGGGACTCGGGGCGGTGTACAGTTCATATAAAATATAACAAGATACAATAAAATTAAATATGTACAGTTGACAGTTGACATGGAGGAGGTTAAAATGCAGTTAAAAGAACTGTACAAAGCAAATATAATATAAATTTAAACCCCTAAAAACAGATATAGTAAATTAAAAAATCCCTAAAATAACCAGATATAATACATTTGCCAGGAGGGACAGTTGAATTATGCCAGGCCTGCTAATCGGAACAGGTGGGTCTTCAGTTTTTGCCGGAAGGAGCGGAGGTCAGAAGTGGTTCTAATGTCGGGGGGGAGGTCATTCCAGAGGGTTGGGCCCATCACAGAGAAGGCCCTACTCCTCGGTGTCGCCCGCTGGCATTGCCTAGTGGACGGCACCAGGAGAAGTCCCTCCCTGTGTGAGCGAATTGGCCGCAGGGATGTATGTGGGAGGATGCGATCCCGCAAGTAACTAGGTCCCGTGCCATGGAAGAGATAAAGAGCATCCTTCACCTTTTACAAAGGTTTTTATTATGTATTCCTCATATAGATCCTTCATGCCAGCTCAGATGGAGGAGTCTTATCAAAGAGCTTTCTGTGTCCTGTGTAACATTGCTCATTTTCTCTTTCATTCTTCAGCTTCATTATTTCCTTCGATCCTCCCAGTTTTATAATAATTCCATTGATGGGGTATATTTGAATGAGAATGGAAAACTGGTAGCAGACCTTGACATTGCGAACACTATGGTTTTCCCCAATATGTCTGTTAGTAAAGTGACACTTGGGAGTCTAGAAAGTGTGGGATCCTTGGATTTCAAGTTCATGATGAACCAGAATGCTATTGCAAAGATGGAGATACTAAACAAGGTAGGGAGAAGACTTTATTCTGTTCTTTCTGAAGGTCTTTCCAAGATGATTGTTTAATTGGAGAAGGGGCAGACTTGGGATGTCATCTCAGTTCTCCCAGAGAGGAAACATCTTCCCATTAGATGTTCATGTCTGAGAAAAATATCCGTTCATCAAAGTTCTACAAGGAAGCTAGATTTATATCATGGGACAAAATGATTGATTTGCTCGAAGCAGAAATCCATTCAACTTTCTTTTTGGGAGCTACATTGAGAATTGAGAATAATACTAATTATAATATAATAATAATACATTGAAAATAAAATTGTACTGGGGAAAAAATTAGAAGAGAAAATAAATAGGCAAAAAGCAAGCCATGAAATTGGTTTGAAGAGCTCTAACTTTCTTTTTTTTTATAAAGTATTTTTATTATACAGTTTTCTTCATTTTACATCACAGTTTCAGTTTTGCAACAGCAATATACTGGTTGCACCCACAATTTTTTACAATATACATACAATTATTCCTCTTAGTTGCAACCATTTAGGTCTTATTTATACAGTATCATGTTCACAACTATTATTTCCATATTTCTAGCATAAATCTCTATATCTTTATCATTCTAAATATTTTGTTTCACACTTTAATACCATCTTATCATAATATTGCTTACAGTAAGTATTCTTCTATCTATCATTATACTTGTACTTATTTCAAAGCTCCAACTTTCTTGTAGGCTTCGAATTTAGTAAAGCCAAATCTTGAAATGAAGATCGCCAAACTTCGCATTTTACCTCTTTTATGAAATAAAATAATCCATGTTGTGGATGCTATTTTTCCCCTCTTTCTGGCCAGCCCCTGCCTCCTTCCAGGTGTGTGGAAAGTTGTCCTCCTGGATTCATGAAGGTGGCTCAGGAAGGGAAGCCCATCTGCTGCTACAATTGTCATCCTTGTGCAGAAGGATCCATCTCCACCATGGAAGGTGAGTGACAGCAGGAGGAAGGGACAGACTTTAGGGAGGACCATAAATTCTGATATTTTCCAAGAACGTGCATTTTGAAAGGCTTGACTAGAGTGGGTCCCACCTCTTTGAGTCTTGATCAAGATATACATTTATGTCATAGTGAATTATAATCTTGGAGTTTAATCTGGTATAAAGATGAAGCAAACAGGCATAGAGATCACGGATAAACATACAGGATAAGTAAGGGTTGAGTATTGTGAGAGAGGTAACATCTCTTGCTCTTAATCTTTTACAACACATATTCCATATTTCAAATTACTATTTGTTCTGTAGGGAGAATGAGTCAGACAGGGACTGAGGCAAGGCAGGTTGAAGCTAACACAACCTTTATTAACAGTAACATACAGCTCAATGTAAGGCAAGCCACGATCCGGCAAACAGCAAAGCAAAGGACAGCTGACAGCCCTTTTATACTAGAGCTGTCAGACGCTTAACCAATAGAATAGCGGGATTCTCCCGCCAGCTGGTTGTTCGCGTCTCAGCCAATCAGTAACCAGTAATGCAAGTCAGTGGCGTGGAAGACTTCAGTATTTAACACTATTTACTTCATTGCTCTGAACAGTGAGAGTTTCCAGATTCCTGAATATAATGTTTGAACTTTGATAGGATCTTTGGAAGAGGATTGGCCAAATTCTGGGAAGGGTCCATGTCTGGTGAGCACTTTGGGCAGCCACAGTTTCAGGTTGTAGCTACTTGCATTTAATCAAAGGATGGATTTCTTTGCTAAAGGAGTCTCACAATGTCTTTGATGTGCTCTTCATTCTACTTGCTGGGGAGGGGGGAAGTTGGTAGCCTTATGTCATAATCCTTTGACTGCTCCATATGTTCAGGTGTTGCCCTTCTTGGTCAGCCTCAGGTGACTCCTGGGTTTATACTTCCTGAATCTGACATTGCAGCGGTTCTGCTAGGGGCTTCTCTTAAATTTTCAGAGTCATGGCCCATGGAGAAAAGAGGAGAGGAGGGGAGGGGAGAGGATAAGGGAGGGGAAGGGAGAAGAGGGGAGAGGAGAGGGGTGGAGTGGAGAGAGGAAAGGGGGAGAAGGTAAGGAGAGGAAAGGAATCATAAGTTGGGGTTGAGCCAAACTTCCTTCTTCATCTTATTGGAAGATGTTCCTCTTTCTGATAATAAAAAAAATGAGGAATGCATGTTGATGTCCTCACTCCACATCCAACTCAGGTTCATGGGCCACTCCACCTAACATTTTTTCCCCATGACAAAATTAGTGTTTATCCATTTCAATTAGCATAAGCTACATTAAGTTATCTTTCACATGTACTTAATTCCACAATAAGCTGGATCTTATCAGTGCCTTAAAGCACTGACAAAAGATTGGAATCCAATTTTGAAGAGATTCAGCAGTGAAAAAGTAAAATGGGGGAACTGCCTTTGTTCCTTGAATCCTTTCTTCTTCTTCCCTTCTTCTCTCTCAACAAATTCATTGATAAGTTGGTGACAGCAAAAAAAGAAAAGAAAAAAAATAATATTAAGATCTTCTAGCTGGAGGGAAATGAAGAAACATTTTCATTCCGTCTACACACAGTCATTAATACCAGGAACAAGTTTACCCAAACAATGCATTTTATTAAAGTACATGTTAAAGAGAGACCCTATTCTTGCTCTTTTTCAGATGCAGACAAATGTACCAAATGTCCAGATGATCAACATCCAAATACAAATCGAGTTCACTGTATCCCCAAGATGAAAAGCTTTCTTTCTTATAATGAAAATCTGGGGATCATCCTGACTTCCATTGCCTTGTTCCTCTCTTCAACCACAGGCTTTGGCTTGTGGAGCTTCATTAAATTCATGGAAACACCAATTGTCAAAGCCAACAACCGAGACCTCTCCTACATCCTCCTGGTCTCCCTCCTGCTTTCCATTTTGACCTCCTTCCTATTCATTGGCCAGCCAAGGAGGGTGACCTGCCTCCTCAGACAAACAGCCTTCAGCATTATCTTCTCAATTGCCATTTCTTCAATCTTGGCCAAAACAATCACAGTGGTGTTGGCCTTCTTGGCCACAAAACCAGGGAATAAAGTGCAAAGATGGCTGGGGAAGAGCTTGGCCAACTCCATTGTCCTTTCTTGTTCTTGCCTCCAAGTTATCATTTGCACCATCTGGTTGGGTACTTTCCCCCCATTCCCTGACTCTGACATGCTCTCCCAACCTAGAGAGATCATCCTACAATGCAATGAAGGTTCTGTCGCCATGTTTTATCTTGCTCTTGGTTACATGGGCTTCCTGTCTGCCGTCTGCTTCACGGTGGCTTTCCTGGCCAGGAATCTCCCTGGTGCCTTCAATGAAGCCAAGCTGATCACCTTCAGCATGCTGGTCTTCTGCAGTGTCTGGGTGTCCTTTGTACCAGCCTACCTGAGTACCAAAGGGAAGTACATGGTGGCTGTTCAGATATTCTCCATCTTGGCCTCTAGTGCTGGCTTACATGGCTGCATCTTCATCCCTAAATGCTACATTGTTATTTTTAGGCCAGATCTGAATACCAAAGAACATTTGATGTCAAAATAAAATTAAAAAAATGACTTTTCAGAAATATTTTATTTTTCAAAAGTGTCAATTAATAGCCTTGAATAGCAGGTTTTGAAAATTTAATATGTATTTATTATTTGTCTATTTGTCTGTTTGTTAAACCTGAATGCTGTCAATCTTGCTGACAGATGGCTGTCGGCAGCTTACAATCAAGAAAAAAGAAGGAAGATTAAAACAATAAATAGTACCACTAAAATTGGTTTCAAATTGACAAAGATAGGATAGGAAGGAAGAGAGCAAGATGCACAAGAAACCAATAACAATAAACCAAGTCTCGAGAAGAGAGCTGACGTCACGATGGCACGGCGTGTTTCTTACCATGCCACCTAGTAAATGGTAATTCTTTAGTTCTACTATGTTGTTAAGAATATGGTTAGCACACATCATTGCTTCCCCCTACAGTTTATCCGGTAAACCTGAATCTGACAACATTGTCAGTACCATTGCCTGTAATGACTGTCCTCTCTGTTCCACAAATGCATTATGTCGTGGTCTATACGGGGCGGCATGTTTATGCTCAATTCCAGTTTGCTTAACCATAGTTTGAAAACTCTGGTTAACAAATTCAGTTCCATTATCAGTTACATTGGTGAATTTAATACAATACAATAGTAAAGTTGGAAGGGACCTTGGAGGTCTTCTAGTCCAACCCCCTGCCTAGGCAGGAAACCCTATACCGTTTCAGACAAATAGCTATCCAACATCTTCTTAAAGACTTCCAGTGTTGGGGCATTCACAACTTCTGGAGGCAAGCTGTTCCACTGATTAATTGTTCTCACTGTCAGGAAATTTCTCCTCAGTTCTAAGTTGCTTCTCTCCTTGATTAGTTTCCACCCATTGCTTCTTGTTCTACCCTCAGGTGCTTTGGAGAATAGTTTGACTCCCTCTTCTTTGTGGCAACCTCTGAGATATTGGAATAATGCTATCATGTCTCCCCTAGTCCTTCTTTCTCTTAAGCTAAACATACCCAGTTCCTGCAACCGTTCTTCATATGTTTTAGTCTCCAGTCCCCTAATCATCTTTGTTGCTCTTCTCTGCACTCTTTCTAGAGTCTCCACATCTTTTTTACATCGTGGCGACCAGAACTGAATGCAGTATTCCAAGTGTGGCCTTACCAAGGCATTATAAAGTGGTATTAACACTTCACGTGATCTTGATTCTATCCCTCTGTTGATGCAGCCTAGAACTGTGTTGGCTTTTTTGGCAGCTGCTGCACACTGCTGGCTCATATTTAAATGGTTGTCCACTAGGACTCCAAGATCCCTTTCACAGTTACTACTACTGAGTAAGGTATCACCTATACTGTACCTGTGCATTCCGTTTTTGTTGCCTAAATGTAGAACCTTACTCTTTTCACCATTGAATTTCATTTTATTAGATAGTGCCCAATGTTCAAGTTTGTCAAGATCCTTCTGTATCTTAAGCCTATCTTCTGGAGTGTTGGCTATTCCTGCCAGCTTGGTATCATCTGCAAATTTGATGAGTTCCCCATTTATTCCCTCATCCAAATCATTGATGAAGATGTTGAAGAGTACTGGGCCTAAAACAGAGCCTTGGGGTACTCCACTGCATACTTCCCTCCATGTAGATGCAGTTCCATTGAGAACTACACGTTGAGTGCGGTTGGTCAGCCAGTTACCAATCCATCTGGTGGTGATGCTGTCTAACCCACATTCTTCTACTTTATCTAGTAGTAGGTTATGGTCTACCTTATCAAAAGCCTTACTGAAGTCCAAGTAAACTATATCAACGGCATTCCTCTGGTCCACTAATTTTGTCACATTATCAAAGAATGCAATAAGATTAGTCTGGCATGATCTGTTTTTGACAAATCCATGTTGGCTTTTGGCTATTACTTTGTTTGCTTCTAGGTGTTCGCAAATTCGTTGCTTGATTATTTTTTCCAGAATCTTTCCTGGTATTGAGGTTAGGCTGATAGGTCTGTAGTTTCCTGGATCTAATTTTTTCCCTTTTTTGAAGATGGGAACCACATCAGCTCTTTTCCAGTCCTCTGGTAGTTCCCCGGTGTTCCAGGATCTCTGAAAGATATAATTCAGTGGTTCTGAGATCTCGTCTGCTAGTTCCTTCAGAACTCTGGGGTGTAATCCATCCGGTCCTGGTGATTTGAACTCATCTAGGGTAGACAGGTGCTCACTTACCATTTTCTTCCCTATTTCAATTTGTGTTCCTAATTTTGTGGTGCTGCTTTTGATAGGTTGGACTGTTTTATCCCTTTGTGTAAAGACAGATGCAAAACATGAGTTAAATAGTTCTGTTTTCTCCCTGTTGCTTGTCACCTTCTTGCCACTTTCTCCTAGCAATGGACCAATTGTTTCCTTAACTTTTTTCTTGTTTTTAACATGTTGGAAGAAGCTTTTTTTGTTAATTTTTACTTTTGTGGCAAGCCTTTCTTCATTGTGAGCCTTAGCTTTCCTCACTTCATCTTTACAGGCTCGGGCTATTTGCTGATATTCTGCCTTAGTTATGTCCCCCTCCTTCCACTTTTTATACTTACTTTTTTTGTCTTTCAGTTTGTCAGATAGTTGTTTATGCAGCCATGCTGGTTTCTTTTGGGAGCTGTTGTTTTTCTTCTTCATTGGTATTGTGTTAGACTGGGCTTTTCTAATCTCATTTTTCAAAATTTCCCAAGCTTCTTGAGTTGTTTTCCCCTCGAGGATTCTCATCCATGGAATTTTTCCCAAAATTCCATGGATGGTGACTACTTTAAGTTTTGTTTTCCTCTCAGCAAATTTTATCCAGTTACAAAATTGCTGGAACATTTCCGTGTTGTCCTTTAGTAAATAACAAAAACCATATCTGGAATAGTGGTCCATAATATTTAATACATAACGAGCACCCCCGATACTTGGTTTCATAGGACCAATTAAATCGGCAAATAAAACTTCTAGAGGTTTCCTAGTTTTAAAGCCATTTAGCCTGTTTGCAGGAGTAGCCTTACTTTTTTCCTTATTGCAAACATCACAGTTTAAATATTTGTTACATGGCTTTAATTTGATTCCTTCCACCAGTTTAGCAGTTCGCTGTAATTCTTTAAAATTAATATGCCCCGGGCGCCTATGTAACAAATGCACGCATTCATCAAGCTTATATGGAATAATATGGGATAATAGGAATTGTAATATATGTGTGTGACTTACGTTATAATTGAGCATGTTAAGAGTTTTGTAAGAAGAGATAGCATGAGGAAGAACCTCACATAAGAGCACCTGTAACCGCAGTCATAACGGCAGGAAACTTAGATAGCTTTTGCAAACATCCTGTGACCTATATAGAAGAGGCCACAAGTTATTTAGCTTTTTGGCATAGCGACGAGGGAAAGGGGAGTTGAGATGAGGGGAGGGGGGGAACTGTGGGCTGTCAGAATATGTAACCAATCATGAAATGTCACACATATGTATAATAGTGATGAATTAGAATCCTTCGGGGTTCAGTCTTTGCTCCTTGTGTTGCTAACTGAACCTGCGCAATAAACCTTTTCTGTTTGATCCCGGAATTCCGTGTCAGTTCCTATAATCCATAATAAATGGCACGGCCCAGATGGGACTGACAGGAAGAGGCCATTGACCTTCCAGACGGACTGCCCTGGTGGGCAACCCCTGTCCCAGCGTTTGAATCTCCAAGCCGGCTCCGTAGCCCTTGTCTACGGGGAGACTTCGTCGAGGGGATAGAGGACACGCCTGCCAGCGAAGCACTCCAGTCAAGGATCCACAAGGGACAAACAGAATTGGTCCTTTAGTCCGCGGACAATTGAAGACGCCTGCAGCCAAGTATAAGTAAAGGAATTGTACCTACTCCCGTTTGGAGTGGAAGAGGGGACTGATCACTCCCTAGGAGACAAGGTGGCGTCCTAAAGTCTCCGGAGATAAGGTGGCGTCCTTAATTCTCCATTGTTAGGATTGTGTGGGTGGTTAAGCCATTGCAGTTCCCATTGATGACCGTGAGTTTTCTGGCTTCGTGGGTCAGTGGCAGTGTATTAGAACATGGGTGGAAGAAGTAGCAAGGGAGGTGTCTCACAGACACCCCTTCAATGTATGTTCGATAACTTCAAAGCTGGTTTTTCTAGGGACTATGGAGACCCAGTGGCTACCCCGTTTGAACTAAAAAATTCTGTGAATCAGAATGGCTCACCTTCGGCGTAGGGTGGCCAAAACAGGGTCGGCGAACCCAGAACTCGTGTCAAGAGTTCATCAAATAGTGACGGGTGATGGACACTGGGACCAATTTCCCTATATTGATCAGTGGCAAATTAACATAAAAGAGAGACCCCATTGGCTAAGCAAGTGTCAGACAGTTAGAGTCTGTTTGATGAAGTCAGAAAAAGGAGCAGGGAGAAAGAAAACCTTAGTGCCAAAGATTCTAAGTCAGACTGATAGGGAGGAATTCCAAAGACCCCCTCCTTATTCTACCCAAGTAAAACCAGTAACTCCCCTTGCAACAACAAAAAATAAAAAATAAAAAAAATAAAAAAAATGAACCGGTTCCTGTACAACCAGAAACAGAGAATCAGACAAAACCTAAGGAACCTACGTTAAAGAAGAAAATAAAGAGAAGTGCCTCATGGTCTTCAGCGGGTTCTGAAGATTCTGTGTCAAACCATACTAGAAGAAAAACAAAGATCAGGGGTGTAACTATTGCCCCTCTTAGAGAAATAATTGTATCCGTGTTAAATCAAATGATTGGACCCCCCATCAGAAAAATCAATAACAATACAAGGAGTATCAGGAAATTTGAGTTTAAAGCCTATCTTGAAACCCATTAAATGTCAGATTGGAAGGGGAACGGTCACTCACCAATTTGTATACATACCAGAGTGTTCGGTGCCTCTCCTGGGATGAGATCTTTTAAATAAACTAAAAGCTACGGGTCTCGTTTGATCAGGAAGGTCAAAAAACTAACTGTTCAGCATCCAGTTGAAGAAATGTTGAACAAGGGGCAGACTGGAAGTTATTAAATGTAGCTAAACTTTGGGCTGAAGATAATCCCCCAGGTTTTGCTAAAAATGCAATCCCTGTTGAAGTCCAGTTAAAACCAAATTCTTACCCAATAAATGTCCCTCAAAGATACTATTCAGTAGAAGCTTTACAAGCCATACAAGAATTGATAGAAAAGTATTTAAAGGCTGGCATTTTAAGAAAGACCAGGTCTCCATGGAACACCGCAATTTTGCCAGTCCGAAAGTCAAATGGACAATGGAGGCCAGCACAAGATCTAAGGCCCTTGAACAGACAAGTAGTGACCCTTCACGCTTTAGTACCAAATCCATATGTTCTATTGAGTACAGTGCCCTCTTCTGCAGCATGGTTCTCTGTGGTGGATTTGAAGGATGCCTTTTTTACCATCCCCCTTGCCAAGCCAAGTCAAGACCTATTTGCCTTTGAATGGACAAATCCTATGAATCGAGTCAGGAGTCAATACACCTGGACTCACTTACCCCAAGGATTCAAGAACTCCCCAACATGTTTTGGAGAAGCTTTAGCATCCGATTTGCAAGGACTGCAACTAACTCAGCCAGGTGACTGCTGTTTGCAGTATGTTGATGATGTCCTAATTACGGGGGAAAATGAAGGAAGTTGTTTTCAAAACACAAGAAACTTATCGGGCTTCACGTAAAAATAATAATAATGATCCTCCCCTTTTTGGGAAGGAGAGCAAAGAAAGGCATTCCAAACACTAAAAGATGAACTCATGAAGGCTCCAGCATTAGGCTTGCCAGAGGTCACCAAGTCATTTAAATTGTATGTAGATGTCTGAAAGGAAATTGCAGTTGGAGTCTTAACTCAAGACAGTGGACAATGGAAAAGACCGGTAGCCTATCTATCTAAACAGCTGGATGGACCAGCCCAGGGTTGGCCACAATGTCTTAAAACATTGGCTGCTACAGTCATACTTTTAAAGGAAACTAACAAACTAACCTTCAATGCTCCAGTTGAAATCCAAACCTCCCATGCCTTACAGACTATTTTGGAACATAAAGGGCATTTATGGATAAGCAACCAGAGAATGTACAAATATCAGGCTCTTTTGATTGATAATCCAAATGTAACGTTACATCAATGTACTACGTTAAATCCGGCAACACTTCTACCCCTCCCCGATGCTTCTAAGCCCATACATGACTGTGTCCAGACAATTGAACTGCTGTATTCTTGTAGACCAGATCTGGCAGAGGCACCTTGGCCACATGCAGACTACACCTGGTTTACCGATGGCTCAAGTTTCATGCAGGGAGGCATTAGAAGAACTGGATATGCAGTGGTAGATGATAAACAAACTATCCTCAGTGGTAGTTTACCCTCAAATCTTAGTGCCCAGGCTGCAGAAATCTATGCTTTATATAAAGCAATGATGAAAGCAAAAGGGAAGACCTTGAATGTGTACACAGACAGTAAATATGCATTCTTAACTATACATGCCCATGCAGCCATTTATAAAGAAAGAGATTATATGGATTCATCAGGAAAGATAATACAACATGCCCCTCTTATTAAGAAATTGATTGAGGCAGCGCAGTTACCAGCCCATTTGGCAGTCATCCATTGCCCTGGACATCAGAGGATGGACTCTCCAGTAGCAAAAGAAAATAGAAGGGCAGACATAGCAGCTAAACATGCTGCAATGCAAGGACCAGATTATTCAGAAGAACTATTTGGAAAATTATGCTATTTGAATGATATCATTGAAAAATCTGATCCTACATACACCCCCATGGAGGAACAAAAACTAAAGTTAGATTTACATGCCACTTCATTGAAAGGCTGGTGGCATCTCCCAGATGGAAGGGTAGCAGTCCCTTTAGCTCTAGCTGTCCCATTAGTTCAACGTGCCCATCGTGAACATCATTTAGGGAAAACCTCTCTGTTACAACAACTGGAGAGATCTTTTTATATTCCGATGGCAGCTGCAATTATTGCTAGAGAGTGTAACCAGTGTTCCATATGTGCTCAAGTGAATGCAAGACAAGGGAAACAACTACCTCCAGGAACCCAGCCCATTTCATATATACCTATGGATTATTTAGTTGTGGATTTTACTGATATGCCAAGGCGCAACAAGTATTGTGCACTATTAGTTTTCATTGATACTTACTCTGGGTGGGTGGAGGCATTCCCTACCATAAATAAAAAGGCTATTCAGGTGACTCGTTCATTACTTAAAGAAATCATTCCAAGATTTGGCTGCCCAACCAGAAAACCTTAGAAGGGAAGAGTTGGATCCATTGGACCAGACTCAAGGCAGCAAGAGACTCTGACCCAATACAATATCGAGTGCAAAAGACTGATAAACCCCTAGTGCTGAAATTCTCTAAAAAGGCATCCTACTGAACCTGACCAGGAAAAAAGGGTTCTCAATGTACGATGCGAAGATAGACTCTGCCGAATCCTACTGGCAATGGATTCTCGACGCACAGTCTGAAACATCAAGCCTTGCTGAAACCACTCCTTGGAAGCTGGTTTCCCGGCGCATGGCGGAAGAAGGGATTGGAGGAGAAACAGTATTCCATTTGTTAGGATGTAAAATGAATTAGAAACCTAGCCATTTGTCAGGGAATGGAAAACAGTTCATACATAGCCATAAGTGGAATAGGACTGGCTGTAGTAAGTTTGATTGCCTTGATTGTGATTTGTTGTGTAGGACACTAATTCTTTTGGAATCAGCCCCAATCCAAAGGGACTGAGGTTGAGTTAAAAGCCATTGTTGGTACTAGAGACAAGTACGAAACTCCTGAAGATACTTAAGTTTGAGGAAACCTGGGAGTGGGGACTTTGTGCTGCTGTTCTACTCCTAGGACTGTGGACATTATATTTAACAAATAAGGACTGGTTCTGTGGGACACCTAACACTGATATTCCCCAACAAGTCATATATACTCCCAAACCCCTTCCTGATGTGGTGAGTCTGTAAACTAAGGGCATTGGGATTGAATAAGGGCGTGTGTGTGTTGGGAGGAAGCTATGATGACCCTTCTGTTGCTTTGGGTGGTGTTGGCAAAGGGTGTATTAAGTGATAATATCCTGAGTGGTAGTTCCCAGAGTTGTAAGGATGCCCGTGAAATCCCCCTTGTCCTTGAGGGAGGATCTGGGGAGGTTGGGAACCTCATGGAACTGGACAAGAACAAGTCACAGAATGGGGCTACCCTGGGTCAGGTTCGTTCTCGCCAACGACGTGTCATCGAGAGGTGGGGTCGAGACCCTGGACCTAGGCCAACCCCAAGGTCCAAGGACAAGCGTCCGACAATCCCGGTAAAAGGAGGAGTAGGAAAAAGGGATAACAGGCCTCTAAATCAATTGAAAAAAGGGAACTACATGTTGAGGATACTGGAATTAGGACAGAGCATTGTAAATCAGTCTGACCCTGTCCTAAGTCAAAAATGCTGGTTATGTTTGTCTGCTAGTCCTTCATCTTATCATGCTATTCCAGTTGAGTCAGATCTCTGGGAAAGAACCAAAGCCACAATAGTCCTTGAGAAAAATATTAGATGGAGAACCAAAACAGCAGCAGCCAAATTGCAGAAAGATTTTTATAATTCATTCAAAAGACTGGGAGAAAGCCGTCTCCCAATTGTTGGCCCTATCGCTGTTGGTGTGGAAATCCTAGGGACACTCTCTTTATGTGTACAGAGATATCAGGAACCCGGTACTCCTGTAGGGTCCCTGACAAAAGAGGTATGTTCATCAGTAATAAATATTGGTCCTAGGAACCAGACCTTATGGGAGATAGAACTAATTCCAGGCATTTCTCCTTCTGCACACCATTTATTTCACAAAAAGGTTACAAACAACGGACATGTGGTTTTCTTGGTTGCCTGGGTCCAGCTGAGTTAAGCAGATATTATTCGTGGTGATATGTGCAGTGGCAAGTCTCGCTTTTATTCCTTGTGTGATCCCTATACTCAAACAGTTGGTTATGAGAGCAGTAAAGGAGATACAAGTGGAGAAGGAATTAGTCTTGATGGAATGCCTTCTGGACCATCAGATGGACTCAAATCCACTTGAACGTGATGAGGACTCTGACACAGGCACATATGTACAAATTATACCCAGGGAACTGGAGAGGATGCCCGCAGAAATTGAGAATTGAAAGTCATATGCATTAACTACCCATGTAATGTCAAATATTATATGCTTATTGTGTGCTTGCTTGCTTAGTAAGAAGTATAGAATGTGACATACTTACTGAACCAAAATAGTCAGATAAGAAATAGTGGAAGTTTCTGTATGGAATAAACTTCCATAGGGGGGACTTATATGGAATAATATGGGATAATAGGAATTGTAATATATGTGTGTGACTTACGTTATAATTGAGCATGTTAAGAGTTTTGTAAGAAGAGATAGCATGAGGAAGAACCTCACATAAGAGCACCTGTAACCGCAGTCATAACGGCAGGAAACTTAGATAGCTTTTGCAAACATCCTGTGACCTATATAGAAGAGGTCACAAGTTATTTAGCTTTTTGGCATAGCGACGAGGGAAAGGGGAGTTGAGATGAGGGGAGGGGGGGGGAAACTGTGGGCTGTCAGAATATGTAACCAATCATGAAATGTCACACATATGTATAATAGTGATGAATTAGAATCCTTCGGGGTTCAGTCTTTGCTCCTTGTGTTGCTAACTGAACCTGCGCAATAAACCTTTTCTGTTTGATCCCGGAATTCCGTGTCAGTTCCTATAATCCATAATAAAGCGGTTTTACATTTGTATACACCGAATTCACTATACGTTCATCAGGCATTACATACAAACCATTTCTCAGATTAGCAGTAACCTTTGTACCTGCTTTCTCTATAATACATGTATCTCCTTTAAATGTTAGCTCTTACAGAAAGTAAATTAAACTTAAATCTTGGCACATATAACATATGTAACTGCTCCTTTACACATTCACAGTGTGCAGTACTTTCCCCAGATGCCATTAGCTTCCACCCGTTCGCCAAAGACACATGCTGTTTGCTGGCGGACAATTTGATGAAATTCTGTCTATTTCTAGTGATGCACATTGATGCTCCACTATCAATAATCCACAAATCGTGGTTTACAGGTGCATTACCCAACTTAGTCAAATTAAGGTTAATTTTCTTCCTAGTTTCTCTAGTGTTCTGTGATTTTGCCCTTTTGCAGAATCTAGCTATATGCCCCCTAGCATCACAAGCAAAACATTTTTTAACAGTATATGCAGATGGAGTTAAACCCATGTTCTTTGGTTGTTTTTCTCTCAGTTGCTCTCTCTCCACCCTTCTTCTAGACTCCTCCAACAGTCGCAAGATCATATCAGTTAATGTTAGGTCCTGTCGGGTTAGAACTTCAAGAGACGAAACAAACTCATCATAGCTATCATCCAGTGAAGAAAGTATAATGTAGACCTGGTGTAGCTCAGAAAAAATCAACTCCTTTTCATGTAGCTCCTGGAACATTGCTTTCATACAGTTCAAATGAGCCAAAATATCACCACCTTTCTGGAGCCTTGTTCTGAACAGTTTACGGGTAAGATTAATATGCGCTCCCACAGTGTCACGTACATAAATCCTTTTCAACGTATCCCAACACTTCGCAGCTGATTCTTCACCACGAATATGAACCAGTTGTTGGTCAGCTAATCTTAGTCCAATGATACACATCGCTCATTCATTGGCACAGTGAAACTCTGCTAACTTCTTGGCATCATCATCATCATCCTATGGATCCCAGACAGATACATCTGGAGGGTTCTGCACAACATCCCATAGCCCTTCTCTACGCAAAAGCAGACTGCATTTCATGGACCATGAAACATAGTTTGTGCCATCCAACTGGGTGACCAACGAAAAATTCGTTGCTTGTTCGTGCACCATCATCATAGGGATAGTTGTTATCACAAACAGCTATCTGGATACGGTAGTGTGCAGCGACTCCAGCTCCCCTTTCACTACCAATGGTACTCTGGGCCCATAACCAGTGTTAAGTATATCTCCTTTCGGAGATTAGAGTTGAGTAGCAGAAGGTAGTAACGAATGTGCCGCTGAATAGTCACTCACAGCCACCAAAGGTAAAACAAGGATAGCTTTACTTTTGTTAACAAAAATAGGATAAACAGTCTGCAAAACAAGCTATAAGTAGTCTTGAGATATATACACAGTCTATGATACAACACGTTGATTTACAGATGCTCAACTCACAATTCACCATGTAGACAGGTAACTAATATACAGAGTAGTCACCATCCAATACACAGTGTTCAATCCCAATACCAAGCACGGAGAACATACAGGAACAACCAGGAACAATCAGGAGCAAACAGCAATAGTTCCTACTTCCTTTTATGGCTGCTTAAAGCAACAGCATCCAATTACATCTCACTTGCATTTAAAGTAACAGATACATTGTTACAATCATGGCTTATGCATATATACATTGACAAGCCAAGACTAGGGTTACATCCCTAACAGAAGTCAAACTATTTTCCAAGGCACCTGAGGGTAGAACAAGAAGCAATGGGTGGAAAACTAATCAAGGAGAGAAGCAACTTAGAACTGAGGAGAAATTTCCTGACAGTTAGAACAATTAACCAGTGGAACAGCTTGCCTCCAGAAGTCATGAATGCTCCAACACTGGAAGTCTTTAAGAAGATGTTAGATAGCCATTTGTCTGAAACGGTATAGGGTTTCCTGCCTAGGCAGGGGGTTGGACTAGAAGACCTCCAACGTCCCTTCCAACTCTGCTATTGTATTGTATTGCTTTATCTAGAATATGTTATAAAGATGTATTGTGATTGGATGATTTTAGGATGATTTAATGAAATGTTATCATATAATCTTATTCTAGATTTTCAATATTATATATAAAAGGACATAAAAACAATTATAGTCAAAATGAGGTTGAGATATAATAATTGTGATATACATGAATATAGGTGAATTTAAAATATGTGATTGGATATGAAAAGCAGGTGGTGACTATGGAAGAGATGCATGGAAATACTGTAACCAACTGACACACTTTCTACAATTTCTAATGGAAGATGGTTTTGGTTTTTTTTATGTTTGTTCTTGTTCAAAAACAAATAAAATTGTTTTTTTAAAAAACAATAAACAAAGTCTCATTTTTAGTCACAATCATGTGGGTAAAATCAGTTTCCCGATGAATAGGACTATTTGGTAGGCAAATGGAGACATAAGGAATGTGTCTTTACATCTTGTAGTGACCTCTGGGAAGTTTTATCAAAACATTCCTGTAGCAATTCTTGAATCTGAAGATGAAAATACTTCTTAAAATTAAAACTATTTTTCTTTGCCTCAGAAGGGAAAGATATAACTTGAGATTTCTTATGTTATTATTTATTTATGCATGCATGCTCCCTTTTCTCTTTCTCTTTTGCATTGTTTCGCCCTCCTTTCAAAAATGTATACATATTTATATATTCTTATTAAATAAACTTATAAGGCTGCCACACTCCCCTTAGGTGCCACCAGGTAGCTTACAACTTTAAAATTCACAACATAAAAACTCAATATCAAAATCCCATCCCAATGTGAGGGGAATGTGAGTGTACCTCTTTGTTTGAAGGAATTTCTCTCCATTTTTTGGACAAGATCCACTGCCAGTCGGTACTGTGTAATAAATGCTGCAATGAATCTTGATTACTCGCTTTGGGTCCTGCATTTTGATTCCACAGAAACTGATGTCAGAAATGGGATTCACAATTTTTGATCTGTGACCAGGGACAATAGCAGAGTCCCCTATAGTGTTGCAATAGGTTTGACCCCTTGCCAATTTTCTTGCTGCCAATAAAAAAGCATGTGTGTACCAGGCAACACAACATGTCTAAAAATCCATTTCGGTTAGGGAGTTTTCTTTAATGTACAGTATATTACCCCTTTTTTCATTCCAGTTCTCAGTTTTCATGTAGAGAACTCAACTGAGCAATGACTGGAGGTGTCTGACAAAGGGAATTTGACTTTGGAGGAGTGATTGTGACACTTCTGTGTGGAGCAGAAAGTGGCCCTGAGATTTGGTTCATATTCCACTTTTATCCTGCTGTCTCACTGAATGAAGTTGTTCTAGTTTCTACTAGGCAGGGAGGACAATACAAAACAAACCTCCTTTGAGTGTGTGCGTGTGTGAAAATGTAAGTGTTTATAACTAGGTAACCTTCTCAAGTTAAGAACAGTATCATGTGGATCCAAGGACCAAATAATACAGCAGAGAAGGAAACAGGAAAAGAAATGAAAAAGGGTGTTGTGGTCCACTGGCGGCCTGCAGAGCTGGCAGCAGAATTGGACAGTGAGGAGGTTGGGGAGGAACATGGGCCAGTCCTGGAGTCTGGAGAAGGCTCTGATGAGGGCCCTGTGTCGGAGGCAGAGAGGGGGCCAGGGCCATCTGAGAGTTATGTGCTGCCTCTGGAGCCTCATGTTGTCCACCACAACAGAGAGTACCATCAGGGCCTTACGACGCCTGTTTGCCACACACGGGTTGCCAGACATCCTCGTGTCTGACAATGGGCTGCAGTTTGCGTCCACAGCCTTCCAATTGTTAGGGTTCTAAATACCATGCAGAAATAAATCATTGTCCAAGGCAAAACATCCTTAAAGGTCCAATTTATTCTACAGGCATGTTAGCAAGGCTATGGAAAATTCCAACTCTGAATTACATCCTGTGGGTTCACCCAGTTGAAAGTTCATGATCTATCCCCACACCCACAAATCCATCACATGTTCCAATCATCATCTTCCACGCTGGCATCTACACCCCTCTGGTTCCGGTCAGGTGTCGAGGTGCTGAGACAAAAGATGACCTTGGCTTCTACAAAAGAATGTCAACAATCCATTCTACAATCCTACTCCTTTCTATTCCCCCCTCCCTACTGCTACACTATTGAAACAGCATAGAAAATTATAAGAAAGTGTGGCAGGCCAAAGATCCTAAAAAGAATATAACTACAGGTCTGACAGGCGGCCTCTCCTCAAAAGAAAAACGTTTCCTGCAAAGAGAATAACATAAAAGTTAACATAACAAAATTAACCACCTCTTCTCCACCCAGGGGAACCCTTTGACTTCTCGGGAAACTTCCCATTGAATTGCTTTACTAACTTCTCCACTTTTAGGTTCCCACTGTTCACCCAATTAGCTTCAGACCAAGGATAACCCTTCCAATGCACTAAGTACTGTAAGCGACCCCTATTCAGCCTGAAATCTACAATTTTTTCCACCTCAGATTGTGTTTCCCCTTCTATCACTACAGGAGGGGATTGAGCTTGGGTGGATGCTCTTCTGTTAGACCCCATTTCTGGTTTCAACAAGCTACAATGAAATTCTGGGTCAATTTCCCCTAGACTTCTGGGTAGACTGAGTTGAACTGTAACTGGGTTAACTATCTTCACTATTGGCAATGGACCTAGAAATTTTGGACCCAATTCCTTGCTAAGCATTTCTAATCTTATGTATTTAGTAGATACAAAAACATTGTCCCCCACACGGTAGGGGTTTTGGAGCGAGCGATGTTGATCATCTTGCTTCTGGTAGGCTTCTGCCGCAACTGCTAGAGCCTTCTTCGTATTCTCCCATCCTTTCTTTAGCATGTCCCTCCATTCACTCAAAGACATGAAGGAAGGAGGATCTCTAGGCAGCTCAGGCATGGCAACAACTTCCATGCCACTAGTAATCTGGAAACCCGCTAATCCTCTGCTGCTGTGGACCGCATCGTTGTACGCCATTTCGGCGAAGGGTAGCAAGTCCGACCAGTTGTCGTGCTGATAGTCCACAAAACACCTGATGTATTGTTCCACCACCGCATTGGCTCCCTCTGCTGCGCCGTTCATGCTGGGATGAACCTCTGAGCTCAGTTCTTGTGTGGACCCAATGGATCTCAGGACCTCTCTCCAGAACTTGGCTGTGAACTGGACTCCGCGGTCTGAAATGATCCTCTTGGGTACTCCATGCAGGCGATAAATGTGTTTCACAAACATTTTCGCTAATTCGTTTGTGGATGGCAATCCTGAGCAAGCAATAAAGTGTGCCTGCTTAGAAAACAAATCAATAACAGTCCAAATTACTTTATGCTCACTGCTGTCTGGGAGTTCCACAATGAAGTCCATTGCGACCTCTTCCCATTGCCGTTTAGGGCTCTCTGCTGCAGGTGCTGTAGGTTCTGGGCTCTTGGATTCAATCATCCACAGCTGGCCTTTTTCCTCCTCCGAGGCCTCCCCCTTGGTAGGACTCTTCGCCACCTGAAGTTGGGAATCCTCTTCCAGAGTTCGGTTGGGCATTTCCTCCTCCGAGGCCTCCCCCTTAGTTGGACTCTTTGTCACCTTCAGTTGGGGATCCTCCTCCAGAGGCTGTTGGCCCAGATGACTTTTCTGTGGTGGCATCTGGGGCCCTCTCTTTACCACCGTGGCAATTGGTACACACGTTTGTTCTTCGGCAATTCCCTCCTCCGAGGCCTCCCCCTTGGTAGGACTCTTTGTCACCTTAAGTTGGGGATCCTCTTCCAGAGGTCGTTTGCCCAGATGACTTTTCTGTGCTGGCATCTGGGGCCCTCTCTTTACCACCATGGCGATTGGTACACACATTTGTTCTTCGGCAATTCCCTCCTCCGAGGCCTCCCCCTTGGTAGGACTCTTCGTCACCATAAGTTGGGGATCCTCTTCCAGAGGTCGTTTAGGCTTTTCCCCCTCCGAGGCCTCCCCCTTAGTTGGACTCTTTGTCACCTTAAGTTGGGGATCCTCCTCCGGAGATTGTCTGCCCTTTTTCTCTTCCGAGGCCTCCCCCTTGGTAGGACACTTCCTCACCTTAAGTTGGGGATCCTCTTCCAGAGGTTGTTGGCCCAGATGACTCTTCTGTGGTGGCATCTGGGCCCCTCTATTTACCGCCGTGGTAGTTGGTGCGCACGTTTGTGGCATTGAGGCTGGAGCCAAGCACTCTGATGCTCTGTGGCCACCTTGACAACAATGGTGGCATTTAATTGGGCCCCACGAGGAATGGAACCTAGTTACATCTCTAAACTCAGGAACCGTTTCATCACACTGCCTTGCTCTCCAACTTGCAGCTGCCCCCTTGGTAAACCCTTCTTCCATGGTGGAGATTGCTTCTCTGTAGGAAAGTGGGGTAAGAACCTTTTGGGCATTTGCAGATGCACCTTGTCCCGCTTCCCATCTTGCAGGCCTGGCTTTTGTAATCCCTTCTTCCATGTTGGTGATTGCTACTCTGTAGGAAGGTGGGTTAAGAACCACTTGGGGCCTTGCAGGCGCACATTTTCCCGCCATCAACACTGCAGGCCTCTGTTTGGTAATCCCTTCTTCCATGGAGATTTCTTCTCTGTAGGAAGGTCTGGTAAGAACCTTTTTGGGCCTTGCAGGGGAGACTGGAACCAGTGGGGAGGTCAATCCCTTGGTTGGCCACTGCCCAGCTTTCTGCCATGGTGCCATCTGCTGAGGGAGGGCAGGTGCCCACTGGCATCCCTCCCATCCATGACCTGGGGTTAAGACACTTCCCGGGGTTGCCTGCTTCACAGGTTGCAGCTCAACCAATGATGGCTGGCTAGGGGGTTTTATGTGCCAAGGACCCTCCTACTGGCTTGGAGAAGTTATGGGCCAAGTAGGTGCCCTCTGCTGGCTTGGAGCATTTCCCCATGCTGATGGCAAAGGAGGTGGCAAGTAGCATCTCTTCCATCAAAATCCTGGGAAGAAAGCCCAATCTAGTTTTGCTTCATTTACTGGTTGCAGCCCCATTTGTGGTGGCTTGCAAGTGACAGATGCTGGCAAAATCCCTTCTTCCTGCCTCCTTTGAAATTCCCATTTTGAAAGGGAATCTTTCTCCCAGCTAGTTGCAGGGTAATAAGCCATTTCATTTATTGCCATCTGGAAGGAGCCCAAACCTCTGTTCTAGGGTTTTTTTTAGCCAAGGCTTGCTTCCAAGCTGGGGGGAAGGAGGGGGAGCATGCACTCACATTTTGCTGAAGAAGTACGTCTGAGACTTTCCTTCGTCTTGTCGTGTCTCCTCCTGCATTCCTCCAGATGCAATTAAACTGGAAGCAGCATTCCATTGCCTTTGAAGTTCCGCACTCAGCTTCTTATCACCAAAAGCTTCTAATTAATTCTTCGCTGACATCTACGCTGTCCCGGTCAGCATTGGGAATGCCGAGACCCCCATCACCATATCCTCCATCACCAGCCCTTCCCCCTTGAGAGGGGGAGGGTGCTAGTGAATTATTTTAAAGGGGAGAGTTGGAATAATGTTAGGGTTCTAAATACCATGCAGAAATAAATCATTGTCCAAGGCAAGACATCCTTAAAGGTCCAATTTATTCTACAGGCATGTTAGCACGGCTATGGAAAATTCCAACTCTGAATTACATCCTGTGGGTTCACCCAGTTGAAAGTTCATGATGTATCCCCACACCCACAAATCCATCACATGTTCCAATCATCATCTTCCACTCTGGCATCTACACCCCTCTGGTTCCGGTCAGGTGTCGAGGTGCTGAGACAAAAGATGACCTTGGCTTCTACAAAAGAATGTCAACAATCCATTCTACAATCCTACTCCTTTCTATTCCCCCCTCCCAACTACTACACTATTGAAACAGCATAGAAAATTATAAGAAAGTGTGGCAGGCCAAAGATCCTAAAAAGAATATAACTACAGGCCTGACACCAATATCATTGATAACACCACTGACAATCAAAGATAAACTGATTAAGGAAACAGAAGAAGGGCATCGAAATTACATGAGAGATTTTAGAAGCAAGGAGTTGCTAAGAGGAGTCCATACAAAGTTGATTAAGGAGATGATTAGAGGACTGACACCACAAATGGCAGAAGATATGAGTCTGTTTTGCTACTGGAAAGATACAGGTTGATAGATGGAAGAGTATAATTTAAAACTAGTTAAACTTAGTGAATTTAGTGACAATAGATATAGTCAAATAAATAATTGATAATGTTACTATTGTATACAATGTGTAGTGTCATGATGAGTAATAATTGGATATGAATATTGAATGGTACCCATGAAAGGAAGATTAGAAATCCCTTTGGATTATATATAAAGGTTAATAAAAAAAAGAACTAAGTTAGATACAGTTAAGTCTTGTGTTAGCGTTCTAAATACCATGTATGAAATAATCATTTGTCCAAGGCAGAATCATCCTTAAAGTCCCATTTATTCATACAGGCAAGTTAGCACGTCTATGGAATTCCAACACTGATTTTCTTCTTGGAATTCCACCCAGTTAAAAGTTCATGATCTATCCCCACACCCCATAATCCATCACATGTTCCAATCATCATCTTCCACGCTGGCATCTACACCCCTCTGCTTCCGGTCAGGTGTCGAGGTGCGGAGACAAAAGATGACCTTGGCTTCTATAAAAGAATGTCAACAATACATTCCACAATTCTACTCCTTTCTATTCCCCCCTCCCAACTACTACACTAATGAAACACATAGAAAATTATTAAAAAGTGTGGCAGGCCAAAGATCCTAAAAAGAACATAACTACAGGCCTGACATCTTGATTATTAGGGGGAAATGTTATGATGCAGGATATAGTTAAATAAAGGAGGGATAATGATAACAACGTATATACAGGTATGGGTACAACATAAGGAAACTGGATGTAAATTGTAAACAGTGATTTGGAAAGGAGGATTAGAATAATTTGTTATTAAATATTATGGATGTTTAGCTAGAATAGGAAATAAGGATTCAGTGTTATTGGAGGATTTTAGAAATAGTAAATGAAATGCCAGTATGTGGTTATGTATCAAATCTTGGTATATTTTATGATGAAGGACGTGTAAATAATTATAGTCAAATGAAAATGGAGATATGGTGATGGTAATATGTATAAATATCTGAGTTAAAATACTTGAGTTAATATGAATTATGCTTGATGACTGTGGAAGAGATGCACGAAAGTCTTTTTGTAATCAACTGATACACTTTCTACAGCATGTAAAGAAGGATGTTTGTTTTGAAAATTTAAAAAAAATATTAAAAAAAAGATTTGTCTGGCATTATCTGTTTTTGACAAACCCATTTTGGTTTTTGGTTATAGCTTTGTTTGCCTCTAAGTGTTTGCTGATTCATTGCTTGATTATCTTTTTTCAGAATCTCCCAAGGTATTGAGGTCAGGCTGATAGGTCTGTTTTTCTGGATCTATTTTTCCCCTTTTTTGAAGAAAGAGAAAGGGAAAATGAAATTTTGGGGAAAGCAGCCATTTGTCCAAAGATTGTAAAAGCCAGAGAAAAAAGGGAATGGCTGCAGTTGTGCAAGGGTCTCTGGGAAAAACAATTATGATCCCAGTTAATGGAGTGACTTTGAGAGGCTTAGTAGATACTGTCAGTAGATGAACATTGGTACAGCAACATTTAGTTTAAAAAGGCAGCAACACATTTTTTTACAAGTATGTTTGAGCAGAATGAAGTGGTTGCATTGGTCACAGCCAAATCAGAAGCACAGGAATAAGAACAGATACTGGAGGAAAGAGTTATCCCTAACTTAAAATGTAACCAAATAATTTGAATAGAATTTGCACTTTCTGAAAGTTGGACTCAGAGGAAAGGATTCAGGAAGGAGACTAAGATACTGGGAGAAACTATAAGGGCCCAGTTTAAAGTAAAGACAAAGATGGAGCAGAGTCTGGAAAGGAAGGAACCTGGGATTCTTCCAAGCTTTTCTGATTTAATAGAAAACCTGAGATTTACTAGAAAGCTTTACTGAAAAGAACCTATGACAAAATTGAAAGAGAGAAGAAGAAACAAATCAAACATTAGCTATAGAATATTTGGAACAGTTTGACTGAAATACACAGGAGGCAAAGAACTCAACTTTCTTCCATGTAGCTTCCAGACAAGGCAGTCCAGTTGCCTTTTGGAAAAGCACGTTGGGGACAACCATGACCTGGAGGATGGAGAATCTTCAAAGACATCCAGGACAGAAACAATTCCAGTACAAGTGGTTACAATCGTAATGTGGAAAGTCAAATATTTAAAAAAATTTTAAAAAAACATTAACATCATTATTACTATTTTTAACTCCTGATTTTTGCTTATATAAAGTACTATGAGAGGTTAATGGATTAAGAAGTCATTACCATTGTGCATTTTGCCACATAAGGGTTTTTCTGGTATTAAATGAAGAAACCCCAGAGGATAGTAGAGGGCAGGAAGGCCTGGAGGAACATTAAGAAGTCATTACCATTGTGCATTTTGCCACATAAGGGTTTTTCTGGTATTAAATGAAGAAACCCCAGAGGATAGTAGAGGGCAGGAAGGCCTGGAGGAACATTGTTCATTGGGGCATGATGGGTTGCACACAACTTCGCAACTGACAACAACAACAACAACAAACCCCCTGCCTAGGCAGGAAACCCTATACCGTTTCAGACAATTGGATAGCCATTTCCTGGGGTTTCCTGCCTAGGCAGGGGGTTGGACTAGAAGACCTCCAAGGTCCCTTCCAACTCTACTATTGTATTAAAACTGAAGAAACGAGGACAAGAGGATACATTTTGTGTGAATTTTGTATTTTGCTAGTAGAAACCACTAAGAAAAAAATCAGTCAGGACAACATCAGTTACAATTTTATATTTAGTTGAATTTATATTTAGAAGAGAAAATGCAAAATATATTTAAAAAAACAGCACTATACAATAAAAAGAGATAAAAATATTTAAAGTTATTAGGTGCCATATCACATCTCTTACATTGGAGATATTGCCACTATTGCGAAGACAAAATTCTATGTGAAGTCAGCTGAAACACATAGGATAGTGATTTCTTAATAATTGGTGGAAAATCCACAGCCTCCAACCAAACACTAAACATCAACTGCTCCTGTAAATCAGATACCAAGCACGTTTTGAGAATTGGGAAAAAATAAAACTTGCTCATTGCTCTCAAGAGATAAGCACAACTGAATATGTTCTCATTGTGGAAAAGCTGGCAGGAATCAATAAAAATGGGTACTTTTTGCTATTTGATATAAAAATAGCAAAAAACAAAACAAAACAGAGAACCTATTTGAACAAATCATTAAAATATTTTACATCTTAAATTAGGCTGAACTTAAAGATGTTGGGTTTTTTTTTCTCCCTCCATCTATTGAGGGAGAGAATGAAAATTCCTGTCTCAGAATCTGGTAATCTGAGGAGACCTATCAATCATTTCTCTGCCTAAGAAAGGCAGCGACTTCTCTGCAAACAGGGAATGTCTCTGGATTCACTAACTGTCAGATCCCTGTATCTGCCATTCTTCAGAGGAAGGGGGAGAGGAATTGTAACTTGCTACATTTCACATGCTATTTGCCTTCCCATGTATTTTCTGTCTTGCATTGCATTCTTGTGTAGCCATTTCACCTGATTTATAACCGTTGCCTGACGCCTCCGCTGCCCAGCTATTTCTCACTTCTCGGGAAATGTACAGGGGGTGGGTGGGGCATATGGACAGCAGAACCAAAAGATGGCCCTGAGAAAGTTCCCTTATCTCTTTCTCAGAGTGGCTGGTGCAATAACATCGCAATGGCTGAATCCACACTGGACTGTTGGGAGGGTTCTTTAATTCCTTTATTCTCAATTGTATGGCCTGAGGGACCTCAGAGCCTGCTTTGCATTTGCCCTGCTATCACCCCTTTTCAAATAAAAGGTTCCTTTTGAAAAGCCAAGTTTCAAGAGTCTTTACTTTCTTGAATAAGAGGGAGAGGCTCGGCCTTACACTATGCTTCAAGTCTGCCCCAATCTTAATGGATTCTACATGGAGAACAACAAGGCAAACCAATAAACCGACCTAGTTACTTGCGGGATCGCATCCTACCACATACTTCCCTGCGACCAATTCGCTCTCACAGGGAGGGACTCCTCCTGGTGCCGTCCACTAAGCAATGCCAACGGGCGGCACCTAGGGGTAGAGCCTTCTCTGTGATGGGCCCAACCCTCTGGAATGACCTCCCCCCCCCGATATCAGAACCACCACCGACTTCCCCTCCTTCCGAGGAAAACTGAAGACTCACCTGTTCCGTTTAGCTGGCTTGGCCCATTCATAGTCCTATTTCACCTCCTGGCAGATATTTTTAATTGGGTATTTTTTAGGGGTTATTTTTAAACATTGTTTTTAACTACTTTACTTTGGGTACAGTCTTTTATAGCCTCCTCTTTTAGGCACTTAGTATTTAACTATGTTTGTATTTTTATGTATTTATGTGTTTTAATCTGACTGTACACCGCCCCGAGTCCCTTTTGGGAGAGGGGGCGGTATAAAAGTCTAAAATAAAGTAAAGTAAAGTAAAGTAAATGTCAAAGTCAATGTAAATCATATTCATTTTATTTTCATTATTTAATTTTTACTGATCAGAAAAAATGCCTAAATATAATCCTGCATGTTTCCATTTTAGTGTTTGAAGCTGTAAGGTGAAAAGAGAGTATTGAATTGCAAATAAAGTACAAGGAAAAGGTTAAGCAAAAATAAGCATAATTCTCAGGAACGGGAAACCAAAACCAAAAGTCATTGTAACAGAGCAATATAATTTCAAGTCTATTTTTGTTGGGGGGAAAATCATTTTGGAAGAGAATTGTTCATCCTTTATTGCTGTTTTATCACCATCCCCCAAACCTAACATGCAGTAGTAGGAAAAAGGATTCAGGTAGGATTTTTAAAATGTAAAATACAAAATAAAATTGTTTTGTCACAAGGGGTTCTAACTTATCCTAAAATACAACAAAAGGCATCCCCGTGTTCTTATTCCACTTTTAATATGAGCTGCTCCTTTGTGTTGAGCTCTGGCCTAAAGATAATAATGTAGCACTTGGGGATAAATATGCAGCCTAGCAGACCAGCACTGGAGGATAAGATGGAGAAGACCTGAACAACTACCACGTATTTCCCTTTGGTGCTCAGGTAGGCAGGCACAAAACTCACCCAGACACTGCAAAAGACCAGCATGCTGAAGGTGATCAGCTTGGCTTCTTTGAAGGCCCCAGGGAGATTCCTGGCCAGGAAAGCCACCATGAAGCAGATGCCAGCAAGGCAGCCCATGTAGCCCAGGGCTCCATAGAACATGGCAACAGACCTTTCATTGCATTGCAAGATGATCTCTCCAGGCTGGGAGTGGAAGTCAGAGTCAGGGAATGGGGGAGAGACTCCTAGCCAGATGGAGCAAATGAGAATTTGGATCCCAGAACAAGAAAGAACAAGGCTGTTGGTCAGAGTCTTCCCCAACCACCTCCTCATGGTGTTGCCAGGCTTTGTGGCTAGAAAGGCCAACACTACTGTGATTGTCTTGGCCAAGACTGATGAGACAGCAGTTGAGAAAACAATGCTGAAAATAGTTTGACAGAAAAGACAAGTAGCTTTCCTTGGCTGGCCAATGAAGAGGAGAGAGGTCAAGAAGGAGAACAACAGGGAGATGAGGAGGATGTAAGAGAGGTCTCGGTTGTTGGCCTTGACTAGTGGAGTTTCCAAGTATTTTATAAAGATTGCTAAGACCAGCTAAAGACAAGACCAAGGCAAAGGAAGCCAGGATTATCCCTAGAAGCCCTTCGTAAGATAGGAAGGTTATGACTTTGGGGATGCACTGATCTCGTTTCTCATTTGGATGCTGGTCCTCTGAACATTTGGTGCACATTTTTGCATCTGCAACAAGAGAGATGAGAAAGGAGAGATTTATCCAAATTCCTGCTGTGTTAGTCTTTTCTACTTCTTTCCACCCTGTCCACCATTTTAATCTCTTTCATAAATGCATCACGTAAAATTAGTCAATGTGCACCTTCCTGAATGGAGATGGTCCCTTCCCCACAAGGAACACAGTCATAGCAGCAAGGGGGCTCCCTTTCCCGAGGCAACTTGATGAATCCTGGATGGCAGCTCTCCCCACACTTGGATTCAGGGAGGGACTAAATAAAAATAGAAGGAAAATCAAGGGCAACGTGTAGGAAATGTGATGAGTATATCCCTGTTACCTCTGCTGATAGCCACCTGGTGATTCTGTCTAAGTTGATCCAGTCTTTGGTGGACAGAGAGGGGTCGTAGCGCCATCTGCAGGACACCTGGCAGGAATTGTACAGGTGGAAATATGATTCTCAAGGCAAAAGGGTGTGAAACCTTTGTAAGTCAGAACATTTGGAAGTGAATCAGGATGAGACTTCCTTAATTCACTGGAGTGTAAGTAGGGGAGGCAGTGCAGCACAAACAGTCCTGCAAGATTCTGTCATCAGAGCCAATCTCAGAAAAGCAGTTCTGGCTTTCTTCTGGAATCGAAATAACAGAATGCAAGAATACACAGTTGGAAGGGACCTTGAAGGTCTTATAGTCCAACCCCCTCCTCAAGCAGGAGCCCCTATACCATTTTAGAGAAATGGCTATCCAGTCTCTTCTTAAAACCCTCCAATGTTGGAGCACCCACAGCTTCTGAAGGCAAGCTGTTCTACTAGTTAATTGTTCTCACTGTTAGGAAGTTTCTCCTGAATTCCAGATTGCTTCTCTCCTTGATTAGTTTCCATTCATTGCTTCTTTTCCTGCCTTCTGTTGCTTTGGAGAATGGGTTGACCTTCTCTTCTTTGTTACAGCCCATAAAATATTGGTACCCTGCAATCATGCCACCCCTACTTATTTTCACTACACTTGCCAAACCCAATTCCTGCAACCATTCTTCATATGTTTTAACCTCCAGCTAAAGATTTTGTTTACCTGATTGAGGTATTTGGAGAACACCATTGCATCCTGGTCAACAGTAAACACGGCATTTCCCAATCCCTGTCTTGCTAGGCTCCCAAATTTTGACTGAATAACTGACTTATTGGAAAACTGGACAGAACCTACAATGTCAAGGCCAGCAGCCAGCTCTCCACTCTCATCCAAATATAATCCATCCAAGGAGTTATTGTAAAGCTTGAAAAGGTTTTGCAGGAAATGGTGAAGCTAAAATAAAAGAAACAAGGGAAGAGAAACAAATATAGGAATTTGATAGCATAGTTCTGAACAATTCTACTGTTCTGCAACTGTACATAATGTTGACTTTTAACAGGGATTTCTATATGGACCCTTATCATAGATACGTTTCAGTGACATGCGGTGAGGTTTATGGCTGGTGAGGCACTGACATACACTTGTAAGCTTCAAGAACAATAGCTTAGCTATCAAATTTCAGATAACCCATACCTCTGTCACTTGTGGAAAATTATGTAGAATCATATTTTCTTTTGTTCAAGCCAGTGACGTGCTGTGAGGTTTATGGCTGGTGAGGCACTAACACAGTGGTGGGTTTCAATTTTTTTTAGACTTGTGGACTTCAACTCCCAGAATTCCACAGCCAGGCATGCTCAGTTCCGATTTAAAGCGACAGCATTTGTTTTTCTCCTTTGCGAAAGAAGTTTCCTTCTTTCTTTTTCTTTTTCTTCTCCCTTCCCCTCCTTCCTCCCTCTCTCCCTCCCTCCCCCCTCTCTCAAACACACACACACACACACACACAAAGTTGGATTGGAGGGAGAGCACCACAGGAGGAGGCAGGAAGCCAGTCAAAGAGCCATATTGGAGCACACACACTTTCCCCCAGCCCCGGAAGGATTCAGCCCAGCTTCACTGATTACAGGTTTGAAAAGGCAACGTGGCTCTGCCTGCAATCAAACTACACTTGGGGAGAGAGAGCACAAGCAAATCAGAGTCCTTCCCACCAGCCTTTCCCCAAAGCCCCGCACCAGGATGAAGTTTGAATTCCTCCCCCTTTCTTCGACCCACACGTACCTTTTCCAGCTGTTTCAGAGAGGATTTCAACTCTGATCTTGCCTTGACACTCTGAAGAAGCCCCGCCCAAACAAGCGCCATCTACTATGAGGCAGGAGAACTGCGTGCCTCTCCTACATCAGGGATTTTTAGGCTTTTAACCCTTGCTTAACTCTGCTCGAGTGATCATAAAACGCCTAAAGTCAGACTAGATGAGGCATGCAGTTCTCCTGCCTCATAGTAGTGGGCGCTTTTTTAGAAGCTGTTTTAAACAGTTAAGCACAGTCATCCACGGTGAGGCAGCAACTAGCTCAGCCTGACCTCAGCTCTCGCCTTTTTCCTTTTACATTTTTTTTTCTTTTCATGATGACAGTGGTGAGGCTGTGCCTCCCCTGCCTCCCCTGACTGCACACCACTGAGAAGTTTACAGTTAAGAAAAGTTAAGAAAAATAGGGAAGAATGGCATCAGAGGAAATACCTGCCATGGCTGCAACTGCTGAACAGCTAACCAATCTTTACCATCCTTCATTTTCCTCTTGGATGTAGATGAATATGCAGCATTTAAGGTCCTGGCCACACTATGGATGGAGCGATGAATGATGTAGCTGTCCAGAGACAGGATCCTTTCAATCTTCTCTTGGGGCAGAGCTTCTACATCCTTATTCTCAGGGCATCTTGTCCAGCCTTTCACAGATAAACCATGCTTGGAATAGGAACAATGAAACACTTTCTTCATAAAGCCTATGATAGACTTGTGAATAGATAGAAAATCACCATTTTGGGCATTTCTCTCAGTCTGAATCAAGAAGGAAATATAGCCATAGATGGAGGGACTAATCCGTGAGGTATACTCTAAATCCAAACTAAAATCCCACAAAGTTGAAGTGATCCATACCTTTCCAGTTGTAGCTTTTGTGCAGATTTCAGTTATTTTCTGCATAATCATTATTCCTGTTATGAAGGAATCCATCTCCACTGAGTAAACAAAGACATTGACTTGTGTCCAGTGGTAGAATGGGAAACAATCATACTTTACCTGATGGGCATCCACGGGGATTCTTTGGGATAAAACAACACAAATGCTGTTCCTGACAAGCAGAGGGGTCAAACTTTTCATGAATGTTTCTCCACCATCAGAGTCTGGTGCAACCAGACCAACCAAGGTCCACCTGAAATGGTGGAGCAATTTGACGATTGCGGGGTACTGAACTCCTTCTTTGGGGACCATTTGGTATAGAAAAGGGAAGAGAGATTTGTCACTCAAAGCCTGTGAAACAAAAGTAAAACTGACCTAAAAAAAGAAAAAAAAATGGGTTAGATGTTGAGTCAAATCCAAGCCAAGATAATAGCAACTATGGCTCTCTGTGTGTGAGAGGGTGGGGGGGTGGGGGTGTTCCAGCATAACTCTGGAATGCCTTGAGCAATTTCAACCAAACTCAGTACATATATTACTTACTCTCTGGAAACAAATACTGTGGGGGTAAGACACCCCAACACCCCTCGAGGGTGGTTGTTTTGTTAAGATGCAACCTGTTGTGCCTTAAAATGGCTTTTACCATACTGCCTTAAAATGGCTTCTACTGTACAGTGCTGTGGAGTTGCCATGGTAATGGCTTCACAGTACTCCACAAGGGGTAAGGGGGAAAATCCAACATTAGAAATTGTGGCGATGTTCATGGAAGAAGGGTTGGGATAAATAAATACCCAGGCAGCACCAGGTTATCTATGATAAAAGTGATGTTTTTTATATGATAGAAACACCTCAAAATTTCTGGGAAGACTATTTTCAGGAGATTAGTCTGTTCATAGGCAACCTTCTACCTAGCCTTGACTATGAGATGTTTCTTCCACAAATAGAAGGAATCTAACTAGAATAGTGTTCTAGATCAGGTTGTTTTCTGGGTGAGTCCAATTGCAATAAGGCTATTATTTCCATAAATTGCCCTTGAAGTTCATGGAGGATTCAGAGCAGATTTAGACCCCACAAACTCATACTCTCTCACACACACACAAACCTGTGGAATTTTATAAATGCCCAGCATATCTCCTATCTGGATGGAGATTTCAGTTTTGGACCCATCAAAAATGACCAAGGGTCTCTTATGTCTTCCACATCTGTAGTTTGGAATATTTGCCTCCCCAGTGGAAAGCAAATCCAGCAAGGCATCCAAAGTCATGATTGTGCTGAAATAGCTGCCATAGATGTTGTAGCCCAGGGAGATGTTATGTAACAGCTGGAGATCCTGGTTGATCTCCTGGGTGGCATAAAGGAAGGAGAGAATTTTCCAGGATAACATAGATCCTCTCCTGAAAATATATTCATCTCACATCATTATAAATTATAAACTCTACAGTTTAACATCTTCACCATCATCATTTACCCAATAGCCTTTGTAAAAGAGTTTTCTGAGCAAATATCTATGAAGTTAGGAAAAGTAGTAAAAACCACAAGAAAATAAAATGCACTAATATGTCATTCAAAAGTTGTCTTATAAAACGGGGGAAATCCCATTGTAATTGAGCTGTTCAAAATCAGAAGTACTATAACTTTTGGATGTTCAATGTCCTAGAATTATCCTGCAGAAACACCCAGAACCTGGATGTGTTCTCTGATGGAGACGGGGGCAGGAAGGAGAGCCAGAGGCATCTACCATTGATAGTCCTTCAGTGGGTTATGCTGGGAGGGTTAAGCCAATGTGTGATAGGGATCCAGCCACTGCCAGGATTCCCTCCCTGCATGCACTGATTGCTTTGCAGACCCTGAAGTTCACCCACATTATCCTAAGAAGAGACAGGCTTTCAAAAGCCAACAGCCAAGGACTGAGCTCCGTAGCCCATACAGAGTGGCCAAAAGGCAGCCCAGCAAAAGAACAGATTCCAAAACAATGTATCTTAACCTTGGTAACTTTAAGGGGTCTGGAATTCAACTCCCAAAATTTCTCCATCCAACTTGAACTCCGCACCTCTTAAAAGTTGAGGAACACTGATCTAAGGGGTAACATGATTCAAGTGTACATTGGGGTGGAGGCTCAGCTTGGTTCTTTCTTGGCTTCCTCCCTGGATGAAAAGGCTGAGAACTTATTTTCTCAAGCTTTTGCATTGCTGGGTTTAGCTCGCTGTGTCATGCTTCCAACTTTAGATTCCATCCCAGCATGTCTCTGTCTCTCCACCCCACCTTACCCTCCTTGGATTGATTGACTGATTATTGGATTCCTGGTCTTGACACAAGCTGAACATGTTGAGTATATTTTCAGATGCTGTGTTGAAATCCTAGCAAAAGCATCTCTCTCTCTCTCTCTCTCTCTCTCTCTCCCTCTCCCTCTCCCTCTCCCTCTCCCTCTCCCTCTCCCTCTCTCTCCATCCATCCATCCATCCCTCTCCTTTCCTTCCTCTCAAAGCTTGCTATCTTCTCTGCAAGTCTTGGCACAGACACCACAGATGATCTCTAAGGTCCCTTCATGATCAAAAAGGAGGGTGGATGGCATCAAATGTTTCAATACATTTACAATGTAGGGTGAAAAAGGAGCTTCTTGACAGATGGCCAAACAGACTTTGCTGAGATACTTCCAGGGAGAGAAATCATCCCCTTCTAAGCTTTGAAACAGCTCCTCTGCTTCCAAAGCTGTCCAAATGGTTACACCTCCTTCTGCCTTGAAATGCCCACCCCATTCTTTTAGCTCTGCAAGGCTGGCTGTTAGACACAGGGAACCAGCTATCCCATGTCTCCACCATTTTCGAGAAAGGAACTCAGAAACCTGAAGGTTGTGTAGGGGCTGGTGCCTTCCAAAACCTACCAACATAAGTGGTCGAGCAGGAAAACCGGGAGGTGCCTGAAAATGTGCACAAGAAAACTAGCTGTTGCACCTTTTCGGCTCTTAAACTGATGTCAAGAAGAGCTATGTTTTGTCACTTTCCTGTCTGAAAAATCCCTGCAAGCAATTGCCTCATGAATTTCTATCCCCAACGCAAGAAGACAGCAATGGATGAAACTGTGCAATGACAATGAACCATTAATTAATGGTTTAATTAACCATAAATTAATTAATTTTAATTAAACATAAATTAATTTTACTGATAAGCAAGCTTTGGGAGGGAGGGAAGGAAGGAGAAGGAGGGATGGAAAGATGGATGAGTGGGTGGGTGGGTGGGTGGATTTACTAATAGTACATAAACTTGTCTGCTACAACATCCTACCTGTCAATGACTACTTCAGCTTCAAACTCAATAATACGCAGGCAAAAAAATAGATACAAACTCAAGGTAAACTGCTCAAAACCCAATTGCAGAAAATGCAACTTCAGCAACAGATTGGTCAATGCATGGAATGCTCTACCTGACTCCGTCTAACCCTCACAACTTCAACCTTAAATTGTCTACCGTGGACCTCATCCCATTCCTAAAAGGTCCGTATAGGAGGTGTGCATAAGCGCACCAGCATGCCTGTTCTACTGTCCCCATTGATTTGTATTCATTTCCTTTATTCATGTCCATGTTTATACATACCTGTTATCTTGTACTTGTTCGACAAACTAACTAACTGAATGAATGAATGAATGAATGAATGAATGAATGAATGAATGAATGAATGAATGAATTGGAGTTGCCTGGAAGCAAGGGGAAATTAGCAAAGACTAGCAGAAAAGTGATTTTATTGTATCTGCAGTGACCTGCCTGATACCCTTGATAGTGGGGCTCCTGCTGAAATCGTAAGGAAGGAAGAAAGATTTCATTACACTGATGATGCCACCCAGAAGAAGATCTCCTGGCTTGTAATAATTAAACGGATCAGCTTCGTTCCTCTTCAGATTCAGAGGGCATTTCAAAGTCAGCTTCCCATCAGCTGCACGAGGAAGCAGAAGGAGGAGGAAAAGCAAGAGAACCATCTGTTTTCCTAAGTCAATTTGCTGCCTTGTGGATTTTTCGTTTTTCAAACCATGTCAGAAGCAGAAGCCAACATCTTTTCAATGGTTGGAGGGTTTCCCCAGTTTTGCCAAGTCAAATGGGATCCTGTGAGTCATCATGTCCAAGGGGAAGGAGGGGAATTCATCCCAGCAAAACTTGCTTGCTCTCCAACATTTCTCCCTAGTTTTCACTGGAACAGGAAGACTTGAAGCATTCAGCATTTCCCATCTAGCATTCACTTCTTACTTTTCTTTCTTTCTTTATTTATTTCAGGCTGAGGTTTACATCCATAAATATCTCTGGGGGGACTCTCCCTTGAGGTCTGAGACAAGAGAACAGGCAAATCACTGTGATTTGGATAATGTGAAGGAGAAGAAACATCACTGTAAACTCTGTGGAACTCTAAGGGGATTAGGAAGTCTTAGAGATGACTTCAGGCATTAAGATGGGCTGGTGACTGAGTTGAAAGAATTTGGCCCATCTCTTACAACCATAGTATGGATGGGTTGGAAAGGGTACTCTAGGTCAGGACAGTTAAACTCACAGCCCGCTGGCTGGATGCGTCACATGCTGGCCACGTCTATGCCCGGTTTAGTGAAGGGGAAAAAAGTCCTGATACGTCACGTGATGATGCTGTGAGGATGTGAATTTGACACCCCTACCCTAGGTCATCTAGTCTAGACCTCCTGACCACCTCCTGAGTTCCACCAGCTGGCATTGCTTAATTGCTGTATTCCACAGTATGCCAAACCATACGGGATGGGCAGAGACTACAGAAGATAGTCTTGATGCCAGGGAGGATTTTATAGTGATTTCAAGTACCTTAGATTGCAACCAGAAGCCAAGGACCATCAGTGAAGCTCACAAAGCAGAGGTGTTACATAGCCAACTAGGCAATGCCCATAACTCCCAATACCACTGAATTCTGGATCACCTGTCGCTTCTGAGACTTCTTCAGGGTCAGCTCGATGTAGAACACATTGCATTAGACTTCCAGTTGCATGGTTAATCTTATTCCCAGAAGAAAATCTTGTAAGCTTAGTTTTCTTGAAGTCATCCAACAAGTTTCCACATCTAAGAGGAGATTTAAACCTGAGTTTCCCCAATCCTAATTCAATACCTCAGCTATTTATTGACTAGGCCTCCCAGGTTTTCCTTAGAATCCACCTTCCTTAAGTTCATGGCATTCTATGGACTTCTTTCAGCTTCTCTTCCACAAATACCATGAACTCCATTTTTCCGTCTATAATTCTGCATGAGGGTGCACTTCCCCAGTCATTAGTGTTGTGCATAAGGACTCATAGACGCTCATCTCTTACTCAAAAAGAAAGTGGCACCTTATGGCCAGGAGGCCAGTTGTGCCCATTCCTGAATTGGAAGGCTTTGCTCAGTGACTGAGCAAGGTCACTTCCTGTTGTGCCCTGTTTTGTGGGAGTGGCTCAGCGGCCATGTGACCAGGTGGGAGCCCTCCTCCTTTGCTTCTTGTCTCCTTTTCTCTTCATTGGTCAACCAAGGAAAGCCACTTGCCTTCTCTCACAAACAGTTTTCAGCATCATCTTCTCAATTGCCATTTCTTCTCTCTTGGCCAAAATAATCATGGTGGTGCTGGCTTTCTTGGCCACAAAACCAGGAAACCAGGTGAAGAATTGGTTGGGAAAGAGCTTGGCCAACTCCAACATCCTTCCTTGCTCTGGTGTCCAAATTATTATCTGTTCCATCTGGCTGGGAGTTTCTCCCCCATTCCCTGACTCTGACCTCCACTCCCAGCCAGGAGAGATCATTCTTCAATGCAACGAAGCCTGTGTCACCATGTTTTATTTAGTTCTTGGTTATATGGGTTTCCTGGCTGCCATCTGCTTCACTGTTGCTTTTCTTGCCTGGGACATTCAATGAAGCCAAACTGATCACCTTCAGCATGTTGGTTTTCTGTCTGGGTGACTTTTGTGCCCACCTACCTGAGCACCAAATGGAAATACATGATAGCTGTTCAGGTCTTTTCCATTCTGGCCTCCAGTGCTGGGCTGCATCTTCATGCCCAAGTGCTACATTATCATTCTGAGGCCAGACCTAAATACAAAGGAGCATCTTATGGCCAGAAGAAATGGAGAAACATGAGAGAGGAATTTTGATTCTCAACATTTTCCAATAGACCAAACCAACAAAATTGTGCTAGTTGTTCTCCATACATAAGCTGGGCTAATGATTGGCAGAAGTAATAATCCATCCTTGTCCACTAGAAGCACAAGCCTGGTTGAGTTGTTTTAAGCAGTCCAAACATCATATCTGTCTTTTATCCTTAACCTTCTTGAGGCATGAAATACTACACCCATTTATTTTAAACATGACATTTGTGCAGTAGAAATTTTATTAATATGGCAAAAATAATTGAGGGTAGGGTCTTAAAATTCCATCATCATAGTTGTATGATTTTTGTTTCTTCAGTTGGGGTTCTTTACAATATTGGACTCAAGATCTCAACCTCAGCAGCATAAGAATAGTAGAGACACCACCTAGACGTATTTTGTGGAGGATAATCTTGATTGCACAACTGGATTGCAGCTGGATTGCATAATACAGCTAGCAACACTGTAGCCATCTTTGAATATCTTCAGGGTTGCCACAGCGAGGCTTGCTGGAGCTGTGGGAAAGGAAGGTGGGAGTAGAGATAGCTGAAGAGGATATTTAACCAAAATAACATTCTTTCTCCTGGGAAACAAGGACACTCTCACCAGCACCTAGAGGGGCATGGATGGGAGGCATCCGGCATGGGGGAAGAGATGTGATTGGGGCATGTGATGGTTGTGTGTAATGTGGGGAAAGAACTTTGGAGTTTGAATGGGGTGGGGAAAACCCGGGGGACTTCAGATTTGGGTTTTCACCAGCTATGCCAATATGATATGCCTAATAAATATATACTTTGAGGACCTTTGCATTAGAGTTTTGATTTCCTTTTTGACATCACATGGCAAAAGTGCATGTGCATGCCCACACCCATAATGCAATGTGTGCCTGACCCCCCCATGCTCCCCCCATCCCCTTTGCATGCATGCGTGACCCCCCCCTTGCATCCCATTTTTGGCCTAGTAGGCAGGGGTGGGTTTCAATTTTTATACTATCTATTCTGTGGGTGTGACCAATTTTGTGGGCATGGCTCAGTGGTCATGTGACTGGGTGGGTGTGGATAACTTGCTGTCACTCACTAGGAGATGTCATGGATTGGGTAAAACGTGGTGAAGCTCACTTAACAATGCTCTTGCTTAGCAAACAAAATTTTGGACTCAATTGTAGTCATAAGTCAAGGACTATCTCTACCTTCCTCTGCATGGCAGCCTTGTTCTAGTAAATTCCTTCTCCTTTCTGGCAATTTTCCTCTCTGTTAGAGGCACCAAAATAATCCAGACAATGTAAAATTTCCTGCTGCAGCAGGTGGTTGGACTAGATGACCTCTGAGTACTCTTCTAGCCCTAAATTGGTGTGCTCTTTCTTTCTTTCTTTCTTTCTTTCTTTCTTTCTTTCTTTCTTTCCTTCTTTCTTCCTTCCTTCCTTCCTTCCTTCCTTCCTTCTCTCTCTCTGTGGGAAGCAACCAACCCCCCCCCCCCAATAAAGTATTACTCCCAGAAAGGCTAATTCCACATTCCTGCCAGATAGAGATAATGAGATAATGAGCCTATAGAAAGTTTGGTTCCATTCACAAGCAGGGAATCATCCAAAGCCTTTTAGAAACACAAAGCCCATTTGCACAACCCCCAAAATTTCAAAAACATAGAACCATATAAGAATCCTATAATGTTTGTTGTTTAGCTGGATATAATGTTGACATCTGGATGGAGATGTCATTGGTAGCTGCATCAACAAGAGCCAAAATGTTGTCCTTCCTTCCACAGCTGTAGTTGGGAACATTGGCTTCTCCAGTAAACAGCATATCTAGCAAGGCTTCTGAAGTTACAAGTGTATTCAAATAGCTGTCATGGATACTGTAGCCAAGTGTGAGATTTCCCAAAAGCCAGGGAGTCTTGTTGATGATTTGAATGTTAAAAATGTAGTGTAGTATTCTTTCCTTATCAAAATGTAAACTGAGGTAAAAATGTTCATATCATCATCATCACCACCACCAATAGCAATAACACAATACTTTTTCAATTTAAATCTCTTTGTCTCCACAAGACTTTGGAGTCTAAAGCCAATACTGATCTACAACCAGAGGAAAGAGATGGGTAAAGTGTGTAATCTGGATTTTTTCAGCTTTTCTTTTCCTTCCCCACCTTTGGATTTGAGTCTCTTCCAAAAAGAATAAGAGAAAAGAAAGGAGCAATTGAATTCAAAGCAATTTAATACATTAGACCAGTGGTGGGCAACCTTTTTTTTCAAGTGAGCCAAATCTCTCCAAAACCACGATTGAAATTTACTTTGAGAGCCACATTTTTAAAACCGAAAATACATAGGATGGTACACTGTTTTTAGTTTCAATAAGTTTTTATTGAGAATATTCTGCATGCAAGTATCCACATAGGTCGGGAGGATACAAATAACACAAATAATAAAACAAAAACTTTGGAACGATATTATTTATCGCTAACGTTTAATTCCGTAAAATTTGCCTTACAATGTAGAGAAAATTACATCCTGACATTGACTGACAAAGTCACAACCACTAATGTGAACATTGGCCTTGCATTTCCTTGGATAGTTTGAGTAAGTCAAGTTTGTATGTTGTTGTTTTTAATTTCATCTCTCTCTCCCACTTTCTTCCTTTTTTCTTTTTCTTTCTCTCTCTCTCTCTGGCTCTTTGTCTCTCTCTCCCTCCCTCCCCCATCTCTGTCACTCTGTGTGTGTGTCTGTCTGTCTGTCTCTCACTCACTCTGTGTGTGTGTGTGTGTGTGTGTGTCTGTCTCTGTCTCTCCCTCTGTCTCTCTCCCCTCCCTTCCTCTCTCTCTGTCACTCTGTGTATGTGGGTGTGTCTGTCTCTCACTCATTCACTTAATCATTCACTCTGTGTGTGTGTGTCTCTCTGTCTGTCTATCTTTCTCTCCCTCCCTCCCCCTCTCTGTCTCTCTCTGTCTCTCTCTCTGTGTGTGTCTGTCTGTCAGTCTCTCTCTGATTCCCTCCCTCACTCCCTCTCTGTTCCTCTCTCTGTCTGTCTGTCTCACTCACACACACACACACACACACTGTGGTCACCTTGTTGAGTGTTCCAATCACATTTGAAACACTCAACAACTGGCCTGCATTTATGGTATTTTGCAGCATTCTGCAGTCATAGGACCAAAATTGGTTGTCACTCGCCCAGGCTTTTGCAGAAGCTTCCCTCCGAAGCCCGAGAGGAGGGAGGGGAGCGGGCACCCGGCACACAGAAGAGCCGCATTAAAGCGTGTAAAGAGCCGCATGTGGCTTGCGAGACGCGGGTTGCCCACCACTGCATTAGACAAATCCTGCAATATAGGCATAAATGAAACAGGAAAAGAAAGAGTGAATACACTTAGAACTGTAAAGAAAAGGAATGCAATCCCATCATAGTGAATGATTTATGACTCAAATTGACAATAAGGAGCCGTGTTGAAAGGCAACATAGTTGTCCGCAGTATTTTTGTTCCAGTGGTGATCAAACTAATGAGATGGTCTCCTGGCCTGTAATAACTCCATGGCTTTTTTTTCATCCTGATGCTTGAAATTCAGTGGACACTTCATTCTAAGCTTCCCAGAGTTTGCTTGGGATATCAGCAGCATCAGAAAAAGAATGAGGAGGTTCATAATTTATAGGGCTTGAACAAAAGAAAACATGATTCTACATAATTTTCCACAAGTGACAGATGTATGGGATATCTGAAATTTCCCAGCTAAGCTATCGTTCTTGAAGCTTACAAGTGTATTCAAAAACTTTCAGAATCCCTACACTATGCTGTAATTGCTGAAATAGCAAGTTCTCACAAGTGTCAAAGAAATGACCTAAAAAGGAGAAAAATATGCTTACTTAACATTAAAAAAGACGCCTAGACTGTCATGTTAAAAGTGCTAATATCGTGTTTTAAAATGGTAATAATGAAGCCTGAAATTCAAGGCAACACTATAACTGTTAAATAGATACCATAAGAATGAAAGACAAACTTCTTTATTTAATCATGATTATAAAGTGTTTATATTAATTTTGATTGACTGATTATAAAAATTACAAAACTTTATTTGTAAAGTTCAGTGTATATTTTTACCTAAAAGACAATGTGAAAGCTATATTTGATGTAATAGAATATTTACAACAACTTAATAAAAAACAAGCTGGGTTCATAGTCCTAGATGCAAAGGAAACTATTTGGCAATCTGAGGAAGATGGACGGTTAGAAAATTTGAAAAATAAATAAATAAATTTGAATATAACGGCATAAAATATATTGACTTTAGCAAAAGAAAAATCATTAAGAAATTAAGAGGATATATACGTTTCAGAAGATCAAATTATGGTTAATGGTAATGTAAGCAAATCATGTGATATCTACAGGGGGATAAGACAAGATTGTCGACTGCACTCTTTGTAGTTATTTTGAGGTGTTGATCTGTCAAGGCCCAGGAAAAAGGTGAACAGAAAAGAGGTTCCATTAGGTTAGTTGCCTAGCAACAGAGTCAAGATTCTGACCAGTGACAGTTGGCTGCAGCAACATTCCAAGGAGTGACAGTTGATAGAAGAAACTGGGTTCACTCTCTTCTCATTGCTGTAAATGACATTTAATGCTCAAAAGTGATCCCTGTGTATGAATTTCACTCTTGAACCTCAGATGCTTGAACTGGCTGACACTTCGATCTTGGACCAACTTTGAATTTGAACCATCTGAAATGACTCTTTTGCTAGCTCTTTTGCTTTTCTTTGAAAAACAGACTCGGCAGGCAAACCCTGGTTTTGTATGACATTTTTTTCTATATATCATTAGAAGAAAATTCTGGTTCAAATCCAGGCTGGGTCTTCCCAAAAGCACCCAGTGCAAATTGCTTGAGGCAGAGTTCATTTGACACGGTTACTTTTATAGAGCACTGGAAGCCAAGATGGAGAAGATCTGCACAACTACCATGGATTTTCCTTTGGTTCTTAGATAGGTGGCAGGAAGGAGACCCAGAGACTGCAAAAGACCAGCATACTGAATGTGATTAGCTTGGCTTCGTTAAAAGCCCCAGGCAGGTTCCTAGCCAGAAAAGCTATGGTGAAGCAAATAACAGCTAGGAAACACATAGAGCCGAGCACAACATAAAACATTGTGACACACTGTATTTTGCTCTGGGAGGTCGGGGGGAGGCAGGGTGGGAAGAGGGAAGGATAAGGGGGGTGATAATTGTAAAATTTATTTAAAAATTTTAATTAAAAAAACAATGCTCAGGAAAGGAGGCAGCAAGAAAAAAGAAAAAAAATATTGTAACACACCCCTTATTGAATTGAAGGATGATCTCTCCAGGTTGGGAGTGGAGATCAATGTCAGGGAATGGGGGAGAAAATCCCAGCCAAATGACACAGATGACAATTTGGATACCAGAACCAGAAAGGATGATGGAGTTGGCCAAGCTCTTCCCCAACCACCTTCTCATTCTGTTTCCTGGTTTTGAGGCTAGGAATGCCAACACCACTGTGAATGTTTTGGCCAACACAGAAAACACAGCTACTGAGAAGACAATGCTGAACACCAGTGTAGTATACTGCAGTGGTTATTAAGCTGGCTGAGAAATATATCCAAGGTGGGCTGATTGAGTGGTCAAACAAACATGAACAATTGGATTTGTCACAGTATTCTGCTTTGGGTTCTGTATTCACCAACATTTTTATTAATGACTTTGATGAAAGGAGAAAGAGAAGGTATCTTAGAACTTGGAATTGAATTCTAATAAGGTATTAAAGACCACCAAAGGGGCCATTGAGGCTTTGGACTATAACTGTGCCCATAAATTTGTCTAAATCAAGATGGATTAAAATATTTTTAAGTGCATATCTTGAAAGGGAGTGAAACATGTCTTGAAGGACTGACATTGCATTTTGAAATAAGCATCTCTAGCAGAAAAGGGGCATGATAGCAGAAAGGTCAGAGTCTGAAATTAGACATATAATGCCAAAAATTTAGGCCAAGCCAGGAATTCTCTGTATTTAGGGCCTCTGGTTTTGGGTAGGACATAACTTTATATTAATCCTTGTATTTCCCATTTACAGGATTGTTTTCTGGCATGACAATTGATTAAACTCCCTGGAAGAGAAAAGAGGGGGGAAGAAATCCCTAATGACTCCATAATTATAGGGGACAAGTGGAATACATGCTATAGCAGCTTTGCTATAGAGGTGAGCCTGTAAACAAGAACTGACTTTCATGTTTTCACAGCCTTGGATTCTACTCAAGGAGGGGTAAAATGATTTTCTTGCTGAAAGGAATCAATGCTGAGATTTGGTGATAAAAGAGCAAGCAACACTGGTCAGCTAAAATCCATGTTTGCTGGAGTCCTAAAGGAGTTCCATGCAGATTTAGATTCTGAATCATGGGAGTCTAATTTGTTGGCTTGCCTGGGACACATTGAGTGAAGAGGAATTGACATGGGCTGCATATAAAATATGTAATATAGTCAATGTATATAAATAAACTCCCTCTGTTTTTTTAAAAAGTATTTTTATTATATCTTGTGAGGCCATATTACTAGTCTCAGGCTGGGTCTCCTGTACCTTTTCTGGCTTTAGGGCAGATTTGGCTTTTGATAGGAGGTCAAGGACCCACCACAAAATGGGGATACAATGGTGTGGCCAGTCCCCAAAGAGCAACTACAGCAGACCTAGGAAATCAATGTCTGGTTATCAGGAATTTGCAGCATGTTAAAAACTTCCACAAAAGCGACCATATTGCTACATAGACACCGTGTAGGAAATATATGGGGAAATCACTTTCACAGGAGAGCCAGAGTGATGGAAACAGACAAACCCCCTCCCCTTTTTCTTAAGTTCAACAGCTTTGTTGCAATCATAGAACCAAGGAAACACAACAAAGACATTTCACTGGGACAAGCCAGACAATCATTCCTTGAGCTAAAATGCTAAGTTTGATATTTATTAATAAAGAAATACTATGGAGAATTAAATCTGGTGGAGATAAATGTATATAAACAAATGTAAAAACATATAGACATTATTTGTACGTATGTATACATATGCCTACCGAGAACACAAAATTAGACAATGAAAACGTATATCATATTATTCAATACATAAGCCGTAGTTTTGCATAGTGCCAAAGCTATCAACAAGAATGTAGCAAGGGACTAGCTCACTTTCACTGTTTGTGTGACAGTGTAGTCATGTGTGAAATTCGTGATTGGTGACTGATAACTCCAGACACATTGTCTCCATGATATTCCAGAACTGTTTTATCATCATGATCATTGTAGGATTTATGGCTAAAGATTGGGGATCCACAGTAGGGAAAGCGCAAGGATCAAAACAGCCATATCTTCCCATGACAGCATCTCCATAACTATGGGGGCTTCTGCTGCATCCTTAAGAGTGTGCAATAGATTGGGATAAAATGGGACAATCAAATTGAAACAAAGATATGGCACTTTGTTTTTATACATGCAAAGAACACCAAGATGAAAGGGCTCACAAACAGAAACGATGGAAGAATGCCAATGCCACACCTAATGCCAATTTTGTTGCAGAATTTGGACTGATTGCCAACTCTTCATCAGAGTTTACCTATGAAAGTACTCTGAATAACTTTTGGAGTCATTTTATTTTATTTGTTAAACAAACAGATCCTAAACAAATTAAATCCTTGCAAACCCAATAACTCACTATGTTCTTCATCCTCCCCTCTGCACATGGAACCAAGGAATAACTTCAGGATCCTCAGAGGATAAGATGCTTCTCGCTATAATTATCACCACCCTAGTCATTGACTCATTTTCTGCTACTTCTCCAGTGATTTCCTTGGATGTCAACAAAGACTGAAACAACATGGAAGGGATATTGCATCAGGAAAGGATGAAATAGAAAATAAAAAGGATATATTCCTCGGGTGACACTATGTTTAGCAGAGATTTTGGGATAGGCAGGGTCTGTGCTCTTGAATGTACCTTTCTCTCCTTTCAAATGAAACATTTTTTCTCTGTCTAAATGAGAGAAGTGAAAGTGGCTTGAATTTTTTGCTATTCTTTGGTAACAGGAAGAGGATTGATTCAGCTCTATAAATTATAGATTTCCTCCTTCTGCATCTGATGCTGCTGGTATCTCACCAAATTTCTGGGATTAGTTTAAAATGAAGTGCCCGCTAAGTTTCAAGAACCTGGATGGAAAAAACCCATGGAGCTTTTACAAGCCAGGAGACCATCTCATTAGTATAGTCATCACTGAAACAAAAATACCATCTATACCTACTTATCACCTACCTTTCAACTTGGCTCCTTATACTCATTCTTACTCGTAAGTCACTCAAGGTGGTGGAGTTGCGTTCTCTCCATTTGCAGTTCTAACACTCTTTTTCATTTTTTCCTTATTTCACTTGATATATTGTAGTACCTAAATTCTTGGATCATTTTCATTGCTTCCCTCATTTGTCTTATTTTGTGAAGGAGGCAAAATTCCAAAGATGGGGCAGAAAAAAGGCTGAAAGAAGTCCAATTTATTTTCCTCTTCTCATCCAATCTGGAGTTCAGCACTTGAATAATGTGTTTTGTTTATAGTACTTACTGAATAGGTTGTAATGCCCTCTGCTGAGCCCGGGTCCATATTTTTGCAAAGGCTTGTTGATATTCAATACCTGATTCTTATTAAAAATAGACTTATTTTTAGAATGGCATTTTGGACCACATGAAAAATAATAAGTGATTAATGATTGAATAATTTTCAATCATCAATGATTGAATAATTTTGAATCCTGATTACTGGGCAGATGAGACCTAGAACTGTTACAAATAATGATCTATGTGGAGAGATCCATTTCATCTTCTTAATGCTCATAAAATTAAATGCTGATGGGTAGCTATCATTTACTTCTAGCTTGGATCTGAATTGCGTAAGAATCACTTGGCTTGGGGAGAGAAGGAGGATTAAATTGAAACAAGTATTTTGCTGTTTGTATTGTTGATAATAACATGATTTTTTTTTACAGGAGAACACAGACAAATCATTTTAAACTGCTAATCCTGATTTTTGCCATTCAAGTGGTCAACAACAATCCCCAGCTCCTACACAATCTCACATTAGGTTACAACATCCACGACAACTATATCAACACACTTGCAACTTCTAATGCTGTGCTTGACATGCTGTCTACTGGAGAAGCCAATGTTCCCAACTACAGCTGTGGAAAGAAGGACAACCTTTTGGCTGTTGTTGATGGAGCTGAAAGGGATATCTCCACCCAGATGTCATCACTAGTAGGCACTTATAAAGTCCCTCAGGTATGTGTGTATGATTGTGTATCTATGTGAAGTGGTTGGGGGTGAGCAATAGAGCCAACAATATTTTGTCTATGGAGCACAAGAGCTGCTTTTCCCCATGATCAGTTGTTGTTGGTATCCTGGTTAGTGATTGGGATTCACAATGAGGAGGGGGCATGGATCAAAGCACAAATATCCTCTCGTGACACCATCCTCATTGCTTTGGGGCTGTCTCCTGCACATTTGTGACCAATCAGAGGGTCTTATGTAAAAAGGATGGTGCAGCTGTGATGGTAATATAGATGCATAATTTTAACCAACAATGGTATTTACACAAATATGTATTTTGTGAAAAAAATCCCAATAATTATTTTATCTATATTTGATCAAACATATGTGTTTTATTGACTTGTTGGGACTACACTTTATTTAAAAAAAACACTGCAAGTGCATTAGACAACATATCAGCTATTTTTCACCCTAACATATACATGATCAAATTCATCCTAAAATAGCTGAAGAGAAATGGAACCCCGGAAGAAGGTGGGTTTTCTTTACACAGTAAACAGAGAAATATTATGGGGGAAACTGATAATATTTAAATTGGACCCCAGACTTTTGGCCCTGATCAAAATCATTTTAAAACTCACTTGCATGAGCCTGCTCTTTGGGATGAATGAAGCCATGAGAAGTGGGATTTATACTCATCAAGGGGAAAACAAAGTTTCAACCATTGTGAGCCTATCTACATATAAATGAGTTACCAGCACAAATGAACGATTCTGAAGTGCACACGTCTAAAGAACAAAATACCTATTATGTCACCATCTTTTATTCTGATTGTACGATATTATTCTTTAATTATTACTCCTTTGTTATTATAACAGTAGGAACTAACTCTTGGTTGGTGTATGTGTGTATGCCATGACAGGGTCTTATTTTCTTTTGACCCCTGAAATAAGCACTTGGCCTTATTTTCGGGGAGGTCTTATTATTTTTGAGGTGTAGGAGGCAGTGAGCATGGTCATCTCATCGCTGCTGCTATGTTGCAATATTTTCGGGGAGGGCTTATTTTAACACATGTGCTCAAAACCTCGATTGGGCTAATTATCTGGGGAGGTCTTATTTCCAGGGAAACAGGGTATATGTCATATATATTACACACACACACACACACACAGAGAGAGAGAGAGAGAGAGAGAGAGAGAGAGAGAGAGAGAGAGAGAGACTTGTTAATGTTTTGCATTTTATATCCTGTTTCTTGATATTGTCTACTAACTGATCAATCATAAACGATTCTGTTTATGAGAACCAAGTTGTTTTGATTCAAAGCTAATATTTCGGACTTGATCTGACTCTGAATATAACATTGCATTCTTCACTGTTTTTCAGGTCAGTGATGTAATTGTTTCAGAGGCTCTGAGTAATAAAAGGCAATTCCCTTTTTTCCACTGGATGCTCCCCAAAGAAGGGATCGTCTACCCACATATTGTCCAAGTCCTCCTCCATTTCAGATGGTTCTTAATTGGACTCTTTACTTCAGACACAGAGAATGGAGAGAATTTCATGAGGACTTTTACTCCAATGCTTGTCAGGAAGGGAATTTGTGTTGTTATATCACAACAATTCTCTGCAAATGGACATACAGCATCCCTCAGAGTTGCCCTCTCTAAGTGGAAACAAGTCAATGTCTTTGTACACTACATAGAATATATTAATATCTGGGACAGAATTCATACTTTCCAATTAACATTTGATGGTATGCCAGGACCTATCGAAGGAAAAGTCTGGATCCTGGCAACCATTGATTATCTGATATTAAAACGCGAGAGTCTTTACAAATATGTCCATAGTATTTGGACTTTTGCTTTTCAGGTGAAAAAAGGGCCAGAGGATGATGCCCTTGAACACACTTTGTTTGTGAACCCTCAATATGAATATCGCTCTTTTCAGTGTTCTTTTTCAAAACAGGTCTTTTCTATCAAAGGCCGGAAAAGATGCATCCAAAAAATGCCTCTGAAGACTGGGAAGGAAAGGAGGAGAATATTGATCCCTTTTCACCACCATTTAAACAGTGTCATTAAGACTCTGGCACAAACCTTGAATGCTGCATATTCCTCCAGATCCAGGAGGAGAAGAAAGGAGGGCAAAGCAGTTTTAGAAGCCCCAAAGCTGCAGCCATGGCAGGTAAGAGATCCTGACAAGGATCCATCAAACCTAGCTCCTGTTGAGTAGGAATCCAAAGAAGACCTAAGCGTAGTACACAAAATTGTCTGCTACAATGTCCTACCTGTCAATGACTACTTCAGCTTCGACCACAATAAAACATGGGCAAACAATAGATACAAACTCAAGGTAAACCGCTCCAAACTCGATTGCAGAAAATATAACTTCAGCAACAGAGTGGTCAAAGCCTGTAATGCTCTACCTGACTCTGTTGTTACATCCTCAAACCCCCGTAACTTTAACCTTAAACTGTCTAGCATGGGCCTCACCCCTTTCCTACAAAGCGCAACAGCGTGCCTACCATCCCTTTCCTATTGTCCCCATTTATTTGTAACCATTTCCTGTGTTTATATCCATGTTGATACTTATACCTGCTATCTCATACATGTTTGCCAAACTAAATAAATAAGATGGAGGTGAATCATCTCACCCTCCTTGTACTACAAAAGGCCAACAGGTTTTGTCAATCTAATCTGTCGGGGCATAATATTCCAAAGAGCAGCCACCATGATAGATATATTTTGATATTAAACACAGCTAATTATAAAGTGACATATGGATTTTTAAATAAATTTCAGTATGTGTAGTTTTCAGATCGGCATCATAAAATTTTACATTTATATATTTGAAGAAGATTATGAGGCCATCTAACCTAACTCTGCAAGAAATTCTTCCTTTCCTTTCCATTTGTTTTGTTTTTCTTTGTTGTTGTTTTTTAGTACAATTTGATAAATCATCAAGATGTATGTTTCAATTTTAAATCTGGTTCATCTTGTATTTACAGATTGTATTCGTTTATTAAAATATAATATACAAAGGGAAATAAAAAGTAATGGAAAACTAGAGGAAGGAAAAAGACAAGAGAATATGTAGGGTAGAAAGGAAAAAAGAAAACAAAAATGTTGACGTAACTCTTTTTAGCACAGTAGAAGATAATATATTACAACCTTAACCTTTTATTTTACACACTAGTATGTACAAGCTAGAGGGAGATCATGAGTTCAAGTCCAATCTTAATCATAAAAACCAACTTTGGGACTTTGGTCCAAGCAGATATTCTCAGCCAGGTTTCCCATTTGGCCTATCTGAGAGAAGATTAGCCTGGCAACTTTCTTTTGGACAAATCCATGCTTACTGGTAATCACCCTGCTTTTTTTCCAACAAGTTTATGAATAATGTCTTAATTTGTTTCTTCATTCAATTTATTTGTGGTCTATCATTAGTTCCCTTTTGGTCAAATTTGGTCAGTTATATCTTGTTAATACACATTTCTTTCAATATATAATTGGCAAACTTATCAGAACTTTTTTCACTTCTGAAGATAGTAGTAACATTTGTTTTCCCAACTCACAATATTTGCAAATTAGACACGAAAGAGTCAAATGCGAAAATACCACCTGGAGTAAGAAACCAAGGATTTTGCTTTTAAAATTCCTGATGTTTTTGTTCTAGTTCCATCCATTTCTGGAGAAGAATGAGTTTTGTAATATTTCCCATCGGAAACTGTACTTGGACCAGAATGGAGATGTAGCAGCAGATCTGAATGCCATAGGTTGGGTGCTTCTTCCCAGGATGGTTCCCATTGACAAGCAAATTGGGAGTTTTGAAAGGCAGAGACTAATCATCAATCATGATACCATGTCATGGCTAAGGTTATGCAACAAGGTAGTAGAAATATTGGTGTACTTCCTTTATTACCAAAAGTTATAGTACCCATTTTAAGTTGCCTAAGCCTAATCACTAAGGTGATTGATTTTCACTGAGAATTGAATGTGGGGTGTAGAAATCTCATTAAAGCATTAAACAATACAATAATACAATACAATAGTAGAGTTGGAAGGGACCTTGGAGGTCTTCTAGTCCAACCCCCTGCCTAGGCAGGAAACCCTATACCGTTTCAGACAAATAGCTATCCAACATCTTCTTAAAGACTTCCAGTGTTGGGGCATTCACAACTTCTGGAGGCAAGCTGTTCCACTGATTAATTGTTCTCACTGTCAGGAAATTTCTCCTCAGTTCTAAGTTGCTTCTCTCCTTGATTAGTTTCCACCCATTGCTTCTTGTTCTACCCTCAGGTGCTTTGGAGAATAGTTTGACTCCCTCTTCTTTGTGGCAACCTCTGAGATATTGGAATAATGCTATCATGTCTCCCCTAGTCCTTCTTTCTCTTAAGCTAAACATACCCAGTTCCTGCAACCGTTCTTCATATGTTTTAGTCTCCAGTCCCCTAATCATCTTTGTTGCTCTTCTCTGCACTCTTTCTAGAGTCTCCACATCTTTTTTACATCGTGGCGACCAGAACTGAATGCAGTATTCCAAGTGTGGCCTTACCAAGGCATTATAAAGTGGTATTAACACTTCACGTGATCTTGATTCTATCCCTCTGTTGATGCAGCCTAGAACTGTGTTGGCTTTTTTGGCAGCTGCTGCACACTGCTGGCTCATATTTAAATGGTTGTCCACTAGGACTCCAAGATCCCTTTCACAGTTACTACTACTGAGTAAGGTATCACCTATACTGTACCTGTGCATTCCGTTTTTGTTGCCTAAATGTAGAACCTTACTCTTTTCACCATTGAATTTCATTTTATTAGATAGTGCCCAATGTTCAAGTTTGTCAAGATCCTTCTGTATCTTAAGCCTATCTTCTGGAGTGTTGGCTATTCCTGCCAGCTTGGTATCATCTGCAAATTTGATGAGTTCCCCATTTATTCCCTCATCCAAATCATTGATGAAGATGTTGAAGAGTACTGGGCCTAAAACAGAGCCTTGGGGTACTCCACTGCATACTTCCCTCCATGTAGATGCAGTTCCATTGAGAACTACACGTTGAGTGCGGTTGGTCAGCCAGTTACCAATCCATCTGGTGGTGATGCTGTCTAACCCACATTCTTCTACTTTATCTAGTAGTAGGTTATGGTCTACCTTATCAAAAGCCTTACTGAAGTCCAAGTAAACTATATCAACGGCATTCCTCTGGTCCACTAATTTTGTCACATTATCAAAGAATGCAATAAGATTAGTCTGGCATGATCTGTTTTTGACAAATCCATGTTGGCTTTTGGCTATTACTTTGTTTGCTTCTAGGTGTTCGCAAATTCGTTGCTTGATTATTTTTTCCAGAATCTTTCCTGCCTTGAAAGACAATGCTTGAAAGACTTTAGTACTATTGACCAAAGTGTCCTAATGTGCTAGAAAATTGAAGAATTTTAAGGCTGATTCAATAATGTCAAACACAGAATGCTTTTTTCAGGGCACAGGTCATAGCCCTTTGGTATAGCCACAGTGGTACTGATAGCCTCCACATCACTTGTTCCTTGTTCTCAAAAGCAAATAAGAAGGCAGTTCTGATAACAGGTGTCTAAATTCAGATTTGGACTAAATCCAATGAAACTAAACCAAGACTGGATAGATGCCCTGTTGGTCACTATAGAAAATAAGCCTTAATCTTCTGACCATGCAGATTGGGGACAGTCAGTGTCCCCTGAAAGAGAAGGTTCATAGCCAGTGATGCTTTTAAGAAGCCAAGACATGGCCAGAGTATATCATTCTTCTCTTTTACCCCACTGAGATTTTGCCCCTTGGAAGGAATTCTAAGTTTTTCAGTTTACTTGAATACATAATAACTGCCAGAAAATGCCCTGACCCAGAAAACTGGAGAACTAGAAGATGACACTCATCCAAAGAAAGTTCTTCCTGATGTTGGAAGTAATGAGAGACAATTTGAAAGCAAACATAATTTAGATTCTTCCTCTGACTTGTAGGACAACATTTCATCTTAAAATACCTTGAATGATATTATTTTTCATGATTTGTTAGCTACCATAAGTTTGTTTAGGCAGATATGAGGCTCCAAATTTAACTAATAATATATGTGAGTTTGTCTTTCCATGGCAGTTGGTGTCATCTAGTTATACTTCTTCAACTGAAAGGATGTTGTCTTGGATACCTAGCTGGGCTTTCAAAATAACCTTTTCCAACAATGGGCTCATAATCATGTTCATCTTGTGCAACAAGAGATGCTTGACTTTTTGAGGCATGTGTTCTCATGACCTTGGCTCTATGTCATCCAACTACAGTTCTAGAAACTAGGCCCTAGGTCATACATTTCTTTCTTCCTAACAGTTTTATTCTATTTTCATAAAACTAACAGAATAAATACCCACACAATCCAATACAGCACAACCAACACAAACTCTAAAAAGAATTACACTGCCAGACATCAAGAATATCTCAGAAACCACAAATAGACTATTACAACCACATGGGATCAGCATAGCAAGCAAGCCAACTAAAGCCCTCCAAAACATCCAAACCAAAAGTCCCACAAACCCCAGAAGAAAAAACAGGTGTCATCTACAACATACAATATAAGAACTGCAACAACCACTATGTAGGACAAACAGGCAGAAGACTGGCAGAACACATCCATGAACACCAACTGGCAATCAGAGGCATGATGAAACTTCTTTAATTTCACAACATAGGCAGATTTAACCATAGTTTCAACTGGAAAATATGTCAATCCTAGACCAGGTCAAATACAAAAAATGCCAAGGAATTCTAGAACTCTGGCACTTTGACAAATCAGCCATCAATAGACACATAGACATTAACAACATCTTCAGACTGTCAGGGGTGGGTTCCAGCTTCTGTTATTGCTGGTTCGCTCAGGGGTGCACTTTGCACTTTGCTTGATATGAGCTATGCATGCATGTGCAGTAATAAAAGAAATGCTTCTGTGCATGCACAGAAGCAAAAAACAAGATGGAGGTGCCTATGGCACCACTGATAGAACCAGTTCGGGAGGGTGGCCAGCCAAGTTACTTGGCTGAACTTGTAGGAACTCACCTGTAGACTATGCAAAAGAAACAGTCAACCAGACCTCTCCACCAGTAATCAGCACTCATATCAGCATAGATGAACTCCAAGGTCAACTTCAAACCAACAAATAAATAAGCAATACCCCAATCAAAAAACTGCCAAAGACCCATTAGTAAGCAGTCCAGCCAAAGAATCCCTAAGACTTCCCCCACCCATACAGACAGACAAGGCACCAGAACATAAAACTGAGAGCAAGCCCCATTCCTTATTAGCACTGATGATGTTATCTAGTTAGGGTAATCTGCCAGAAAACAAGCAAGCTCAGAGAGCAGCAAAGGCCCCTCATTTCAACCCTGAGCTATAAATATTTTCCTTTATTAGAATAAATATTTAACAAATCTTTTAGATTAACATTTATTCTATACAACATAGTACATTAAAATTATACCTATATAAAGAATGGAGAAATATTTTTTTATACAGAAGTAATTGATTACTTGTCACAATATTAAATCTATTCGATCCATTCAGATTTTATTTAAAAAAGACCTCCTTTATTGAAACGTGATATGCGAGAAGAAAAAGAGAGGAACAAAATGAATAATCTGCGAGTAGTTCTATCTCTTACAACTATTTGGAACTAGTTTGAGGTTTCATGTTTATCTAAGTGAAGCCCAATTTGACTACCTTCATTTTCCATGAATGATTTAGTCCTCACATATTGTATTTTATTTGGCATTCCTTCTTTTTCTTCTTAGTCTCTGCCTCAGTCCAAATGTGTGGGAAATTGTCATCCTGGGTTTTTCAAATGGGCTAGAGAAGGAGAGCCGGTTTGCTGCTATGACTGTGTTCCTTGTCCAGAAGGGACCATCTCCAATCAAGAAGGTAGGTAATACCAAAGAAAAATTCAGACCTTATGGAAGTAGATTCATCCAGACCATTTTCATGAAAGTGCACATTTAAAAGACACATTGCTGCACAATTCTTATTTCAAAGGAAGTAGCAAAGTGGGATGATGAAAGAGCTAAGAAGACATAGGTCTATTACTACTGCAAGTGAAAATATATCTTGTTTTTTCGTTTGAATGTGTCTACACTTACCATTCTAAGAGTGTCTGAATTCCTGGAAGCTAGAGCAATTGTCTTAGGTCCACCTTCTAGAAAGATGATTGCAATGCTTTCTACATGGGCCTCCCCTTGTGAATCACTGGGAAAGTATAGATGGTTTATAGTCAGATGATGTGAACAGTTATGGATACACTCATTACACACATATTACCATGGTTCCCAATAACCAGTCCAGATTATTGGCAGGAGCAGTTTTCACTGCCAGCCAATTAGATTTCAAAAAATAGACATCATGTGAGTCCAGTATATTAAGAACTGCATTCTAATAGGACCCAGAAAGTTAGCCTAGAAAGATTAACTGATTAATTATTTACTTCTAGTCTTATAGGTTGCTGTGGAGGATCGGCATATTTTGCTGTAAATCTTTCAGGGAATAAGACTTCCCCAATTTCATAGAAAAAAATGATATTCTTGCCTTCTTTTTCTAGAGAGGTTTAAAAAGTATCATAAAAATGCTGCTGGTAACAGCTGTTATCCCAACAATTTATTCCTTTAAATATAAAAGGACACAACATTTAAGAAAAGTTGTATTTTGGTTTTTTCAGATACAGAAAAATGCACCAAATGCCCAGATGATAAATATCCAAATGAGGACAGAGTCCAATGCATCCCCAAAGTTATCTCCTTTTTGTCTTATGAAGAACATCTGGGTATCATCCTGGTCTCTTTTTCCCTACTCCTGCTCCTAACCACAGGCCTTGTTTTAATTGTATTCATTCAATACCTAGAAACTCCCATTGTCAAAGCCAACAACCGGGACCTCTCTTACATCCTCCTGGTCTCCCTCCAACTTTGTTTCTTGTGTCCTTTTCTCTTCATTGGTAGACCAAGGAAAGCAACCTGCCTTCTACGACAAACAGTGTTCAGCACTGTCTTCTCAATTGCCATTTCTTCTCTCTTGGCCAAAACCATCATGGTGGTGCTAGCTTTCCTGGCCACAAAACCAGGAAACCAAGTGAAGAAATGGTTGGGGAAGGGCTTGGCCAACTCCATCATCCTTTCTTGTTCTATTATCCCAATTATCATCTGTTCCATCTGGCTAGGAGTTTCTTCCCCATTTCCTGACTCTGACTTTCATTCTCAGCCTGGACTAATCATCCTGCAATGCAATGAAGGCTCTGTTGTCATGTTCTACATCACCCTTTCTTATATGGGCTTCTTAGCTGCCACCTGCTTCATGGTGGCTTTCCTGGCCAGAAATCTGCCTGGGGCCTTCAACGAAGCCAAGCTGATCACCTTCAGCATGCTGGTCTTCTGCAGTGTCTGGGTGAGTTTTGTGCCCACCTACCTCAGCACTAAAGGGAAATACATGGTGGCTGTTCAGGTCTTCTCCATCTTGGCTTCTAGTGCTGGGCTTCTGGGCTGCATCTTCATCCCCAAATGCTACATTATCATTCTGAGGCCTGACCTGAATACAAAGGAACAGCTTACAACCAGAATATATGTAGAGATGTGAGACAAAGGAATGTCAACTCTCCACATGTTCCAACAGACCAATCTTAGAAAATGGTACACATTATTTTCTATGGGTGTCTTGGGCGGTTTTTTCTTGAAATCATTGAAGGGTGACTATAGCTTGTGAGGGAAGCAAGTTTTTGGAGCAGCGGGAAGGTTTTAACCTGCTAGAAATATAGAAGAATTGTATGCAGTAACCACGACACTCTTGTTTCTCAATACATTTTACCAAAACTGCTATGGCAATGCAACTGATTTGTTTATTTTTATTTAGACAATAACACTTTATTGAGTTTAGTAACTGTAGATGTAGAAACTGTAAAAAAATAACTTGAGACTTGTTAATTATTAATATTCATTCTTACATCAGGTATTAGAAATGCATATGTATTATTATTATTTTGTCCTCCTTTCTTGAAATGTAGATATATGTATACTTCCTTTTGTCTGTAAGGTTTTCTCCCACATTTTTCTGGAGGGAAATTCCTTCAGTGTACACTGAATAAATATGTAGGAGATGACCAGACTACGTCCAAGGAGTGGGTCAAACAGGTCATCCATCATGAGTCCCTTTGCACCCAGAAGAGCTCACTTTGAATTCCTTTCTATTCTTAACTCCCGCTAATTTCTTTTGACTGTTAATAGAGCAAATTCTTGTAGAGAGTTTAAGCTTACAATAAATATATATGCATATTTGATCTGCCTGAATCTCCTGATTTCCCTGGTTTATGACAACATAATTTGTGGTGAGCCTTGATTATTGTTTTCTTTTGGGGGTCCTGTATTTTTTTCTACAGAAAATGATGTCAGCAGTGAGATTCACAATGCAAATCCTGGTAGACTCCATATAATCCCAGACATTGAGATTTGAGACCTGGTCTTACTTACAAATATCAAGGATGCAGTATCATTTTTTTCCAATCATTTGGTGTGCTTGAGTTCATTGGAGGGTCATGCAAGAAGCATAATAAAAATGGCATGGAGGGATCTTCCTATAATCTCTCAATCCCTTCATTTGTGTTTATGTGCAAAAATAGCATCTGTTTTACACAATGAAATAGGCAATTTTATACTTATAAATAGATGTGCTACTGATAGTTGTACTTTTTATTCTTCATTTGCAGCATAATTGCTTGGAAGAGACTGATCTTTGTATAGAAGAAAATAAACAGACATACACAAGAGGTCCAGATAGAAAGCAATGCTTGCTATTTACTTATTATGTCCCCAATCATGCAATCTCTCTGTTCTGTGGGGGGGGGGAATTCTTTGAGGAGGAAAATGATTAAGGCATGGACAAGACAAGGCAAATGACCCCAACAACACAACTCTCATAATCTTCTGAAGACTTCCCTTCATTTGATTGGGTAATTTTCTATTTAAGTCTATCAAAAAGACAATGAACATTGCTGAACAACACCAGGGTCTATTATATCTACACTTACACATGCATCATACACCATACATCTATGCCCCAGTAGTGTCACATCTGTTTTTGTGTATCCATCCAGGTTTCACATTGATAACAGATAACAGAATAACAGAGTTGGAAGGGACCTTGGAGGTCTTCTAGTCCAACCCCTTGCTTAGGCAGGAAACCTTATACTGTTTCAGACAAATGGTTGTCCATTCTCTTCTTAAAAACATCCAGTATTGGAGCATTCACAACTTCTGGAGGCAAGTTGTTTGATTAATTGTTCGAACTGTCGGGAAATTTGTCCTTAACTCTAGGTTGCTTCTCTGCTTGATTAGATTTCATCCATTGTTTCTTGTCCTGCATTCTGGTGTGCTTTGGAAAATAAGTTGACCCCTCGTCTTTGTGGCAGCCCCTCAAATATGACTTGTCAGATAAATCTGTTATCAACAGAGAATTAATTCAGCTAAAAGTCCTTTTCCTTTAAAATAATGCATTAGAGGCAGATGGATCATACCATCCAAAGGAGTAGAACCTACTTCATAGAAGCCTTCATTTCCTCCACAGCAAATCACTAGTTTCCTGATGTTATTGGACATTCTCAGGTCTGTTCCTGCAGCTTTCCTCAGATCACCTGCAGGAAAGCAGGTCATTGCTTCCATGCAAAGAGCATGGAATACTTCTCTCCTGGGGAAGCTCTGCTCCCAGGTATAGATTGGGTGATGGGGTTAAATATGTGTGGACCTACCCCCTGGTTCAGAAAGATGACAGGCAAAACCCATGGGAAGATACATTTGATTACAACACAAAAAACACCACAGCACTTTGGTAATTGTTGGTTTTCACAAAAATTTGTGAATTGTTTCACAAGGCTGGGTTGCAAAAGATCCAGCAGGAGGAAAGGCTTTTGCAAATTGCTTTGGGAGATCTATAAAATAATGCCCCCCCCAACTACCTATGGTAGATTTCTAATATTTTCCTTTGAATGAGTTTCAAACATTGCTTCCTCAAGCACCAGATGAAAACCAGGACTGTCCTTTTCTTCCAGAATCCTATTTCAAGGAGGAGGAGGAGGAGGAGGAGGAGGAGGAGGAGGAGGAGGAGGAGGAGGAGGAGGAGGAGGAGGAGGAGGAGGAGGAGGAGGAGGAGGAGGAGGAGAGAACTTCTCCTTATCCTGCTTGGCTGGGCCAGGCAAACCAGGATGGGATCACTCACTAGGGCTATTTCACTCATTTTCTTCAGAGATCTAAAAAATCCCATCTCTGGTGCAAAAAGATATTCAACAGCTGCATTCTATAGAAAGATGCTATCAATTTCCCAGCATTCTTCTTATCCAAGACGTCCCACTTGAAGGTTTCAGGTCTCGGCCACCAACAATGCAATTGATGCACCATTTACCTTCAACTCTCTTTCACTCAAAGACACCAATTGCACAACATACCCACATTCATCAAGACAGCAACTGAAAAAAAAATAACTCACACAAAGGGGGAAAAAAGAAACAACCAGAACTCAAGTTTTACGCATCATGACCAAACTTTTTTTCCCCCTGTAGAACTTAAACCTTGTTCCAATTTTAACTTACAAATATGTTCCCAACTTGCCCAGGAGGAGGTTTCAGCTTTTTGGTTTAGAGAATTTCATGTAGCATAGTTGAAAGTATACATTTCAGACCAAATCAGGGTCAGAAAGAATGAGAAAGGCTGATTTTCTTCAATGTTAAGAACAAGAAATTATTCCTAACTTCTACAGCTAAGAAAGAAGATACAGCCAACCACACACATTGCTTAAATTGAGAATAAATGTGAAAATTTCAGGACTTCTTGGGAATAGGCTCTCCCTGCAAGTTTCCATTTTAAGAATATTTTTTAAAAAAATTATCTTCTAGTAAGGCCAGGGCCCATCTTCATGTAAAACTAACTACCTGGATACCTGTGGAGTGTCCACAAGCAGAAGACATATGAATTATCCTAACTTCTGACTGGGTATTTATGTTCTTCCTTACAACACATCCACTGAATCAGGGGTGTCAAACTCAAAGCCCGCAGGCTGGATCTGGCCCGTGCTTCATTCCAGCCGGTGGGGCTGGCCTGGAAATATAAAAGGACCAGCCCATATTGCCTCTGTTGGCCAAAATGAGCCAGGGGCACACACACCCAGCCACCGCAGTCCATTTTCAGCCTCCATAGTCGCCTGCAGCACTCTGCTGGACAAAAAAGCAACTCAGTGTGGCTTGTTTTTGGCTGGCAGAGTACTTTCAGAGGCAGGGAAGGCTGTTTTTGGCTGCAGGATGCTGCAGGAGGCATCCGTCCCATCTCTGAGTCGATGTCGAGACTCTAGAAAGAGTGCAGAGAAGAGCAACAAAGAAGATTAGGGGACTCGAGGATAAAACATATAAAGAATGAAACTGCTGGAACACGGTATGTCTAGTTTCATGAAAAGAAGGACTAGGGGAGACATGATAGCAGTCTTTCAATATCTCAGGGACTGCCAAAAAGAAGAGGGAGTCAACCTATTCTGCAAAGCACCTGAGAGTAGGACAGGAAGCAATGGGAGGAAACTAATCAAGGAGAGAAGCAACCTAGAACTAAGGAGAAACTTCCTGACACTTAGAACAATTAATTAGTGAAACAACTTGCCTCCAGAAGTTGTGAATGCTCCAACACTGGAAGTTTTAAAGAAAAATTGGATAACCATTTGTCTGAAATGATATAGGGCTTCCTGTCTAAGCAGGGGGTTGGACTAGAAGACCTCCAACATCCCTTCCAACTCTGTTATTCTATTCCAGGGGTGTCAAACTCAAGGCCCTGGGGCTGAATTCAGCCATAGGGTGCTTAGATCTGTCCCATAGGGCTGCCCTGGAAACAACAATGGAGCAGCCCGCAGTGCCTCTGCCAATGAAAACGGAGCATGGGAGGGCCACACAGAGCTCTGTTTTCACTGGCAGAGGGCTGCAGGAGGCAGTTGTGGCTGAAAACGGAGATCAGGAGCCTGATTTCACTTGCAGTGCTCGGCCCATCATAGGCAGCCCCAACATGAGTGACACCAAGCTGGCCATGCCCACCCTAGTCATTCTGACCCCAGCCCCCGAGGTCAAGCCCAACCCCGATGCAGCCCTCAATGAAATCAGGTTTGATACCCCTGTTCTATTCTCTTCTTAACTGGAGCTTGGTTTTGCTCTGTCCCGTAAAAGTGAATGCTTTCATTTCTCTTTTATATAGGAATTATCTGCCAAATTGCTATACTTTAATTTTAAAAGTCACAAAGAATCAAACAGACTTTCACTCGTTCTTCCCTTTTAACCAAGGTGTCAAAGAAGGGAGACAAAACTTCTTTTGCAGGATCCCCCGGCCTCCCTTTCTGAATCACTTTTATCAGTTGCAATCAATGGGGATTTTTCTCTCTTCTCTTGAAAATCCTTTCAACTTCCTTCTCCCTGTCCCTTTGTCCCATCAGCCCTTTCATTGATTCCGTCTTATCAGGGCCACAAACAGAGACACTGGCAAAACAACTTTTTCTTTTGTACATACTGTCTGTTTCCATCCAGCATTCAATCCCATGGATAGCAATATATATTTTAATAGGAGCTAATAAGTACTACACTACTAGAAGAAAAGCTCTAATTCAAAAAAACCAACTACTGAGTCCCAAAAATATGATAAGACTTGGTTGCATGGTAAAAAGTGGGATAGGCTGGAAAAGCTATTCATTAAGCAGTGTTTATTACATCCTTTATTGCAAAAAGCCACTGCCTCTTTGGGGCTAAGAAATGGGGTTTCCCAGCTGAGCGGATTCTGGGACACAAATTTCTCCTTCCACCAGAGTCGTTCATCTGGGCAAACTTGCCATTTATGAGATAAGTGACCAACTGATTCCTTCTCTGTGATTTGATTCTTTGTATTTGTTCGCCCTTCTATTCCTTTCTAGATTTCCCACAATATTTCCCCAAAACTGAATAACTCTGCCTCATCTTTCTCATTTAGCAGCTTATATAGTTTTTCTTTGGGATTTTGACTACATCCTCAGAGGGCCTTCTTTTGAATTGATGATACATCCATCCTTGCTTTCCTTGACCTCCTGATGGCTTTCAAAACCATTAACCATGATATCCTTTTAGGTGACTTAGGGATTTGGGGAGAGGGGTAGCATATTTTTATGCTGGTTTATTCCTTCTTCTAAGGCCAGTCTCAATCTCTGTTAATAGGGAATTAGAAGCCCAGCTCACAATACTTGCTTTCTGAGGTACTTCACTGCTCTCTTTCCACCCTTTTAATATCTACATAAAACTGCTGGACAAGATCATCTGGGATGATGTATTACCAGTCTGTTGATCAGTGGATGTTCTTTCATGGTGCCTGGAGGCTGTGTGGGTCTGGATGGGGAACAACAGACTGAAATATGGAAATATGCAGTAGCTGTGGGTGGCCTCTCTCTCTCCCTCTCCCTCTCCCTCTCCCTCTCCCTCTCTCTCCCTCCCTCCCTCCCTCCCCCCTCTCTCTTTTTCTCTTGGAGTTTATCAACTTTGGTCTTGGATGTGGCTGCATTACCCCAGAAGGACCTGGTGTGTAATCTGGGGGTCCTCTAGGACTCATGGCTCCTGCTGAAAGAGGGTTTTTTTTTTGCTCAGCTTTGCATTGTGCACCAGCTGTGCTCTTTATGGGATAGAGAGACTGTCTGCTCAGTCACTCATGCTCTGGTCACCTTTCTCATTGGACTAATGCAACATCCTATATGGGGCTACCCTTGAAAAGTATCCAGAAGTATTCAGAGTGTGGCTGTACAAGCTATATTGGGTGCCCAAAGCAAGGCACAGGTAACATCTCAACTCTGCAAATTGCACTGGGGGCCAGTTTGCTCCCAGGTCAAATCCAAGGTGTTCATTATGACCTATAAAGCCCTACCTGGCATGGGGCCAGGCCATGGAATTAACTTTCTCCATCCCATCACCCCATCCCACAAGATCAGGCAGAGAAGGAATGTTGCGGCTCCCATCTGATATAGAATTCTGATTGACAAGGTGTACAATACAATAGCAGAGTTGGAAGGGACCTTGGAGGTATTCTAGTCCAACCCCCTGCCTAGGCAGGAAACCCTATACCGTTTCAGACAAATGGCTATCCAACATCTTCTTAAAGACTTCCAGTGTTGGGGCATTTACAACTTCTGGAGTGTAGGAAGACAACTTTCTCTTCCATTGCCCCCACCCTATGGAACATTCTTCCCCTGGAGGTGACATGGGCCCCACTCTCCTGGCCTTCTGAAAAGGGGTTAAAATATGGCTCTAGGAAATGCATGGGGAGCCAGAGCACACTGTTGTGAGGTTGGTTGTTGCCATGACAGTCGTCCGTTTGCCTTCGACAACTAATTTTTAACAGGGTTTAATTATTCTTGCCTCCTTAAACACTTTTTTAAAAATTTGTTTAAATATTTAATTCTAAAATGTTAACTGTAACACTTTAATTTTTTATGCACTATTTTATATTTAGATGCTTTATTGTGCACCACCCAGAATCTCTCTTTGAAGTAGAAGGGCAATTCAGAAATGTGAAATATAAATAAATTGGCCTTGGTGTTTTCTTATGTTTCCTTTCTCAATAGAGCATTTTGGAATACACACTCTTGGGGAAGTTACAAGAGTGATGTTTCTTTTCTTTATAATTTTCAAAATCACAGTTATCTCTTCTTTCATCTTGTTGCCACGCCCCTTGAGACTTTCCTTCCCAACAGTTGAAGACCAAGATGAAGAATCCAACATCCAGGATTGGTAAACTAATAAGTGAAGTAGTGGGCAAGGCAGATGTTGTGTAGAAAAACACTGTCTCATCCTCTCAGATGTTAGCCAGTTATTGAGCTCTGTCTGTGCTATATAACCCACTGCAGGTTCATCATGAATTATGTTCTGCTAACAATGTAATGAAAGCAGTTACAAGACAGGAGAGAGTGCAGGCATAGAAGGATGTTTCTGCTGTACTTGTTATTTTTACTGCTCCTGTTCCTGTCAGACACAGTTTCCAGGACGTGGCAGACCCCCTGCCCTTTGACTCTGGGGCGGGATGGGGAACAGCCAGTGAATCACGCCAAACAAGGGGACCTTCTGATTAGTGGCATGATATGTAGAATGAAGATTCACTTTCAACCAATTAACTTCCGAAGGACTCCCTCTATTGTGGTTTTCTTGTAAGTCTATAGTGGTTTTCCAGCTAATCTGATGGCTGCTGTATTGGTAACATTCTGGTCCTTCAAAATTCCTAGGTCTCTCCACATGGGGCAATTACTGTTCCGTTTTCTCTTTGAAGGCAGATCAGGAAATGTATTCCCTGTGCTGCAGCTGATGTGGCTGTAAACTGTAATGCTGGCTAACAAGCTGGAGAGATTGGGAAGTTAACTGTAACATTTTATTTTATTTTTCTGTACTGTTTTATATTTTGATTCTTTATTGTGCACCACCCAGAATATACCAAGCAACAACTATGCTTTTCAGCATATTTTGTTGAAAGAATTTCTAGTTGCACCAATAAAAATACACCAGACTAAATAACAACCTAGTTAATGAAAAGGAGAAGGATAAGCTTAAGGATAAGGATTGGGGAGGAAACTGCTCCAAATATCTGACAGGAAATTGATAATGATTTCTTACATGTTGCAAAAGAAAAAATGTCCTAAAAAGGAACGAGCAGTTTACTGCTTCATTTTATTCTTGATTTTTTTTAAAAAAAAAGTAAGTCCAATGATTTATGAAGAAATCTACATAACTGAGAAATCAGCAATATTGGTTGGAAGGCAGGATTTCAGAGAACCCTCATCCCCAATTCATACATTCACTATAACTTGCATCTCTCCAACTTCAGTACCTTTGAAATGCAAACACAACTCAAAACTGGGAGAAAAGAAATAAGAATCATGTTTAAAAGAGGTGTTGTCCCTAAACAAAGATCCAACTCCCAGCTCACAATAATAGTAGGCAGAAAATATCCTTAATAGTTGGGAATTGTGCTTGGACACTAGTTATAGTTCCATTGAAAAGGACTTTGGTATTAAAACAATGGAATAGTTGGGTTGTTTTAAAGGTTAATATTAATGGGTTGTGTATATACTTGCAGAAGACAACCTCAGTTTTATTGGAAAATTGTGTCCTTCATTTGTGCTGTCCAAAACATCAACCGGGATCCAAATGTCTTACCCAACATCACTCTGGGCTATACAATCCAGAACAGCTATTTTGATGTAAGAATGACTTCAGATGCTCTGCTGGACTTGCTTTCAACTGGAGAGGCCAACATCCCCAACTACAGCTGTGGAAGACAGAAAAACATCTTGCCTCTTCTTGAAGGCACTGCCACGGATATCTCCATCCAGATTTCAACCATGTTGGCTACCTACAAAATCCCACAGGTGTTTGTGTGCATGGAACTTTATCTAGATCTGTAATAGAAGTGATATGCTAGAAGCTTAAGATCCCAATGCTATTGGTGACCGGTGAATGCTAATTTCAATTTCTCCCTTAATAATAACATCTTCAAAGCATCACCCAGCCATTGTCGAGGTGGTGAAAGCTCTGTCCCTTTTAACAACTACTTCGGCACAATATTGGTGGGATGATTCTAGAAGTCTCAAACATTACTGGAGAAATGAACTCCACTAAAGTGAGATTTCTGTTTTTGGGCTCAGGGATTGGCAAAGCATCATGGAAAGCAGCTTCCCTATGAAAGTTCATTTTTCTTGCAAAAGGTAGTCTACCCTTTCCTCAGTGGCCCTCAATTTGGATAGCTAAAGGTTTGGACTTGATCTGCACGCAAAGTAACCCTTTATTCTCTTTCTTTCCTTTTCAGGTCAGTTATACTTTTGCTTCACATGTGTTAAGTGATAAAACTCGTTTCCCCTTTTTCTATCGAACTATCCCTTCAGAAGGAATGCTCTACTTGGGAATTGTAAAACTCTTCCATCATTTCAGGTGGACTTTAATTGGGCTTCTTGCTATAGAAACTGATGATGGAGAAACCTTCATAAGAACCTTCACTGCCCTGCTTATGAGGAATGGAATTTGTGTAGTTTTGTCACCAACCATCTCTTCGTTTGCCTCCAACGTGGGTATTTCCTTAAAACCATTCCGCAAATGGATGCAAGTCAATATCTTTGTTTACTTTGGAGATCAAGGTACCTTCTTACATGGAATATTCCTTATTCAGAGAGTGGTGGAGACCATAAAAGCACCGACTCGTGGCAAAGTCTGGATCACTACAGCCAACTGGGATTTTTTGCTGGATTTGAGACATACTTCAGACAACATACTCTACACTAGTGTTTTCTTTTCCTTCTTCACCCAACAAAATAATGAACATGATTTCTACTTATTTTATCGATCTATTGAGAGATTTCTCCAGAAAGCATTTCGTTGTTCATATTCAAAGCATCCCTTGGCCAAGAAAGGTTGGACTAGGTGCATCGAAAAAGAGAAGATGAATGTCCAACTGTCCCTGGAGGATAAGGAAAGAAGCTTCTCTCTAGACAGCTACTACATTTACCATTCGGTCTGGGCTGTGGCACGGGCATTAAATGCTGCATATTTTTCCTGGAGTGGGAGGATGAGGAGGAAAGATGGGGACAGAATGGAAGTTCATAGGTTGCGACCATGGCAGGTATTATCTTTTCCATTATAGATCTCTGTCCTCTACCTGAGAGTCAGTTCTATAATTGCATGGATTGGACAACTAAATGGAAACAAAGCAATATGCTGAGATTTGAGCAAGTGCCAAAGTCAACCTGTCTTAAGTATAAAGCAATAAAGGTTGAAGCACTTATTTAAAAGTTCTAAAAGTAATGTGATTACAATGATAAGTATTTTTAAAAACTAGAATGAAGATCAATGCCAATATAACTGTAAATCAGTAGCTCTATTCTTTATTCAAGGGAGTGATGCTGAATAAATTTACTTGAATGTTTCTTTTTGTGTCCTCCCACTTCATACTAACATATTTTAACCTTTGCCAATTTTATTTTTTCTGAGTGGAAGTCCAGCTCAGTTTTAGGATTCTCATTAATACACAAACATAAGTCTTTGCCTTCCCAAAGTACTAGATCTCTTAATGGGTGTTCAAGGTTAGAATAATATGTCTCCAGATGGATAAAATAAATGTACAGCCACCTGAGCTGGAATGGGTTTTGCACCATAGGGTAAAAAACATTGGCAACATGTATTCTTTTTCCCTCTGTTCCTTTGTCTCATTCCCCTTCTTCCCCACATCTTCACTCCATTATTTCTACTTCTACTTCTGTTCCAGTTTCATCCCTTCCTCCAAAGCATCCATTTTTACAACTTTTCCGTGGATGGAATGTATTTAGATGAGAACGGCAAAATGACGGCTGATCTGAATGTCATAAACTCTGTGATATTCCCTAATAAATCCATAATGAGAAGGAAATTTGGGAGACTGAAAAGAGAAGGATCTCTAGATCTCAAGCTTTTCATTGATCAAGATGGTACTGTCCTCCTCCATTCACTGAACCAGGTGAGTGACAAAAGTCTTCAATTTCTCAGACTTTAATAACTTTACTGACTTGAATGCCTGTCAAATATTTTTGCCTAATTTGAGACAACTTAATTCTGACTTGTTTATGGGCTGGGGACAATAGGGAAGTCTGCATCTTACAGAAAAGCAAAGTCATCAGGCATGTTTCTGCTAGGACAAGGAGCAAATGTAGAAATCTCCTTAGTATTAAATCAGACTGGCATTTATAGAGCACTATCCGACCACCCAGATGTTATGTTAGCTTCAATTTTGTATTCCAGGATATTCCCTCAAGCTTTAGTCTGTTCCTCATCAGCCAAATGAGTCTCTTGTAGTGTTATAACATCTATCTATTATTTATGGCCAGTTTGCTTAGGTACCCCCATTTATTTCTACTTATGCCTTCTATGTTTAGTTGCAAAATATGGATTTGGGGTCAAATATCATTTGTCAGTGAGTTCTTAAAATAATGTAGTGTAATTGATGCTTTTCTAGTTTTTGAATGTGAGTTTTCACAGCATGTATGACAGATATATATGTGTGTGTGTGTGTGTGTGTGTGTGTGTGTGTGTGTGTGTGTGTGTATTTGCTGGTGCCTTATTTAATTTAAATTTGTTCACCAGAACAGGACACCGGTTTAAAGTTCCAGATTCTGCCCACAACCAAAGAATGATTTTATTCTCCTGAACCTTCGTGTTCACAAGTAAATGAGATCAAGCAAAATTATTTGACTTCTTTCTTCTGCTCAGCCCCTGCCTTCTTCCAAGTGTGTGGAGCGCTGCCATCCAGGGTTTGTCAAAGTGCTTCGGGAAGGGGAACCCCTTTGCTGCTACAATTGTCTTCCTTGTGCAGAAGGGACCATCTCCAATTGGGAAGGTGGGTGATGCTGAAGAAACAAGAAGAGTTTGGAGGACATCTGTGTGGGTCTGTGCATCTCTCTGTGTGTGCATGTGTTTGTTACTTTGGGGAGGATAGTAGCATACACATGCTTCATGCAGGTTTCATCAAAATCACAAAACTGGTGCTACAACACCAAATCATAGGCTCCTTCACTACAGGCTTTGTGTGTCATGACTTGGTGCCATTAGGAAAGCGATGGGACTTCAAAACATCACTGTCACACTACTTTCATCAGTCTGTTCCTATGGACTCCAGTGCTAGGGCCATTAGTGACATTCTCCTAGCAGCCACCGAAAATAGACTAAGATACTGGTTTTCATACAGGAATCCTCACTGATCCACCAGTTGGAAGAAATGCACACCAAATCAGCCATACACTGATTCATTTCATTCATTCATACATTTTTTTCATTTTGGTCTATAATCTTACAAAGGAAGACTAAATTGCAAAAATAGGTGATCCTTGGATATAGTTACTTTCACTGGGGTACTCCAAGGGTCTATCTTATGCACAGTACTCTTTATTATCCTCATCAATGATTTTGATGAGAGGATAGAAGGGGAATTCATCAAATGTACAGATGACAGTCAATACTCCAGAGGTTAGGCTCAATGCACAGAAGAATCTTGACAGACTTGAACACTGGGCCCTATCTAACAAAATGAAATTCAATGGTGATAAAAGTAAGTTTCTACATTTAGGCAAGAAAAACCGAATGCATTGATATAGAGTATGAGGTAATTGGCTCAATAGTAGTAACTGTGGGAGAGATCTTGAAGTCCTAGTGGACAACCACTTGAATATGAGCCAGCAGTGTGCTGCAGCTGCCAAAAAAGCCAACTCAGTCCTATGGTGCATTAATAGAGGGGGTAGAATCAATATCATGTGAAGTTTTAAGTGTTGGTAAGATCATGCTTGGAATTCTGCATCCAGTTTTGATGACACCAATAAAAAGATTTTGAGACTCTAGAAAAAATGCAGAGAAGAGCCACAATGATGATTAGGGGACTGGAGACTGAAATATATGAAGAATGATTGCAGTAATTGGGTTTGTCTAATTTAATGAAAAGAAGGAGTAGGAGTGAAATGATAGCAGAGTAAAACTATTTCCAAAGCACCTGAAGGTAAGAGGGAGAAGAATCAGTGAATGGAAACTAATCAAGGAGAGGAGCAAATTCCTGACAGTTGGAATTTATTGACAGTTAGAACAATTAATCAGTGGAAGGGTTGCAGTTCCAGAAGTTGTAGTCACTCCAACACTCAAGGATTTTAAGAAGATATTGAACAGCCATTGGTTTGAAATAGTATAGTATGGCCTGCTTGAGCAGGGGGTTGGACTAGAAGAACTCCAAGGTGCCTTCTAATTCTGTTATTATATTACTCTTTCACACCCTGATTGCCTTTGAGTTTACAATGCTGGAGATTTCCTAATCCTCTTGAGAACTACCTGGGATGTAGGAGTAGGTTAGTGCTCATTGCTCTAATTTCTTCCCATGCTTCATCTTTAATATATCCCCCTCAAATATTTATATATGGAGTAGTTTTCATCCAAAACAGGCATTTGACCAAATAGAAAAGCAAAAAGTTGTACCTGAGACATTATTCTATCTCTCCTCAGATGCAAAAAAATGCCTAAAATGTCCAGAAGATCAACATCCAAACATGGCCAAAGTTCAGTGTATTCCCAAGAAGATAACTTTCTTGTCCTACCAGGAATCTTTAGGGATCATCCTAGTCTCTTTCATCCTATGCTTCTCCATCGCTGCTGCCCTGGTATTAGGAATCTTTATTAAATATAGAGAAACTCCCATTGTCAAAGCCAACAATCGGGATCTCTCCTACATCCTCCTGGTCTCCCTCCTGCTTTCCTTTTTGACTTCCTTTCTCTTCATTGGTCAACCAAGAAGGTCCACCTGTCTTCTCCGTCAAACAACATTCAGCATCATTTTCTCACTTGCTGTCTCTTCTGTTTTGGCCAAAACCATCACAGTGGTGTTGGCTTTTTGGGCCACAAAGCCAGGACACACCATGAGGAGATGGCTGGGAAAAACTTTGACCAACTCTATTGTTATTTCTGGTTCTAGTGTCCAGATTGCCATTTCTGCCATTTGGTTGGGAATCTCTCCTCCCTTTCCAGATTCTGACATGCATTCCCAGGCTGGAGAAATTGTACTGAAATGCAACGAAGGCTCTGTTGCCATGTTTTATGGAGCCCTGGGTTATCTGGGCTTCCTGGCCACCATCTGCTTCACCGTGGCTTTCCTGGCCAGAAACCTGCCTGGGGCCTTCAATGAAGCCAAGCTGATCACCTTCAGTATGCTGGTCTTCTGCAGTGTCTGGGTGTCCTTTGTGCCCACCTATGTGAGCACCAAGGGGAAATATATGGTTGCTGTGCAGGTCTTCTCCACTTTGGCCTCCAATACTGGACTGCTGGGCTGCATCTTCTTCCCTAAATGTTATATTATTTTACTAAGACCAGATCTGAACACCAAGGAGCACCTAGCAATAAAAGTAAAGTAGAGAATCTAACTCTTCTGGATTCATTTTTCAGGAATGTAATTTAAGAAGAAAATTTCCCTGATTTTTCAAATATGGAGAGGGGAATATGTACAAATTTCTCTGCACAAAAAGTGTTTTGTTAGACTGCTTTACTTTTCTAAATCATATCACATTTTTTTCAGGAATCATACTTGGTATTTCACTGATTTAATAAGTAAGTCTGAAAGAGCAAAGGAGAAAGAGGGGCAGAGAAAGTGAAATCCGAAAGCTACATTTTGATTTAAAACATTACATTAAGAGATTTGCAGTTTTCTACATGATAAATGAGAAAAGTGGTGTCTTTTCTTGACCTAAGATAAATGATAAATGCAGTGGATATGTTTTGATTTCCTTTCTGTTGCTCATTCTCTGGTGCCTTCAAACGGGACAACTTCAATTACACAGGATGATCTCATAAGTACCTCTTCATATAAATGGTTTTCTTCTGTTATTATGGGAATTGTAGAATATGTGGGTCTGACCATTGTCTAAATCGCCTTGGCTCTCAGGAAAGAGCTTTGGACTCCATTTAGAACAAGCAGGCCCAATTGGAAGCCCACAGGCCACATGCAGCCCTAAACAGCTAGTAATATGGTCTCACAAGATATAATAAATATATTTTTAAAAGCACAGGGAGTTTATTTATATACATTAACTACATTACATATTTTATATGCAGCCCATGTCAATTCCTCTTCACTCAATGTGTCCCAGGCAATCCAACAAGTTAGACTCCCATGATTTAGAATCTAAATCTGCAGGGAACTTCTTCAGGGTTACAGAAAGCAAGGTTTTCATCTAACCAGTGTTGCTTGTTCTTTTATCACCAAATCTCAGCCTTGATTTCTTTCAGCAAGAAAATCATTTTTGCCCCTCCTTGATTAGTATCCAAGCTGGTGAAACTTTGAAAGTAAGTTCTTGTTTACAGGCTCACCTCTAGCTCTGTAAAGCAGCTGTGGCAGGTGTCCCATTTCTCCCCTATAATTATGGAGCCACTGGGGACTTCTTTCTCCCTCTTTTCTTCTCAGGGAGTTTAATTAACTGTCACTTCAGAAAACAATCCTGTAAATTGCAAGTACAAAGATTAATACAAAGTTATGTCCTACCCTGAACCAGAAGGCCCTAAATAGAGAAAATGCCTGGCTTGGCCTAGGTTTTGGCATTATACAGTATATCTAATTTCAGACTTTGGCCTTTCTGCTATCATACCCCTTTTCCATTATAGATGCTTATTTCAAAATGCAATAAATCAGTCCTTCAAGACACACTTCACTCCATTTCCAGATAGACACTTAAATATTTTAATCCATCTTGATTTAGGCAACCTCATGGACACAGTTATAGTCCCAGGCCTCAATGATCCCTTTGGTCTTCTATAGTATTAGAACTCCATTCCAGCTTCTAAGACGCATTCTCTTTCTCCTTTCATCAAAGTCATTAATAAAAATGTACAGAATCCAAAGCAAAATATTGCAACAAATTCAATTGTTCATGTTTGTTTCAAGAAGACCAGTCAATCAGCCCACGTTAGGTATATTTCTCAACCAGATTAATAACCACTACAGCACACTACAGGGGTGTTCAGCATTGTCTTCTCAGTAGCTGTGCCTTCTGTGTTGGCAAAACAATCAGTGGTGTTGGCATTCTTGGCCTCAAAATGAGGAAACAGGGTGAGAAACTGGTTGGGGAAGAGTTTAGCCAACTCCATCATCCTTTCTGGCTCTAGCATCCAAATTGTAATCTGTGCCTTTGGCTGGGAATTTCTCTTGAATTCCCTGATACTGATCTCCACTCCCAACCTGGAGAGAGCACCCTTCAATGCAACAAAGGGTCTGTCACCATGTTTTATCTTGTGCTCAGCTATGTACATTTCCTAGCTGCCATTTGCTACACTGTAGCTTTTCTGGCTAGGAACCTGCCTGGGGCTTTTAAGGAAGCCAAGCTAATCACCTTCAGCATGCTGGTCTTTTTCAGTGTCTGGCTCTCCTTCCTGCCCACCTACCTGAGTACCAAAGGAAAAGCAATAATAGTTGTGCAGATCTTCTCCATCTTGGCTTCCAGTGCTGCTCTGCTGGGCTGCATCTTTTTTCCAAAATGCTACATTATCCTTCTGATGCCTGATCTAAATACTAAGGAACATCTAATGATAAAAGTAGGGAAATTGTAATAAAACTGTTTTTAGGTTCATAACACTTCATTTTTCATTGCAGTTTTTATTGTGCTTTGCACCAATTTGACAATTAAACTTATTTAAAAAATAAATGGAATAGAAATATGACAAGTTGAAGTCTAATCAAACTAGTGGAGAACTGACTTTATCACATCCAATGATGGGGAAGGGGTTGGAGCTGAACTTCAAATAGGGGAGCAAGGGAAGCTAATGATTCATTCCTGACCTCCTCTGCATTCCTTGAAGAAAAAAAATCTTAAGGAGAAGGGAGAAAGAGGGAAGATTCACACTCTGCCTCTTCAATCATAGCTGAAGTTGTACTGGGAATAAAGTTTGTATTTTCAGATGGTTCATGGAAGACATCTCTCTGTGTTGATTTTCTGTTAAGGATTTCCATCATTGCCTCTATTCAAAATGCATTAAGATTTGGAATGAGGTATACAAATAAATCAGACAGGCTCAGCTAGTTCCCAACGCTAGGGATTCAATTTAAAAAAGGAGGATCCTGAAATCTGCATTTGTTTAACTCTAAGTCAGTTTTTGTGCTTGAACTAAGTTCTTTGTCCACTTCAGTGATTCCCAAAGTGTGCGCCGCGGCTCCCTGGGGAGCCGCGCTATCGTCATAAAGGCGCCGCGAAATATTCAATTAATTAATATTCAAATATTCAACTAGCGCTGCCGGGGAGAAATCAGTAGGAGGGGGAGAAGAACACAAACTTCTGCTAGGGATGCCTTCTCCCCCCCTCACCTCCCCCTGATCTCTCCCTGGCAGCGCTCGCCTCACGCGGCAGCAAAGTGTGTGTGTGCGTGTGTGTAATGGGGGTCTGGCTGGGACCAATCAGCTGAGAGGCTGGCAAAGAAGCAGCGCTCGGAGGAAGAAGGCAGAGATGCTGGCTGGCATTCGCTTCCCTTACTTTTTGCCGCCGCCGCCCCGGCAGGATGGAGCATTACCACCCCTCCCTGCTGGTTGCAGCCCAGGCCCCGCCTGCCCTGCTTAGCTGAAAGTGGCGAGGGAGCAAGCCGCGATGAGCAGGAAGGGAAATGAGCGCTGGCCACTATCCCTGCCTTTTCGCGGCAGTGGGGAAGACTTCTTTGCCAGCCTCTCAGGTGATCGGTCCCATCCAGCCCGTTACACACACACACACACACACACACCGCTTGTTGCCGTGCGAGACCAGCGCTGCTGGGGAGAAATCTGGGAGGGGGAGAAGAAAACAATCTTCTGCTAGGGATGGTCTTCTCCCCCCTCTCCCCCTGATTTCTCCCCAGCAGCGCTCACCTTGCACGGCAACAAGTGGTGTGTGTGTGTGTGGCCGGCGCTCATTTCCCTTCCTGCTCATCGCGGCTTGCTCCCTTGCCACTTTCAGCTAAGCAGGGCAGGCGGGGCCTGGGCTGCAACCAGCAGGGAGGGGTGGTAATGCTCCTTTCTGCCGGGGCAGCGACGGCGAAAAATAAGGGAAGCGAATGCCAGCCAGCATCTCTGCCTTCTTCCTCCAAGCGCCGCTTCTTCACCAGCCTCTCAGCTGATCGGTCCCAGCCAGACCCCCATTACACACACACACACTTTGCTGCCGCGCGAGGCGAGCGCTGCCAAGGCGTCCCAGTACCAGGGCTGAAGGGGTGGCGGTGGCGAGGACGGGCGGCCAAGGGCTTCCCTCCCTCCCCACCCAAGCGGACTTCTTGCACGGCTCCAGCCTACGGCTCTGATGAGGATCCGCGGTCCGGAGAGCTGCTGCTTCAGTGGGATATATTCTTCCAGGCCCTTGGCGGCATCTTTTTGCGGTTAGCTCGCCTCCCCACCAGCAGCTCCTCCGCCAGCATCCCGGGTGGAAGCAAAAGCGCAACAGCCGCTGTTGGGGAAGGGAGTAAGGGGTGGCGGTCACCTGTTCTCGCCTGTATATATCCCGCTGGAAGCGGCAGCACTCCGGACTGCGGATCCTCATCAGAGGCGCAGCCTGGAGCCGTGCAAGAAGCCCACTTAGGTGGGAGGGAGGGAAGCCCTGGCGGCTATCACAGTGCTGCTTCTGGCTGGTGTGGGAGTGGCTGCAGGGACCGGCTGGCCGCTCCTGCCCTTCCCCTTGTGGCTGCCGCTGCCGCTGCTTTTCTAAAGTGCCCGAGCCGGCCAAGCCCTTCGGACTGCAGATGAGCCATGGGCTGGAGGGCGAGGGCCACGCAAGAAGCCCACTCGGGCAGGGAGGGAGGGAAACCCCGACCGCAGCTCTGCTCTACTAAGCGACGGCCGGGATCCCCTCTCCACGTCTTTTGGCACGTGCGGCCCTTGCTCTTCCTGTTGGTGTTTTTTGCGTGCGCATGTGCACACTGAAAACAAGGTCATTTTCCTGGCGTGCGCATGCGCACTGGGCAGCTCCTCTTCTGTTTTCTGGCATGCCAATGCACGTAAAGACCAGCTGGATGCTGCGCCCGAACCCGGAAGAGCAACTGGTGATAGCTCCACGTGCCAGGAGAAATGGCTCTGCGTGCCACTTCCGGCACGCGTGCCATAGGTTCGCCATCACGGGTCTAGTGCGCATGCGCAGTTACAAGTCAGATTTCTATTCGTTTGTTAACACCTTCTTAGTGCTCGCATAAGTTTTTGTTTGTTGGGCTAGTGTGGTGGTTAAGTTACTTTTCAAAAGCTATTTTTCTGATCACCCTAAAATGGACAAATTCTTATTAAACTTGAATAATCAAGATAGTGCTAAATCTATAGAGTCTAGTATAGACGAAGTTCCACAAACTAGTGGCAAGGGTTCCGAGAAGCGAAAACGTCGTAAATATGACGACAGTTACTTGGATTTTGGCTTTACATAAATAAATGAAAATGATAAAGAGAGACCACAGTGCGTATTGTGCATGAAAGTTTTGGCACCGGAATGTATGCTTCCAAGTAAGTTAAAATGACATTTAGAAACCAACCATTCTAACTTTGTTGGTAAACCTCGCAACTTTTTTAAAAGAAAGTTAATTGAATTAAAACAACAAAAAGGCAGCATTTATAAACATATGTCAATACCAAATAATGCTTTGCTAGCATCATACAAAGTTGCATATAGAGTTGCTAAGTGTAAAAAGGCCCATACTATTGCAGAGCAACTCATTCTACCGGCTGCTGTAGATTTAGTGAACATTATGATTGGTGAGTCGGCGGGGAAAGTGCTTTCAAATGTCCCTTTGTCTAACAATACAATCAGTCGCAGAATTCAGCACATGGGGGAGGATCTCAATGCACAATTAATTGAAAAATTAAAAGGAAGTGAATATGGACTGCAACTCGATGAGGCCACAGACAATAATAAGGACGCACACTTGATTTGTTACGTACGGTTCTTAGATGGTAATTCAATCGTTGAGGACCTTCTCTTTTGTTAAAGTATTACTGGAAGTACAAAGGCTCAGGATTTGTTCGAGATCCTGAATATATTTATGGTTGAAAATAATTTAGACTGGACAAAGTGCGTTGGCGTCTGTACTGACGGTGGTCGTTCGATGTCCGGCTCTTATGGAGGATTGCAGGCGCTTATTCGAAACAAAGCTCCAGATTCAGTTTGGACCCATTGCATCATTCACAAAGAAGCACTTGCATCAAAGTATATAAGTCCTCCACTAAATATAGTTTTAGAACGTGTGGTAAATATAGTAAACTATATAAAAACTCGGCCACTGAAAGCAAGATTTTTTAAAAGAATGTGTGAAGATATGGGAGGTGAATACACATCTTTGTTGTACTACTGCCACTCACGATGGCTCTCTCGCGGGGGTGTATTGTCTCGTACATTCCAATTACAGCAAGAAATATACGCTTTCCTTGAAGAAGAAAAACATGAGTATGCCAAACACTTTGTAGAAACAGACTTTTTGATTAAACTCGCATACCTATGTGATATCTTTGAAAAGTTGAATGCGTTGAATCTCTCTTTACAAGGACGCAATATGCACATTTTAAAGTTAACAGAAAAGATTTCAGCTTTCAGAAAAAAATTACAGCTATGGAAACTAAAAATTAATGAAGATGATCTTAATGATTGCTTTCCCTTGTTGCACCAGTTTTTAACCTCCAATGAAATCAGTTTGTCTTGCAATTTAAAATCTCTTTTTGAAGATCACCTATCTCAGCTTATCAAATGGTTCAAAAAATACTTTGAAGCAGATAACATTGAAAAATTTACTTGGATTCAAGACCCATTTAGAGCCAAGGCTCCATCAGGATTTACCTCTACAGAAGAAGAATCTCTTATTGAGTTGTCTTGTGACACAACATTGAAGTTAAAATTTGTTAGCATGGAACTTTCTGATTTTTGGATATCAGTAAAAGAGGAATACCCACTGCTTAGTTGCAAAGCCCTAAGAATATTAATTCCTTTTGCAACGTCCTATTTGTGTGAAGCTGGGTTTTCGGCAGTCGCGGTAATAAAAAGTAAATATCGCTCAAAAATTAACGTCGAGCAAGAAATGAGAGTCGCCATTTCCAATTTTATTCCAAGATTTGAGAAGTTGTGCAGCGAACAACAAGCCCATCCATCCCATTAATAATTTTAAATCATTAAACGATGTTCAATAAATTGTGAATTTAAAGCTCGTGTTAATTTATTTTTCAATTAACCTAACCTTAACGAACTAAAAAGTAGATTTCCAAATCCTTAAAAAGTCAAAAATTAAAAAAAATCGGATGTACCTATTAAGGGAGCCGCGGAAAAAATCCGAAGTGTTATGGGAGCCGCAAACCGAAAAAGATTGGGAACCTCTGGTCCACTTCATTGTCTTTCTTCACCTTTCTCAGTGAGAAACATCCCCTTCTGTTTCTTCTGCTAAGAGACCCATTACATCAGGTATATTTTTAAAAACTATTAGTTTGTCCAGTATGCAGGTTATTAATATTTGACAAGCAACTCCTTAAGAGATAATACACAAGTACTATCCTCAAATGGTTGGCAGATTTCTCCAGAATTATTTATGACAGTCTCAACCTTGTTTACTTAATAGCTCTATGGCAGGGGTGTCAAACTTGTGGCCCACAGGTCAGATGCATCACATGGTGTCCCCACCTCTGCCCAGTTTAGTGAAGGGAGAAAAGTCCTGACACGTCACATGATGCTGCCCTGACAACACGAGTTTGACACTCCTGTTCTACAGGAATCAGTGTTCCCATTCCCCTGAGGTCTGTATAGTACTGCAAGAAAATGGATATTTACTGGATATTTATCCTCTCTAGATATTAAAAGTTCCTCATTCAAATGACACATTTCCTCACATAAAGTACCACTCACCGACAAAAGATATTATACCCTCCCCTAGGACTGAAGCCACATCTTCCTCTCTACCAGAACCTGTGTGCCCTCCAGTAACCCCAGTTAGCAAAAGAGTCATCTAAAGTTGGCCCAAGATCAAAATTGGTCCAAGATCGAAGTGTCAGCAAGTCCATACAACTAAAGTCCAAGAGTGAAATTCATACACAGAGATCACTTTTGAGCATTAAATGTCATTTCCAGCATAGAGAAGAGAGGGAACCCCCAGTCTCTTCTATCAACTGTCACTTCTCGGAATGTTGCTGCAGCCAACTGTCACTGATTGGAATCTTGACTCTGTTGCTAGGCAACTAACTAACAGAACCTCCCTTCTGCTCTCCTTTATCCTGGGCCTTGGCAAGAGCCAAAATAAAAAACAAAGAGGGCAGTAGACAATCTTGTCTTATCCCCCTCAAGCTTTACATGGTTTAGCTACATCACTGTTAAGCATAATTTCTTAATAATTTTTTTGCTAAAGTCAATATCTTTCAAGTCTTTAAATTCAAACTTATTTATTTATTTTTCAAATTTTTTAACCACCCATCTTCCTCGGCTTGCCAAATAGTTTCCTTTGCACCTAGGAATATTAACCCAGCTTGTTTTTCATTAAGTTGTTGTAAATATTCTATTACATCAAATACAGCTCTCACATTGTCTTTTAGTTAAGAATATACACTGATCTTCACACATAAACTTTTCTAGATTTTATAATCAGTCAGTCAAAATTAATATAAACACTTTATATTCATGATTCAATAAGGAAGTTTGTCTTTCTTATGATATCTATTTAACAGTTATAGTGTTGCCTTGAATTTCAGTCTTCATTATTTTATTTATTTTAGTTTTAGTTTATTTCTTTAGCTTGTCAAACATGTACAAGATAATAGTTATAGGTCAATGGGGGGCTCTGTTTCCCGTTGCAACCAGTGCGCTGTGACAGGGCTGGGCGTCCACCTTGTGTATGTGTGCTGTGCACACGTGTACGCCACTGCCTGCAGTGCTCTAGCTGCTTGGCGGAGGTCGCGCAGGCACTGTACACTGCATGTGCATGCGCAAATGACCCACTAGCTTTAAAAGAGGTGGGTAACGAGGGTGGGCCCAATGGAAACCCTGTTCTGGTATGGTGGCCGCTGCTCCCAGCAGCCACCAGTATGCTCGTACCGGGGTGTACCGCCTGGAACCCACCATTGGTATAGGTATAAATATGGACATGAACAACAGAAATGAGTACAAATAAATGGGGACAGTAGGACAGGGATGGTAGGCACGCTGCATTTTAAAACACGATATTAGCATTTTTAACATGGCAATCTAGGCTTCCTTTTTTAATGTTAAGTAAGCATATTTTTCTCCTTTTTAGGCCATCTCTTTGATACTTGTGAGAACTTGCTATTTCAGCAATTACAATATAGTGTAGGGATTCTGAAAGTTCTTGAATACACTTGCAAGCTTCAAGAAAGATAGACGCTCAGCTGGGAAATTTCAGATAACCCATAAATTTGTCCCCTGTGGAAAATTATGTAGAATCCATGTTTCCATTTATATGTATGTATGTATGTATGTATGTATGTATGTATGTATGTATGTATGTATGTGTGTTACAACCCCTGGTATGCCCAAATATGGGAGGGAGCTCACTACTCCCCCTTATCAGCACAAATACAACACACACACACACACACACACACAAACACACGTATGTATGCATGTATATATATATATATATATATATATATATATATATGTGTGTGTGTGTGTGTGTGTGTGTGTGTATGTATGTATGTATGCATGCATGTATGTGTATGTGTATGTATATATATATATATATATATATATATATATATATATATATATATATGTATGTATGTATGTATGTATGTATGTATGTGTGTGTGTGTGTGTGTGTATTTGTGTTACAACCCCTGGTATGCCTAAATATGGGAGGAAGGTCACTACTCCCTCTTTCTGTCCTTCGGCTCATCACAGAAAACCATGCAGGCAGAAAACCATATTTTTAATGTTGCCTTTTTATATTTGTGTTGTATTTGTACTGATAAATAAATAAAGGGAGACTAGTATAGATCTATACTAGTCTCCCTTTATTTATTTATTTATCAGTACAAATACAACATATATATATATATATATATATATAGGAGTCTTAACCACTAAGCCACGGGTTCTCTTCCTTATCAGTTGAGCCAGGGAAATAAGTATATATTTGTGTTACAACCCCTGGTATGCCTAAATATGGGAGGAAGGTCATACTCCCTCTTTCTGTCCTTCGGCTTCATCACAGAAGACCATGCAGGCAGAAAACCATATTTTTATTTTTAATGTTGCCTTTTATATTTGTGTTGTATTTGTACTGATAAATAAATAAAGGGAGACTAGGATAGATCTATTTCGAGCTAATTAGCTCTCATCAGCTAGCCATACCCTTACTGGGATTAGAACCCAGGCTGTATATATCTTAGGCAGGAGTCTTAACCACTAAGCCACGGGTTCTCTTCCTTATCAGTTGAGCCAGGTAAATAAGTATATATTTGTGTTACAACCCCTGGTATGCCTAAATATGGGAGGAAGGTCACACTCCCTCTTTCTGTCCTTCGGCTTCATCACAGAAGACCATGCAGGCAGAAAACCATATTTTTATTTTTAATGTTGCCTTTTATATTTGTGTTGTATTTGTACTGATAAATAAATAAAGGGAGACTAGGATAGATCTATTTCTAGCTAATTAGCTCTCATCAGCTAGCCATACCCTTACTGGGATTAGAACCCAGGCTGTATATATCTTAGGCAGGAGTCTTAACCACTAAGCCACAGGTTCTCTTCCTTATCAGTTGAGCCAGGGAAATAAGTATATATTTGTGTTACAACCCCTGGTATGACTAAATATGGGAGGAAGGTCACACTAAGATACACTAAAATTGGGAATTAGGAATTAGGCTGGTTTTGTTGTATTCGGGTCTTTTCCCGTGTAAGATTGAGATTGTCTTTGCAACGTTTCAGCAGGATCTCATATATATATATATATTGAATTGTCCTAAAAATGTGAGTTCCAGGTGTAGTTATAAAAGAAGCAAGCATTATGATCTCTGGAACTTTTGAAATATAATATATATATTTAAAATATATTGCTCACTGAGCTTTTGTTAGCCACTGCTAACATTGTCAGAGTGTAAAAGCCATTAAAGTGATACCTGCCTTTATACAATGTTAATCAATTTGGCCATTGCATGCGTGATAGGCCCATCCACCCACCTCCCACCTGTGATTAGCTTTGTTGTTTTATATCAGGCATGTTAATTGGTGCTCCTATTCCTTCCTCCCTTATCGAACACAGCTTGGGCTGTTCCTCCCCAGGAAATAATGCTGGGCTGTCTGATGCTGATTTAACAGCATTCTCTCTGGTTTCCTCCTACACCTCCTCCCTCTTCTTCTGTCTTGCAGGCACATCTGATATACTAGACAGCTTCATTGTGGTTTTGCCTGTGATCTTGTAACTGGCCCGGCTCATTCCTCATTGTTCACATCTATTATGGCTTGAGGTAATTCTGCCGGGCTCCTCGGCTTCAACCTGGGCTGGCTATGTCTTTGTAGTGCCTATCCACATGTCCAAAGGGGTATGTGTGTTGTCGATCTCTACTCCCAGACAGAAATTGGTCTCTGCTCATCCTGCCGGATCTTTCTTGGTGCCTCAATGCCTGGTAAGCAGGTAGCAGGTTGATGTGTCTGTTGATGGAGTCATTGTCGGAAAACCAGGCTTCTTTGAGTAGGCGTCCCCCTTTTGTTACATCATGGGCAACAACATTTGCCTCTTGAAAGTTGAATGTATGACTGTGCTCTTTCATATGTGTCCAGATCTGAGAGCGCTGTTCTTTGCAGTGGACAGCCAGTTCTTGTTCATGCACTCTGGTCTGTAGCTGCTTAGCTGTTTCCCCTACATAGTTATTTGAACAATTGTTGCAGTTAATGCGGTAAACCACTGAGGATGCCTCCTTTTTGGGTAACACTTCTTTTGGGCGCATCACTCTCATTCTCAGTGTTTGATCTGGTTTATGCACCACCTTGACCCTGTGTGCTGAGAGGATGCGTGCAGCAGTTTCCAATACCCCCTGTATATATGGGAGCACCCTCCACGTGGATGTTCCATTTACACCCTCAATGGGCTGCCGGGCCTTGGGTGTAATACACTGTCGGATGAAGTCTGTGGAATAACCATTGCGCATGCAGATCTGATAAAGATGTGCCTGCTCCTTTGCTTTGGCCGTCCGTGTGCTGCAGTGGGTGTCTATCCTATTGAACAATGCCCGGATGCAGCTAACCTTATGTGCAGCGGGGTGATTGCTCTCACTGTGTAAAATGTGATTTGTGTTCGTGATTTTTCGGTACACACCTGTATCAAGGCTCCCATCAGAATTGCGGCTGACTAGCACATCTAGAAAGGCCAGCGTGTTGTTGGCCTCCTCCTCCATCATAAATTACAGCACCCCTTAGGGATGCCCTCTCTAATTGGAGACACGTCAATGTCTTTCTTCATTACATAGGAGCACATTATACTTAGGTGTTTGCCAGAACCCATTGAAGGGCAAGTCTGGATCACAACACTCAATTCATTATTTCCACTGGAATACAGCAGACTTCTCAAATATGTGAATAGCTTCTGGACTGTTGATTTTGAGAGAAAAAAGTGGCCAGTAAAGGACACCTTTAAACAGGATGTCTTTCTGAATCCATCTTTTGCAGATAAGTCATTTCACTGATCCTTTCCAAAGCACCTCTTTTCTACCAAAGACCAAAAAATATTCACTCAGAAATTACCACTGGAGACCCTAAAGAAAGAGAACAGGATCTGGGTTGTTAATTTCCACCATTTTTACAGTGCCCTTAAGACTCTGGCCCATGCCTTCAATGCTGCATATTCCTCCAGATCCAGGAGGAGACAGAAGGATGGCAAAGGGAGGTTGGTAGCTCCAAGGCTGCAGCCGTGGCAGGTATGGGTTCCCGACAAGGATCCATCAAACTTCATTCCTTTGGAAAAGGAATCCAAGGGAGAAAGAGAGGAACCATATCAACCTACTTGTGTTAGAGGACTCCAACAAGTTTGGCCAATCTAATCGCTTAAGCAATAATGTTCACAAGAATGGGAACTTTGTCAGATATAGTTTGATATTAATTATTGCTAATTTTTAAACAATGTAGCAACCTGTAGCCAAAACAATATATTTTCTCTTGGGAACCAAGGACATTCTAACAACTTGTTGGAAAAAGGTGGAGTGAAGCTACTCAGCTGCCAGCCCACACTGTGATTGAATCATGTGACTGATTTTTTTGAGAAAGTAGAAAAATGTTTACTTTTAATTAGGTGAAAACCATGGGAGATTTCAGAGTTGGTTTTCACCAGATCTGTGCCAATATGATAATTTCAATGAAAGTATTCTTTGAGGTATCTACATGCCTCAGAGTCTTGCTTGCTATGGATTTATTACTTGGAACCCTGACAGTATGTATGTATGTATGTATGTATGTATGTATGTATGTATGTATGTATGTATGTAAATAGGTAGGTAGGTAGGCAGGTAGGTAGGTAGGTAGGTAGGTAGGTAGGTAGGTAGATATTGTCTTAATGTAGCCTTATGATAAAGTAGAATTAGCTCATCTGGATATGTCTGGTCTACATGGGAGATTATCCTGGCATTTTTCTTCTTGACAAATCCATTCTTTCTGGTAATCACTTGTTGTTTTCAAACAGTTTATGAATATTCTCTTTGTTTGTGAAAGTTATTTGTCACCTGCTTTTGAATGTTTCCTATGATTGACAAATTTTGTCAATCATATTGTTTTAAAAACTTATATTGGCAAAACATTATTGGCAAATTTTGCAGATCCTTTCTTTTTCATTTTTAAAGACAGCAGTAAAACTTGTTTTCCTAAAAATATTTACAAGGTAAATATACACTGTAGAAAAAAGATTCAAATGAGGATAGACAGAAAGGAAGAAATTGCTATGTTTATTGCTTTTGAAATTCCTTGATGTTCCCATTCTAGTTTCATCCTCTTCTGGAGAAGAATGAATTTTGCAATATTTCTGACTACAAACTGTACTTGGACCAAAAATGGAGATTTAAAGGGAGATATGCATATAATGACCTGCGCATTTCTCTCCAAAAACAATCTCACGAAAAACAAACTGGTGACTTTTGAAAGACAGAGACTTATTATCAACCAAGATCATCTGTCATGGCTAAAGTTGCACAACAGAGTAGGAGAAATATTGAGGGATTTCCTGTAAGTTCAAAATGGTTTCAACCTATTTCATTGGGCTAAGCCTATACACAATGGCTGAGTGTTGAAAAGGAGAAGTTGCAATAAAATGATAAGAGAGGCCCTCAAGTGCTTGGGATTACAGAAGCATCAGAAGCAGAAGCAGGAAGTCCATAATTGATAGGGCTGAATCAATCCCTTTTAAACAAGGTCAACAAGAAGAGTTAGAAAAATCCAAAACACTCTCATAAGTTGGAAATGATAGTGGCTTTCCTGATTCTGATATCAACAAACCAAGCTTCAACTGGAAAGGGGAGAAAGATAGATTCAAGAACATAGACACTGCCTGTCTCAAAAAAAAAAGTGGCACCAAGAGTATGGCTTAATGCATTTATCCTTTTCTGATATAAGATCTCTTCTGTGTTGCTTCGGTCTGATGTTTATATCAAAAGCAGTGCTTGGGGAAGTAGGAGAACAAATCACAATGTTGAGAAAGTAATAATTACCCTGAGAAGCAACTTCTCGTCCTGGAATGATGCTCTTCCTTCAGGATTCCATGTACAAAGGGGCAGTTGGAGAAAATATATATTAGTGAAATGTCCCCAAGGGACACTGTTCTGTAATGGTTTTGGTCCTTCTGGTCTGGACATGTGAAGAAAGTGATGCTGGAGGAACATAATTCCACACCAAGATAATGACTTCTGCTGTCCTTCATCGTGGTCTTTTCTCCCCAGAGTCTGCTGAAGAAGGTCACCCAGAGCTATGGAGTTTAGAAACCATTTACCGTATTTTTCGCCTTATAAGACGCACTTTTTTACTCCAAAAAAGAGGGTAAAAATCTCAGTGCGTCTTGTAAGCCGAATGTAGCCACTGGGTCATCTGAAAATGGGGCAGGCAAAGAGGGGGCTGCAGAGATCGTGATGGCTGGAAAGGAGAGAGATTTCGCTTTCAGAGCTCCCGCTCGGCTGGGCTCCTGAGAGGGCTTAGGCGGTGGTGGCGGTGGCAGCGGCTCCTCACATTGCTGGGGCGCTGCTTTAAGCTGCCCTCCTCCTGCAAACGAAAGCTGCCTCAAGGCTTTGGCTCCTGAGATTGGTGCGCTGCCATCCAAAATGCTGGTACCACGATCGCTGCAGCGCCCGCTTTACCTGCCGCTTCTCGGGCGGTTCCAGGTGGCAGAGATCGTAGTAATAGCATTTTGGATGGCAGCGCACCGATCTCAGGAGCCAAAGCCTTTGAATCAAGTTTGATTGTGTCCCATCTAGCGTTCTCCACCCCCAACCCCAAATCTCTCCGGATAGCAATAAGCAGATCCGGAGAGATTTGGGGTTGGGGGTGGAGAACGCTAGATGGGACACAATCAAACTTGATTCAAAGGATTTGGCTCCTGAGATCGGTGCGCTGCCGTCCAAAATGCTATTACTACGATCTCTGCCGCCTGGAACTGCCCGAGAAGCTGCAGGTAAAGCGGGCGCTGCAGCGATCGTGGTACCAGCATTTTGGATGGCAGCACACCGATCTCAGGAGCCAAACCCTTTGAATCAAGTTTGATTGTGTCCCATCTAGCGTTCTCCACCCCCAACCCCAAATCTCTCCGGATCTGCTTATTGCTATTGCTGCTATTGCGCCCAGCTACTGTATCTCTTTGCTGCATGACAGATCCGGGCGGATTGGGGGTGGGTGGGTGGAGAACGCTAGATTGGGAAGTTAAAAACCTAGAACCAAGTTGGATTGTGTCCCATTCTAGGTTTTTAACTTGCTCCGAGTGGAGGGGGATGCGCGAGAAGTGAGAAGTGAAGCCGCCAAAGCTCCCGCCAAAGCTCCCGCCCATAGCAGTGGCGGCGGCGTGTCCCCCTCCACTCGGAGCATCTGAGCTGGGCACCGCGTTACCCTGCTGGCCCCTCCTCCTCCGCTGTGCTTTTGAGAAGTCATGAGGCTTTTTTTCCGCCAGCTGCCCTCCGCCGCCTTCCTACTGGCTCCCGCGGCTCATGGCTCCTCAAAAGCACAGCAGAGGAGGAGGGGGCAGGGGTAACGGGGCTTAGCTCAGATGCTCCGAACAGAGGGGGAGGTGCCGCCGCTGCTGCCACGGGCGGGAGCCAGTAGGAAGGCGGAGGAGGGCAGCAGGGGGAAAAAAGCCTCATGGGAGACGGGCCGCCGCCGCTGCCATGGGCGGGGGCACCAGTTCGAGCTTTGGTGGCTTCACTCCAAGTGTGGTGGTGCTGTTGGAGGAGGAAGAGGAGGCAGCTGTTATTCTGGTGGCGGCAAGGGCTCGTCGTCGGCATCTTCAGCAGCAGCCCTGCCCCCTGTGAAAAAAACCGAAGATGGAGCAGATCCATGCAGATGACGTCGCCGCAACATGACTGGAGGAGGAATTCTGGGAGTTGAAGTCCACAAGTCTTCAAGCTGTCAGGTTTGAAGACCCTGGTTTTTTTTTTAAGGGTTAAGGGTGCAAGGGTCTTGCAACTTGACAGCTTTAAGACTTGCATGTTTCAATGCCAGAGTTCCTGAGCCAACATGACTGGAGGAGGAACTCTGGGAGGTGAAGTCCACAAGTCTTAAAGCTGTCAGGTTTGAAGACCCCTTGGGGTTTTTTTCCCCTAAAGGGTTAGGGATGCAAGGATCTTGTAACTTGACAGCTTTAAGACTTGCATGCTTCAATGCCAGAGTTCCTGACCCAACATTTTGGTTACTAAGCAGGAGCTTTGTTAAGTGATACTATATAACACTTTTAATTAAGCGGGTATCTTGAATAAACATAACTTTGAGTTTCAAATAATACTGATTTTGTTGTTGTCTTAGGTGACACCTGTGAAAAAAATTCAGGTGCTGCTCAGGCATAAAAATGTGCCGCTCAAATACTATACTTTTCTGCTCACACTGAAAAAAAATTAGAGGGAACATTGCCTGGGTCATCTAAAAATGGGGGACATAAAATTGTTCTTAAACTGCTGTTAACTTTATACAGTTGATATAAAATATTTTACTACAGTATTTGGTTCAGAATCTTTTTTTTCTAGATTTTCCTCCTTTAAAATTGGGTGCGTCTTATATTCCGGAGCGTCTTATAGGGCGAAAAATACGGTATGTTGATGAATTCTTTTTTTTTATAGGGTTTTAATTTTTTTCATAACAAGTCTTACATCATTAATCAGTGTGTCATCTGAGTACAATTTTTCTGTCAACATATTTAACATTTACTATTTTTAATATATTTTTATCTTTCCATTTACCTTTACATTTCAATTACATTTCAATTCAGTTCAACTCCTCCCCTATAAATCTGTTTTCTTTCCAAGTTTATTTAATTTGAGGCCTCTTTTTGTCTATATTCATTTTCTATCCAATGATAAAATTGCCCCCATATATTATAATACTCGGATTCTTCCTTCCCTTTAATTTCCAGTGTTAATCTATTCATTTCTGCACAATCTAGTATTTTTTTTTAAATTACCTCTCCCTCTGAAAGGATTCTTTTTTCCATTTTCCAATTTTGTGCAAATACAATTCTAGCTGCAGTTATTACGTGAATAGTCAAATATACATTTTCTTTACTATATTTCTCTGATAAAATACCCAACAAAAACAACTCCGGTTTTAAATCAATATGTTGCTGTGTCATCTTCTCTAATCACATACAAATTTTTGCCCAATACTTTCTCATTTCTGCACATGTCCACCACATATATTAACACGATCCCAGTGTCTGATGGCATTTCCAACACTTAGTTGATTTATCTTTAAGCATTTTTGCATGTCTTTCCAGTGACATATGCCATCTATAAAATATTTTATGCAAATTTTCTTTATATGCTTTTGCCATTGTTAGTTTATAATTCTTTTCCCATAATTGCTTCCCATCAAGCTCTATAAAAAAAAAGTTTTTTCCCATGCTATCATTGTTTCTTTTACTTGTTCTTCGTTAATTTAATGCAAAGTAGGTAATTAGACATTTTTAAATCATTCGCTCTTTTGTTCCTGTGAGTATTTCATCCAGTTCTGTTGACTCCAAATAAAAACCATACAGCTTACCATCTATTTCGTACCTTGATTGTATTTGCAATTTTGTATTCCAAACCATGTCAATCCCTTGTTCTTCTAGCTCTTGTTTCTGTTTCAATTCTCCATTTTCTGATAAAATATCTTTATACCTAATAAAATTTTCCATCTTAATGAAATTTGGATGTATTAATGCTTCCGTTGTCAAAAGCCGCATTGGTATTTTCAAATAATGTTTTTATGTTAATGGATTTGAGTGCTACCTTTCATCTAACACCAAGGAAACAATCAAAATATTTGAATCCTACCTAGTGTTAAGAATATTGCCTGTTCGTAGTTTTCTTTTATATGAAAACTCTATATATTGATTCTAAATTGGAGCTGATTTTAAAATTCCCACCCATTCTAGAATTATCAATTTTTAGATTAGCTCTAACCAAGAGACAGGACAGTGACAGCTTGCAGTCTGCATTTTTTTTTTTTTTTTGTAAATAGGGGGAAAAGTAATAGAGTGGATAGAATTTTTTTTGGGGGGGTCACTGTGTTTTCTTTCCTTATTGCTATAATACACAGAAAACTTTTATATTTTGAAGTTTCCTCCTGTATTAAATAAACAGTGGATTGTGGACTGTAGAGATTCTCAGCCATCCAAGTCGTGGTTGTCCCAAAGGTACTTTTTTCTGGAGGCAACTGGACTTTCTTGTGATTTCTTTGAAGACATTTTGCTTCTCATCCAAGAAGGTTCTTCAGCTCTGATAGGATCTTTCCATTCCCCACCATCCTATCAGAGCTGAAGAAGTTTCTTGGATGAGAAACAAAACGTCTTCAAATAAAACATAAGAAAGTCCAGTTGCCTCCTGAAAAAGCACCTTTATGAGGTCTGCTGAAGGAAGGTGAATGTACCTGTCCCAGGATAATGTTGCAGGACCCAATCAAGTCAGTCATTGGGACCAGAGGTTTTGTCTGCATTTCTCTGGTCCACTAATTTAATCACTTTGTCACATAATGAAATAAGGTTTGTTTGACATGATCTGTTTTTGACAAACCCATGTTAGCTACTGGTTATAGCTTTACTTGCTTTTAGTTGTTTGCAGATCTGTGGTTTGATTTCAGGTTGATGTATTTTTGTGAATAGGATATCTTTGCAAAATTCCATTTTAAGAAGATAAGAATATATTTTCTGAATCAGGCCATTCTTCATCTCCCAACAACCACTAAGATACCTTTGGAGTGTCCATAAACAGAAGATGGAGATGTATGTATTTTCCACTTCTAACTGGGTGCTTCATCTCCTTCCTTCAAAACCACATCCATTGGAAAATCAATCATTTCATTCTATAGGAATCCTTTTCTAGAAATCCTATGAGGCTATATTACAATAAATATATTTAAATTAAATTAAATTAAATTAAATTAAATTAATTTATAAATTAAATCTTGTTTAATTTATATATCATAATTCAACTGACCAGTTGGATAATCCAGATTATCCTCCACCAAATTTGGATCAGAGATGTCTATCTACTCTTGTTATGATGCTCTACTCTTGTTATGATGCTGATGTTGAGATTTTGAGTCCAATACTGCAAATAAACCCGTTTACAGATAAACTATAATACAACTAAATGATGGCATTTTAGAACACACACACACCTATTATTTCTTGGATATCAAAAAGAATGCAATTGCACAAAAGTTTGAAATACATGGATGTGGCATTTCAGGCTGCAGAAAAATAAGGGCTGAAAATCTTTCCATCTTTCAGCTATTCTTTAATTATTTCAAGCAAAATCATTGGACCAGCTCATGTGTGGAGAACATCTTGGACCACTTTCTATTGTTGGACTATTAGAACATATTGGCAGTTGAGTTTTCCTCTGTCTCACATTACTACATTTCTTCTGGCCATAAGTTGTTCCTTTGTATTGAGTTCTGGCCTCAAAATTATAATGTAGCACTTGGGGATGAAGATGCAGCCCAACAGCCCAGCACTGGAGGCCAAGATGGAGAAAACCTGAACAGCCATCATGTATTTCCCCTTTGTGCTCAGGTAAGTAGGCACAAAGGTCACCCAGACACTGCAGAAGACCAGCATACTGACGGTGATTAGCTTGGCTTCATTGAATGTCCCAGGGAGATTCCTGGCCAGGAAAGCTACAGTGAAGCAGATGGCAGCCAGGAAGCCCATGTAGCCGAGGGTGATGTAGAACATGACAACAGAACCTTCATTGCATTGCAGGATGATCTCTCCAGGTTGGGAGTGGAAGTCAGAGTCAGGGAATGGAGGAGAAACTCCAAGCCAGATAAAGGAGATGATAATTTGGACTGCAGAACAAGAAATGATGGTTGAGTTGGCCAAGCTCTTTCCCAACCATCTCTTCACTTGGTTTCCTGGTTTTGTGGCCAGGAAAGCCAGCACCACTGTAATTGTTTTGGCCAAGACTGAAGAAATGGCCATTGAGAAGCTGATGCTGAAAACCATTTGTCTTGGAAGGCAGGTTGCTTTCCTTGGTCTACCAATGAAGAGAAAAGGACACAAGAAGCAAAGTAGGAGGGAGACCACAAGGATGTAAGAAAGATCTCGGTTGTTGGCTTTGACAATGGGAGTTTCTCGGTATTTAAGGAATATGACTAAAACAAAGCCTGTGGTTAGGAACAAGAGTAGGGCAAAAGAGATCAGGATGATGCCCAGATTTTCTTCATAAGACAAGAAGGATATAACTTTGGGGATACATTGGATATAATCCTTATTTGGATATTTATCATCCGGACATTTGGAGCATTTTTCTGTATCTGCAAACCCCCCCGCCAAAAAAAAGAAAAACCTTTTTTTAACATTCTACCCTTTTACTTTTCAAGAAATAAGTTATTTTGAAAAGCAATTGATACCAGGAGGATATTTTAAGATGGTTATATTAACATCTCCAGAGAAACAAGATAAGAATATATATATATTTTAAAAATAGCAAAAATTAGTTCTGCACCTAATTTGGAATGGCTACTCTTATCAGTGGTAACATTCATGTAAGGAAATGCACCCATAACTGTACACATCGGCTCACTGTGGACCAGCAATTCCTTCTAGTGATGCTCAAGTGGAGATCTATATAGAATAAACTGCAAAGATCCTTCTAGAGAATGGATCTAAATGTTGTGGTCCACTAGCAGCCTGCAGAGCTGGCAGCAGAGTTGGAAAGTGAGGAGATTGGGGAGGAACATGGCCAGTCCTGGAGTCTGGGGAAGTCTCAGACGAGGGCTCTGCGTCAGAGACAGAGAGGGTCCAGGGCCAACTGGGAGTTATGTGATGCCTCAGGAGTCTCTAGAGTTGGACAGCAGAGAGTCAGAGGAACAGGCTCCCCTTGTTCTCAGTGTGCGAATGTGCAGAGCTGCCAGAAGGCAATAACAGTTAAGACAGAAGGGATGACTCAGGAGTAAGGCTTGGAGGTGATTGGCCCCTCCCACAGGACATAAAGGAGGAGCAAAGTCACATGAGACTTTGCAGGATACAACTTGCTTCCTGCAAGTCAATTTACTTCTGAAGCTCCATTTTAACACTTTGCTCCATGTCGCCTTGCCAAGCTAATTGCCAATTAAGTCTTTGGTAGTGTTTCAAGGAAGATAATGGTGGGTGCTTATCAGCCTTATCCTGAAGGACTTTGGCAATCTGCTGTAGGACTCTTTACAACTATTTGGGACTCATTATGGGCTGTGAATGAATATAAATCACAGCCTTTGAAATAAAAAGAGGGTTTTTGGGACTAAGCATGTGTTTTTTACTGTATCAGGAAGCCTAGGTCAGAACACTTAAGACAATTCCTCAAGTTTCAAGTAATTCAGATATTTATAGAAATAGAAATGTGGAAAGAAAAATCCAAAATAAAAAGCAGAAGAGATATTTTCTTTGGCATTAGTAAAACTTGCCCCAGCCTTATCTCTATTCAGCCCCTCCTTAAAGGTCTTTTGGATATTCTTTCTTTTTAGATAAGAAATTGTGCAGTTTGAAAATAAACAAAAAACAAAAAAAAACATTTGATCTTTAACACATCATTTAACATTGATTTCTATAAAAATGCTCTAGAGGAATCCCACAAATCTGCTCTTTTCTTTGGTATTACCCACCTTCCTGAGTGGAGATGGTCCCCTCTGGACAAGGAACACAGTCATAGCAACAAACTGGCTCTCCTTCTCGCTTCCGCTTGACAAACCCAGGACGACAACTTTCCACACATTTGGACTAAGGCAGAGGCTAAGGAGAAAAAAAAAAGAATGTCAAAGAAAATGTGTCCAAGCTAAGCATCCACGGAAAATGGAGGTAGATATGAAGTTTAGCTGAGTAGTCTCTCTGGGCTTCACTTGAAGAAATATATGTTCTCTAATAGTTCCAAATGATTGCAGGAGATACAACCACTGAAAAATTTATATAGTTCCTCCCTTTTACTTCTGGCATATCTCATGGCAATAAAGGACTTTTCTACTGAATAAAGTGTGGAACTGAGAAAAGACTTTAGAATTAAATAACAAGTAATGGGTTTCTCCTTATGGCTGCATTATCATCCATTCTTCAATTCTTAATATATCCATGATTATAAAATATAATGAACTTCTTATATTAAATTTTAGACAAAAATATCATAACTTCTCAAACAGAGTAAGTCAGGCATATTTTGTCCCAAAGGTGCTTTTTCTAAAAGGCAAATTGCCTCCCCCCCCCCTGAAAACATTTTGCTTTTCATCCAAGAAGCGGTTTCAGTCCCGATTGAATGGAATGGAAAGATTTATATTTTTTGCAGTCATCTGGTCATTAACCCTCTAAGAGTGGAGGAGCTGGAGCTGACGTCAGGACAATACAACGTGCGATCTTGGAGTTCCAGGATCACCATCGATATCTCTGTTGCTGGACGGTCCTTTTGGACCTAAACTGTCCTGCAGAGATGGTGATAGAAATGGGCACATCCTGTCAATCCCGGGGATATCGCAAGGTCCCTGGTAAATCAGGAGAAGCCTTTTTTTCCCAGCGACAAAGAAGCACCCATTGAAGCTGCTGAAAGTTGGGACAGCTCCAGAAATGAAAGATAATGCAGGGAGAAAGTGTGCTGAATTGGTGAGATAATTTTTTACTATTAGATAAGAGAACACCCCAAATATTAAAAGTAAAGTTAAAATTGAAGACAGAAGAGGTCAAGTGGCGAGATTAAGTCTGAGTCAAATTTTGTGTGTTAATTTTTTAAAAAATCCTTTTATTGCTGGAATTTCTACAAACACATGTTTTTTTAAATTGGACTGATGTTATCTTTCTCTTTTTTTAAGAGTTTCATTCTTTTTCTCTTTTCAATGCCTTATAATATTTTCTTGCTAATAATTCTTTTCTTTTCTGGAAAACAAAGAATATAAAGGGAGAAGTGAAAATAGAGGGGAAATAACATTGCCACTTAGAGGATTGGAGGCTTTGAAATATTGTTTTTCTTTCTTCTCTACATTTGAGTTTCAAGGAGTTTGACTTTGTTTACTGAAAATGATAGTGGGAAGAACACGGATGTTTATACAGGTGCTTCTGTGGGTACTATCAGAGTGAAAAGCTTGGACGGGAAAAAAAACTGCACATATTGGGAAAGAGAGCAGTTAACTTGGTTTGAAAAAGACCCTTGGATTTTATAGTGGCAGTGTGCACTATTGGAAGGAAAAGATTAATATAGATGATGTTGCAACAGGGAAAAGAAAATGAAGTGACATTGCTGATGATTATGCAAAAAATACAAAAAATACAAGCAAGAACCGAGAGCATTGAAAAGAGATGGGAGATTATTGAATAAAGAACAGATAAAATAGATGAAATGATGATGAAATATGAGGATAGATCTCAAAAAATTGAAGAAAAAGATGAACAAAGAGATAAGTAAATTGGAGATATTAACAGCCGAATGAGTACTCTTGAAAAAAGATAAGAGTGGAGTATTGGAATGGGAGATTGATAGACTTCAATTTTACTTCAGATCCCAGAAGATGAAAGAAGAAAAGGGAGAAAATTTGGCAGAAGTAATGATAGAAACTCAGACAGAAGCATTGGTGATAACTAAAGGGAAGATGATGGAAGGAACGGATGAGGGGCTTTGAGCCTTCACAAGTTACGCAGTGAAATATAAGTTGCCAAGAGATGTCCATAAAAGATTTATTAAAAAACCAGTTAGAATACAAATACCACAAATGGCAAGAAATAAAAGATTGCAATACTATTGGATGGATACAGGATGATGCAATAAAACATTATAATAAAAAATAATTTGAACTTATTTAAAGTTAGAATATTTGATATAAAATGAAGTAATAATAGTTATAGTGAAATCAATGATTAATAATGATAATACTGTGTGCATACTGTTTATAGATAATATGAGATTTTATATAATCGGTAAGTGAGGACTATGGAGAGGATGCATAAAAATTTGGTAATCAAAGACAAAATATGGAATTTATCTTAACAATGGTTAAAGAAAGAATTTTACAAAGATGTACCATTACTGGATGGATTTTTGGATGATGTAATGAAATGTCATAATATAAATTTACCTAAAATGTAGAATATCTCATATCAAATGTAATAATGACAATTGTAGTCAAATAAGTGTATAATAATGATAATAATTTGTTTACATACATATGAGATTGATAATACGAGATTTTATATAAAGTCTAACTGATGACTATGGTGAGAATGTGCAAAAAAATTTGTAACCAATCAACACACTGTACGGAACTGGAAGATGTTTTTAAGGTTATATGTTTTGCGTTCTGTTTCTTTTTGTTTGTCTTAAAAATAATATATATATAAAAAACCCTTTGAGAGTGGTTGAGGCCACTTGGGGGTTTATCTGTATCACCAGAGTGCATATGGATATGGAATTTCCTAGGGACTGCTGAAAGGGCTGTGTGGCAGATAAATAGGTGATGCTGTATCCCTCCCCCATTTATGTTCAGTTTTAACGTAGATGGTCTCTTTGACCCATCTTTAAAACCAATGGTTCTCCCTGTCCAGAATGTGAACTTTGCTGCCTTCAAAGGAGCAAACTTTGTCTTTCAGATCTACATGTTATTTCCCACATTGACCAACAGGACTTTCGACCATTATTGGAATCATCTCATTCAGTCCAAACCAGTGGTGGGATCCTGCTGGTTTAACAACTGGTTCAGTGATCATGTGCTTCGCGCCTGTGCTCTCTGTGAGCACCCATGCCTGTTGCGTGCTCTGCGTGTGTGCAGAGTTTTAACAAAACTTACCTTCCATGTTACTTCTGGAGAGAAACATGGCTGCTGCACGAATCAGCTGAGAGGATATAGGTAAGTAAAGTGCAAGGACAGGCGGATGAGCCCCACTGATTATCGGAGCAAACTGGTTCGCTCCCCAGCTGATCGTCGGAGCTACCGGTTCCCCCAAACTGGCCCGAACCGTTTGAATCCCACCCCTGGTCCAAACCTAATACAGACAATGTTTAAAAGAACCTGAGACTATTCACAACATAAATGCCAGCACTTGAGGGCTTCTTGCCAGTGTGAAGGAGATTCTAAATTATAGAAGAAATACAGAAAGACCATGGTCTGTATCCTAAAGAATAATCACGCAGCATCTGATGTTGAATATTGCTGAATCAGTTTAAAAGAGTGTTCCATATCATAGATTCTGACGGATACTTTTGTGAATGCTATTAAAGCCCCCTACACACAAGCAGTCTAAGAAAACTGTATGTTTTCTCCTCCATACATTCAACTCCCAGGGTCAATAGAAATAACCCACTTGAAATGGGTCCTAATCTTTAGAAAGAAGAGAGAATACCACAATATTTAACCTACCCTGTTTAGCAACTTCAGACATGAAAGAGCCCTTTGGTTGATAATAAATCTCTGTTTTTCAATACTTCCCACTTTCATTTTCATCAAACTAGTACTGGACAAAACAACAAAGCATTGGATGTCCATATCTGCCGTTACTTCTCCATTTTGGTCCAGGTAGAGCTTCCAATGGGAAAGATTGTAGAAATCATTCTTCTCCAGAAAGGGATGGAACTAGAATGGAAAATTCTGGGAACTTTAAAAGTAGAAACCTTTGTTTCTGACACCACCTGACATTTTTCATGTATGAATTTTAGATACCATTAAGTTCATAATAGAATAGAATAGAATTCTTTATTGGCCAAGTGTGACTGGACACACAAGGAATTTGTTTTTGGTGCATATGCTCTCAGTGAACAAAAATGGTTCAGCAAAATTTGTCAATCATATATTGACAAAGTATTTTGAATTGTAAAGGAAAACTCCTCCCCAGAAACCAAATATTCTCTCCCACTTTACCATTCCAAATAATTCCCATAAGAATTAAGCAGAAAGTTTCCCATCTTTTTCTTCACTAAAAAGTCACTGGTTTAACCCTAGGAAAATGATGTTTCATTCAGAAGATACAATGCTGCCCATTCATAAAAATCATTCAGAAAATATTAAATAGTGAAGTGATCTCTGAAAGGTCTGAGCTGACTACATAAGAGACACACATGCTAGAGCTAAATTAGAAAATCAAAGGCTCCCATATGTGCACTTCCCTTTGCCCTCAAGGATCCACTTTACAGGACAAAAGAAAAACTTATAACAAAGGTGAAACATACTTTGCCCAGTTCTGAAAACACAGAAAGAGGCCATCTTCACACCTACACCCAAACACTTTGGAACAAAGGACACAAAGCATTTAAAATCCACTAGGTTGCCACACTTTTTTGGCAGCTGACCTGTGGCTGTGACATACCTTGTGGCAACCCCTGAGATATTGGAACACTGCTATCATGTCTCCCCTAGTCCTTCTTTTCATTAAACTAGACATACCCAGTTCCTGCAACCGTTCTTCATATGTTTTAGCCTCAACTCCCGTAATCCTCTTTGTTGCTCTTCTCTGCACTCTTTCTAGAATCTCACCATCTTTTTTACATCGTGGAGACCAGAACTGAATGCAGTATTCCACGTGTGGCCTTACCAAGGCATTATAAAGTGGTATTAACACTTCACGTGATCTTGATTCTATCCCTCTGTTGATGCAGCCTAGAACTTTGTTTCCTTTTTTGGCAGCTGATGCACACTGCTGGCTCATATTTAAATGATTGTCCACTAGGATTCCAAGATGCCTCTCACAGTTACTACTATTGAGCCAGGTACCACACCTATGCAGTACCTGTGCATTTCATTTTTCTTGCCTAAATGTAAAACCTTACTTTTTTCACCATTGAATTTCATTTTGTTAGATAGCGCCCAATGTTCAAGTTTGTCAAGATCCTTCTGTATCCTAACCCTATTTATTAGCACAAAGTGCGTGCGAAGTGAACCGGCAGTATCGCTGGCAGAAACCCACCCATGGATTCTAGATAGGTAATCTGTCCATGTAGACTAGTAATTTGTTTACAAAGGGAACAGTATCCAAATTTGAAAAGAGTACTGCAAAAGACAGCTGCAAAACAAGTATTACATTGAACTAAGCCAGTCATTTTGAAATAAAATAAAATCACAATCTCAATCTCAATCGCACTAACCCAGAATGTATTCTTGCTATTTTTGGTTTAGAGTTATATGATTCACCCACCAGCCTCAGGGAAGTTAAAATGCAATGGAGGCAATTTTATTCTATCTTTGTCATCTGACCTGTCTCTTAGACTCCCCCCTCAGAGCCAGCAGCTCCTCCCACCAGCCTCAGGGAAGTTGAAATTAAAGCTTTAGCTTTCCTGACTTCATCTTTGTGGGTTCTGGCTATTTGGTGATATTCGGTCTTAGTTTTTGTTGTGTCAGAGGAGATGGAGGGTGTGCCTGAGTTACCATCAGGGTCTGCGGAAGGCTCTGAGGAACAGGAGGTCTCATAGCTAGATACAGAGCAGGGCCCATCTACTCACACTCAGGTGGACAGACAGCTGTTTTGGGGGCCTGAACTGATTGAGAGGGAGGAACAGCTGGGGCCTGTCCCAAATGCACACATGTGCAGAAGTGCAAAGAAGAGAGCAATGTAAGACTAAGGGCCAGCTATCCAGGAAAAGGAGATGTTAACAAGCCATTCCCCTGGCTGGGATATAAGGAAGAGGGGTGTGGGAAGCACAGTTGTCAGAGACAACCATTCATGCTGCAGGAGAGTCCCCTCCAGTGGATTCCTTGCCTGGATTTCCTCGGCACTATCCAGGATGGTCAGGACTCTGTGTTGGGATTGAAGTGCTAATTGAGGCTCCCTGTGGTGAACTCAGAGGCTTGTATCCCTGCTTTTCTAAATAAAAAGGGGTTTCTCCTCACGAGTAGGCTGTTAAGTGGGGCTCATGAAGGTTGGGCCAGAACAGTTATGTGACCATCTTTCCACTTTTTATATTTGTCCTTTTTGTTTTGCTGCCATGCTGGTTTCTTTTGAGATCTTTTATTTTTCTTCTTCATTAGTATTGTGCTAGACTAGCCTTTTATAATCTCATTTTTCAAACTTTCCCAAGATTCATGGATTGTTTCCCATTTCAAGATTTCCATCCAAACATTCAAGACTTTAATTTGACTTTTTGTGTGTGTTCTTTGTGCTTGAATTATGTTTAATTCCAATACTGCATGGTCACCCACCCCTCCCAGGACTCCTGTAACTTCAACCCTTTCTATTGTTACATCTGTTAGTGAAAATTAAGTCCATTATGGCTGACCCTCTAGTTCCCTTCTCTACCTTTTCCTTCTCTACCCTTAAATTGAGCTACGTAGAAACAAGCCATCAAAAGTTAGAACTGATTAAGTCACCCAGTGAATTGTTCAAGTTTCCCCTCCATTTGCCAGCTTCCTTGCAAAATTGACAAAGAAACTACAGACATGCAACAGAAGACTCCAATGATAGGATTGGGAGGGTTTTACTATCAAAAACTTTTTGTATAAATAGCTAAGCCAACTTTAATCAGTGCCCTTCATTTGGACCTCTATTCCAAGCATGAAATTCTCTATTTCTTCAGGAATAAAAAGCTGAAAATCACCTCCTTTGTTCCAGTGGGATTTATTGGCCAGTCACACCAGGAAAAAAGAACCTAGTTGAGGCTCAGGTCATCAGATGTCCTCAGAGCTCAAATTTATAAAAGAGTTCAAATTTATAAAAGTAAAATTCTACAGTGCCAATCACAAACCATACATACATGACTAAGTTTTAAAATGCAAACATTTTTTTTTTAAATTAGCAGTGTTTAATATCAAAATATATCTGGTCCTGGTTCATTGGTAAATTATCCCCCAATCAACTAGATTGGCCAAATCAGTTGCCCTTTTGTAGCACAAGGAAGATGAGATGGTTCCCCTCCTTCTCCTATGGATTCTTTCTCCAAAGGAATTTGATTTGTTGGATCCTTTTTGGGACCCCATACCTGCCATGGCTGCAGCCTTGGAGCTTCCACTGTCCCTTGGACGTTCTTCCTTCTCCCCCAGGATCTGGACGAATATGCATCCTTCAAAGCGTGGGCCAGAGTCATAAAGATAACGTAAACAGAGTCACTATTTTCAATCCAGTTACTGCCCCTTTTCTTTTGGGTTTCCACTGGAGCTTTTTGGCTGCATCTTTTCCGGGCTTTGACAGAAAAGATATGCTTTGAGAAAGAACAGTGAAAAGACTGCTCCACAAACTGTGGGTCTAGAGAGAAATAGGGTTCAAAACCATCATAATTTGGCCTTAATTTTTGCAGAAAATCAAAGCTCCAAATACTATGGATATATGTGAGATATTCTTGATGAGCCATTATATATTTTCCCAAAGTTGTGGTGATCCACACTTTCCCTTCAATGGGTCCTGACAAATCTTTAAGTGTTAAATGGAAAGTACGAAATGTGCTCGAAACGATAATATATTCTGTGAAGTGAACAAAGACATTGACTTGTTTCCACTTAGAACTGGGTCCCCCCATGGGTGCTTGATGAAGAGTCATTGGAATTTGTTGTGATATAACAACACAAATTCCATTCCTGACAAGCAAAGAAGGAAAAGTCCTCAGGAAATTATCTCCCTTTTCTGTTTCTGGAGCAAGAAGACCAATCAAGGTCCATCTGAAATGGAGGAGCAGTTGGACAATTGCTGGGTACTGAAATCCTTCTTTGGGGAGCATCCGGTGGAAAAAAGGGAATTGGCTTTTACCACTCAGGATCTCTGAAGCAATTTTATCCCTGATCTGAAAAAGCAATGAAAAATGATGGTTTGTTTTGATGAAGATATTTGAAGGGTTTGTTGATTAGTTATTGTTTAAAATATTAAACACAGAATATTAACAAGACTGCATATAAAAATGGAATACAAGAAGTAAATTAAATTAGAATAATAATAAAATGCAAAACATATTTCTCCATCACCTCTACGATTTACCACAAATAGTCTCAAATATGGAGATGTTAACTTAAGTATATTGTTTGACTAAAGGGCAACATTATATTTACCATTTGAAAATCTGCTACATCTTTCTCTGCTTCTATATCTTGAGATTCTTTGGGCAGCAACTTTAACCTTCTTCTCCAATTGTACAAGAGACAGTGAGACCACAGCTCCTCATATAATTGTCAGTTGTACAATACAAGAGGTCTTTAATTGAAATTCTGTCTGTTTTAACAGACATGATTTTCAGTTTCCATAGATTTAATTGTACAATAATAATTATATGCCCTGATTTTAGAAAATTGTGTAAATTCCAAATTCATCTCTCAAGGGAGCAGCTGAAGTCCTTGGGACTGACTCCTGAGATTCCTCTCAAATGTTGTCATTGAGTTTGTTTGAAGCCCCGCACATCAGCTCAGTATAAGAGCATGATGGTAACCTGGGCCTTATAACTCTAATAATTGAGGTGTCAAGGTTCCAAACAATGAACCCAACGAATCCAGCACTCTGAGACTTTCAGATTTCTCAAATAATTGCTTTATTGAGTACATCATTTCGGTACGAATGAAAATGAAACCAGCTCTAACTATTTCCTGCCGTTCCAGTATAATTAAAGAATAGATCATTCCCTCCCTCATGGTCATAGGTTACATTGTCCAATTATGCATTCTAGCATCTCCTTGGCAACTCTGGCCAGCACTTGTTGAGATGACCTTGGTGACCTTGGTTCTCTACTCACTATCAACTCTACTCAAGAGGATCTGAGCATTAATTTCAGCCACAGTATCTAATTTGACCAATAAGACAATAATAATGAGGATGCTTTTTATACCCTTTTCATATAGAAAATACTATTGCCATCTCCCCCGCGCCACCCACCCGAACTATCTGCCAATAATGGGATTCATAACCTGGAATATTCATTGAATAGTTTAGCTAATAGAAAGTCCTCTCCAAGAGCTCTATTGTTCTTCAAGCTGTTATAATGCATTTAATTATGAATTCATTAGGGTAAAAAGTTGTTGGCTCATAGGCTTGTAGCTTTTTAAAGTAAAGTGGTTAATTACTGATAGTGATCATTATGAATCTAATGTATGTATGTATGTATGTATGTATGCATGCATGCAAGTATGTATGTATATGTTTTATCAACAATAGGAAAGGGTGAGAATCTCATGGGATTTGTTCAGCATTGAAAATAACATCATTATTTTTTTCTAAGATTATGGACAAAACATGAGTTTTTCATCAGTGCTGCATCTTCCTATTGTACAGAATTGATTTTTGATTGAACAGATAACCTTTTCTCAGCTTCACCAGTGTGCAACAGAAGCCCTCAATGCAATGGGGATGATGTCCTGAGAAGATATGTCTATTTTGAACCATGTTCCCATCCTAATGTTGTCTCAATGCCCAGTCATGATACTTACAATGGTCATAGTGAAAAACAGGTCTTGAATTCTACAGAGAAGATATGGCTGGATCTATCATGCACCCACTACCACCCAACTCACTTTACCAGATACAAAAAGACACACACATGCCTGAGGGAATTTGTAGGTGCCTACTAATGTTGACATCTGGATGGAGATCTCTCTGTCAGCTGCATCAAGAAGAGCCAAAAGGTTGTCCTTCCTTCCACAGCTGTAGTTAGGAACATTGGCTTTTCCAGTAGAGAGCATGTCCAACAAGGCATCTGAAGTGCCAAGTGTGTTCAAATAGTTATCATGGAAGTTGTACCCAAGTGTGAGATTATTCAGGAACTGGATATTCTTGTTGACCACTTGAGTGGTGAAAATAAAGCATTCTTTTTCCCTGTTACCATAAGGTAATCTATTGTTTTAAAAAGGGCTCCAGTTAATATCAGCGTAATCAATAGCAATCAATCAAATATCATTAAAAAAACCATTCCCTTTGTCAACACATGACTATTGAGTCTCACACAAATTCATTCAAAACCAGAGGCAAATCACCCATCAACATTAAATATTTGTGAATATTGAGAAATTGGATGAGAGAGAGAGTCCTCCTCCAAGGTTAAGAATAACAAATAGTCCGTTATTTGTAGCAATATCATAAGGAAGTAGATATTTCATAAGTGACTGAAAAATGCCAATCTAAATTCAAGTCATCCTCTATCCCTGTAGGAATTAATCATCAAATTGAATATCAATGACTGGTTATAAAATATTGAAATGGTCAATGGAAATTACAACAATTGCTCCTTTAAGTCACAAATTCTTTAATTTGTTGCAGAGAGGAAAATAACATGGATTTCTTTCAGATAATTTTATTTCCTGTTTTTGCATTTGTATCTCTTCCTTGAAGTGTTGTGAAATGCTATAGATAGTCTTCTTTATCAAATGCTTACTGAAGCCCAAGCAAGCATTTGATAAAGAAGACCACAACCTACTACTTGATAAGTTAAAAAAATATGGGTTGGACAGCATCACCACCAGACGGATTCATAACTGGGTGACCAACCGCACTCAGTATGGCATCCTTAATGGAACTGCATCTACAAGGAGGGAAGTGAGCAGTGGGGTACCTCAAGCCTCTGTTTTATGCCCGGTGCACTTTAACAATGTCACAAAGGATTTAAATGAGAGCATAGAGGGAGGACTCATCAAATTTTCAGATGACACTAAGCTGGCAGGAATAGCTAACACCCCTTAAGATAGGATCAAGATACAGAACAATCTCGGCAGACTTGTACACTAGGCCCTAACTAGCAAAATGAGATTCAATTGTAAGAAAAGTTAGGTTCTACCTTTAAGGGGGGGATCAAATGCACCAGTGGTACCTATTCAATAGTAGTAACTGTGAAAGGGATCTTGGACAATCTCTTAATTATGACCCAAAAGTGTGCTGCAGCTACCAAAAAAGCCAACAAAGTCTTAGGCTGCATTAGATGTTGTGTCTGCTCTATCACCGGAGGTTTTTAAGAAGAGATTGGACAACCATTTGTCTGAAACACTATACAGTAAGGCAGTGGTTCCCAATGTGGGGCAATTTGATTTTTAATGGGGGACAATTTGAACCTTGTTCAAACCAAGTTAATGGCCTTTTCAGCTTCCTCTGCATTAATAGAGTTCACTTTTAGAGTAAAGGAAAAAGTATATCTCATGGGGGGGGGGGGCATCAGGATTTTAGAGATGCTTAGGGGGGGGGGGCATGGCCAAAAAAAGCTTGGGAGCCATTGGTATAAGGTCTTCTACTTGGGCATGGGTTGCAACAGAACACCTCCAGGGTCCCTTTCAACTCAGTTACTCTGTTATATTAGAAAAAAAGACAGAAGAGGGAGACCATTGAAATCAGATTCAAGACATTAGACAATTCTTGCAATATAGGAATAAGTTAAATAAAAAGAAAACAGCAAGGAAGTTAGAAATGCAGATGGGGGAATACAACTCCAGCACACTGAAAGACTTACAAATAAGACTGACTGTAAGGAGCCAAGCTGAAACTCAGAATTTCATGTCCCATAGTCAATGCACTGGTGACTATACTAATGAGATGGTCTCCTGGCCTATTTTAGCTCCATGGTCTTTTTTCATCCAGGTGCTGCAAATTTAATGGGCACCTCATTCTAAGCTTCCCAGAGACTGGCTGGGATACCACCACCAGAAGCAGAAGCAGGGGCTCCATAATTCATGGGGCTGAATCAATCCCCCATTTCCAAAGTAGAGTTAGATGAATTCAAAGTACTCTCACAAAATGCAATACCCAGTGGCTTTCCTCCTCCAAACAGAGACAAATCGAGCTTTGTCTGCCTGTGTCCTAAATCTTGTGCAAACCATTCAGCAGGAGTAGAGCCTTTCATCTTTTCTGATGCAAAATCCATCAATGTTACATCAAAGGCAGTCACTAGAAAAGTCTGGAATCGTGGCAATTACTGTGAGTGATAATTTGTCCTTTGGGGCTTATGAACCTCTTCCAGGTCTCCATGTACCGAGAAAAAAAAGTATGTTTGTGAAATCTCGCAGATACATCCCTGGGGACACTCTTCTACAGTAGTTGACATCCTTCCTGCCAGGACATGTCCAGAAAGTGATGCTGGAGGAAGATATTTCAATATCCAGGGAATTGACTTCTGAAATCCTCCATTATAGTACATTGTCTCCAGAAACTGCTGTGGAAGATCACTCAGAGCTATGGAGTTTTGTTCCACCTAACTCTGGTGCTCCCTGTTTTCTTAACATCAAGGAATCACCCTTGAACCCTGCCAAATATTAAGAGTGGGTCCTCTTTAGAATTTTCTTTTCTATGAGATCTCCATATATTAATCCTAAATTAGAACTGATTTTAAAATTCCTTCTACCTGAAGTGATTTTTTTTATTTTCCATCTATTCTAGATATATAATGTTTTGGATGAGAGCTGATGAAGAGGCAGGAAATTGACACTGCAGACGTATCAGCATATCATATCTGAAAACCCCGACAGTTACCCGGCATTTTTAAAATTCTTAGCAATCTAAGGATTTTTTTAAAAAATCCTGGAAAAAAAGGCCAACCCTTCAAAACAGGGAAGATTGTGATGAATTTTTCAAGGCAGAGAATAAAGGGCCAAGAACATTTGTAAGCTATTATAAACTGACAATTCACAACAGGGAAAATATTTAATTTTCAGAAAATTTTAATTTTTTTTTTAGCGAACTAACAAAAAGTATAGAAAAAGATACTGGCATTATGTTAGTTGTGGACAACCATTTAAATATGAGCCAGTAGTGTGCAGCAGCTGCCAAAAAAGCGAACACAGTTCTAGGCTGCATAAACAGAGGGATAGAATCAAGATCACATAAAGTTTTAATACCGTTTTATAATGCAGGCTAGTCGTGTTATGTATTACCTTTTTAATTTTTTTAAGTTGTTGCACCAGTGAGATGGGCAGAACACACAGTAAATAAAAATAAACAAACAAACAAACCATACAAATCACCATAAAATGGTGTTACCAGTCCTTTGCCCATGGAACTGGTTCAGGAAAATACCATATTAGACAAGTGAGAGATCAAGGCCCAAAGAATAGATGTACCATCTCTGACCAAGCTCTGCCTTAGCTGACTGAATCTTGTCCATTTCCTCAGGAATCACCAGCTCAGCCTCATCCCAGATCACATCATCAGATCATGCCCCAGATTCCTTCACTTGCCTTGCTCAGGGCAGAGGTAATCTGAGCAATTTTATCCACCAGATAGCCTGAATAATTCTCCTTGAATAATAATTATTCTCAATCTTCTGGGGTGCTCCCTCTAACCAATGCGGACAAGGTTTCTCTAAATATGGCTGCTGCGTGGCTATCGGCAAACTCAATAAGGATTGGAAAACATTGTGGTTTCACCACTCTCATCGCCATAAGTTAAAGCCTAACATGGGCTTCTACATGTATCACGTCAGACTCATTTCGAGTTTTCCTCCAATAGCCTCCAGTCAGAGGTGGTATTCTGCCCGTTTGTATCGGCTCCGCCCACCCACCCAGACACCATCACGGAACTATTGTGCATGCCCAGTGACTGAGCAAGGTCACTTCCTGTTGTGGCCCACCAGTGGCCAGCAGAGCTGTTGGCAGACTCTGTCAGTGAGGAAATTGAGGAGGAACATGGATTTATGGAGTCCGGGGAAGGCTCTGAGTGCTCTGCATCAGAGCCAGAAATGGGGCCATGGCCGACCAACACTTATCAGCTGCCTTCAGAGCAGTGGTGGGTTTCAAATTTTTTTAGAGCCTATTCTGTAGGTGTGGCCTGTTTTGTGGGAGTGACTCAGCAGCCATGTGACCAAGTGGGAATGGCTCGACAGCCATGTAACCGAGTGGGAGTGGCTTGGCAGCCATGTGATCAGGTGGGTGTGACATGGTGGTCATGTGCCTGGCTGGGCGCGGCTTGGCGGTCATGTGACTGGCTGGGCATGGCCAACTTGTAAAATGTGGTGAAACTCACTAAACAACCCTCTTGCTTAGCAACCAAAATTTTGGGCTGAATTGTGGTCATGAGTTCTCTTTCTTTCCTTTCTTATTTTCCTTCCTTCCTTCTTTCTTTCTTTCTTTCTTTCTTTCTTTCTTTCTTTCTTTCTTTCTTTCCCTTTCCTTCTTTCTCTCCTTTCTTCCTTTCTTGTCTTTCTCTCTCCCTTCCTTTTTCTACCTCTTTCCTTCTTTCTCTTTATTTCTCTCTTTCTCTTTCTTTCTCTTTCTCCCTCTCTTACTCTTACTATTTCCTTCTTTCCAAAGGGACACAATAGGTGGACCTAACTAGATGTTATGCACCATAAAATATATGGCACCTTACAAAGCTGACCCACCAACTGAGCAATGGACACTTCACTGCTGTGAAAAAAAATATTCCTTGTATTTACATAATATTCCACCTTGTATAGGCTTTATAAACATATTTATTTCCACAAGAGAAGAGAGAGATCAGCTGGCCTTTTCACTAATATGCTTTTTTCCCAGCCAGTCTTTTTGCACATTCCCAAAGTAGTTCTGGATCCCCAGAGGAGGACTTGCTTCTCACTGTGATAATCCCCGTCATTGTCTTTAGACCCTTTTGTCTATTTATCCAGTGATTGCCATTGTTGTAAATATCAGACAGAAGCAACATGGAAGGAGTCTTGCATCAGAAAAAGATAAATGCCTCTATTCATGCTGAATGTTTTGCACCAGGACAAGCAGGGACTTTACTATTGAATATAGCTTTCTTTCTTTTGCAAGTGAACCTTGTTTTGTCTCCATCTTAATCAGGAAAACCACTGGCATTTCTATTTTGTCAGAGTGCTTTGAATTCTTTGAATTCTTTTTGTTGTTCTTGTTTAGAGACAGGAAGAGGATTCCTTCAGCCATATGAATAATGAGCCTCCTGCTTCTGTTTCTGATGCTGCTTGTGTTCCAGCCAGTTTCTGGAAAGTTTAAAATGAAGTACCCTCTGAGTTTGGAGCACAAAGATGGGAAAAATTCATGGAGCTATTACCGGCCAGGAGACCATCTCATTAGTATAGTCACCACCGCAGCAAAAAGATCGAAGATAATGTTGTCTTTCAACATTTCTCCCTACAGTCATAAACAATTGTATGTCATTCAGGGTAATGGAGTTGCATTCTAACATTCATTCTTTTCTCCTATTTCACTTACTCCTATACAGTAGGACCTGTTTAATTTCTTGAATTGTTTTGATATGCATGGTTATTCTCTTTTGTCTTATTTTGTAGAAATGACTCAAATCCAAAGATGGGGCATTAAAAAAACAGAAAGAACTTCAGGTTATTTCCGTCTCCTTCCAAGCCTGAATTTATCGCTTGAATACTGAGTTTTGTTTACAGCACTTATCAAAATGGTTGCTGATGACAATGGTGATAATGTTAACATTGTTTTACTGTAGGCTTTCTATTGATCAGCACAGACTCATATGGTTCATTTTCACCATTCAAGTGGCCAACAAGAATCTACAGCTTCTACACAATCTCACTCTTGGCTACAATATTTATGACAACTATATGAGTGAACTTGGCACTTCAGATGCCTTGTTGGACATGCTCTCTACTGGAGAAGGCAATGTTCCCAACTACAGTTGTGGAAGGAAAGACAATATTTTGGCTGTTCTTGATGCAGCTTACAAGGACATCTCCATCCAGATGTCAACATTAGTAGGCATCTATAAAGTCCCACAGGTTTGTCTATGTGTTTCTCTATCTAGTAAAGTAAGTGGAGGATGGAAGCAAAACACTTAATTGTATCTTCTCTCTTGCATTTGAGAGCTGTTTTTCACCATGGTAATTGTATGTACCAATTACAGCTATGGAATCCAACAGTCTCCCAAAACTGTGTCTTTGTAGATCCCCAGTTTGAAGATCTTTTTTTGAAAAGGTTTTTATCAGTGGAAGTCCAGAAATAGAAGACATAGCACATCTATTATTTGAATGTCAGTTGTATAAGAAAGAGAGAGACTAGTATCTCGGGCTGCAGATTAGACCAATTGACCTATTAGGATTCATATGTCTAACCAACATATTTCCTGTGTGATCAGAATTCAGAAATTACATATAACCTGACCCATTATTTGATAAAGCCATTTCAATTCAGACCTTCATATGTAGGTCTCATTTTCATAAATTGTACAGGTGAAACATAAACACAATTTCTATTCTTTATTTTTACTTATATTTACTTAATTTGTTCCTTTTATTATATATTTATACATATTTTTATTAATAATTTGCATTTCATATTCTAAATCTTGATATGCTATCTTGACTAATCAGAAATAAACTATTCTAATGTGAGCATGATAACAAAGTTGGGTTGATTAAAAGCTCATATTTTGTGCTTGATTTGATTTCAAATAAAGCACAGCATTCTTCATTGCTTTTTCAGATTGGTTATATAACTTCTCCAGAGGCTCTGAGTGATAAAAGTCAATTCCCCTTTTTCTATCGGATGCTCCCCAAAGATGGGATTCAGTACCCCGGAATTGTCCAACTGATCCTCCATTTCAGATGGATCTTAATTGGCCTCTTTTCTTCAGACACAGAAAATGGAGATAATTTCATCAGGACTTTTACTCCTATGCTTGTCAGGAATGGAATTTGTGTTGTTATATCACAACAATTCTCAATGACAAGACCTACAGCACCCCTCAAGGATGCCATCTCTAAGTGGAGACAAGTCAATGTCTTTGTTCATTTCATAGATGTTTCTCTTTGGGATAGAATTCTTCCTTTCCATTCAACATTTGAAGGTTTGCCAGGTCCCATTGAAAGAAAAGTCTGGATCATGACAGGATTGGGAACATTTTCAATAAAGAAGAACACACTTCTCAAATATGTCCACAGTATTTTGACCTTTGCTTTTCAGGGGAGAAAAAGACAAAAAGATGACGCCTTTGAACCCATTCTCTTTGTAGACCCCAAATTTGAAGGTAGGTATTTTAGCTGCTCTTTTTCAAATCATGTCTTTTCTGTTAAAGGGCGGGGAAGATGCACCCAGAAAGCACCACTGGAGACCCATGAGAAAAGGAAAAAATTGCTTATCAGAAATGAGCAATATGTCTACAGTATTGTTAGGACTCTGGCTAATGTCTTAAAGGCTGCGTACTCCTCCAGATCCAGGAGAAGACAGAACGAGGGCAAAGAGAGGTTTGGGAATTCAAGGCTGCAGCCATGGCAGGTATGGGATATCAACAAGGATTCATTAAACTTATTTATTTTTGAGAAGGAATCAAAAGAGGAATGAGTGGGACCATCTCAACATGGTTGTGCTACAAAAGGCCAACCAATCTGATCAATCTAATAGCTTGAGGGATAAGTTTCCAAACAACTGGCATCAGATATATTTTGAAATTAAAAGCTGCTAAATTTAAAATAATGTATGTGTTTTTAAATACATTCCTCTAAGTATAGGGTTGTGATTAACATCTTAGAAGTTTACCCTCATAAATTTAAAGGAGACTCAATCCCTCCTCTCTATAAGAATCCCAGGGTTTTTTTTTTTCCCATTTCCCACACTCTGGAATAACACTGAAAAGATCATAAGCTTTTTTTGTAACATCTTTCAATTCTTTTTTTCAATTATTGGAAGAACGCTTTAGTCTCCCTCCTCCACTAAGAGATTTTATAAATTGGAAAAGTTGCTCCCAAATTCATTACTTTACACTTCCATAGAGTAACATCGATTTTTTTCCTTAGATTATTTACCATTCCTTAATGCTGTTCCAGGTTTTGTACAATGTCTTCTTCAAGTGTTGGGCATCCAACAAGTTCTGATATTTGAGTTGGGATCTCCTGAAATTCTGATAAATGCATTTGCCTTCTTTCCATGAGCATCTCCCTGCTAACTCACATTCGGTTTGAAATCAACTACTATTTTATTTATTTATTTTTATTATTTACTTTATTTATTTCATCAAGAATGAATTAGATAACAGATAAGAATAAACATGATTATGAATACATGAAATGGATATGAATACAAGGGAATATTAAGACAGGGACGGTAGGCATGCTGGTGCGCTTATGCACGCCCCTTAAAGACCTCTTAGGAATGGGATGAGGTCAACAGTAGACAGTCTAAGGTTAAAGTTTTGGTGGTTTGGGGAAGAAACCACAGTGTCAGGTAGTGCATTCCAGGCATTGACAACTCTGTTACTGAAATTGTATTTTCTGCAATCATGTTTGGAGGGGTTTACCATAAGTTTGTATCTATTGTGTGCCCATGTGTTATTGTGGTTGAAGCTGAAGTATTCATTGACAGGTAGGACATTGTCGCAGATAATTTTATGTACTATGCTTAGGTCGGATCAAAGACAGCAAAGTTCTAAGTTGTCTAAGCCCAAAATTTCAAGTCTGGTGGCATAATGTATTCTATTGTGAGCAGAGGAGTGGATTAGATTAACAGAGTTGGAAGAGACCTTGTAGGTCCTCCAGTCCAACCTCCTGCCCAAGCAGGAGACCCTACACCAGTTTTGACAAATGGCACTCCAGTCCCAATCCTGTAAGCCTGTTCTGAGGAATACCATGATTGCTGGTATGAAAGGCAGCTGAGAGATCTTCCATGTTTGTGTTATTTAGAAAATATATTGATGAAAGAAAAAAGCCAAATGGCAGATTAATAGCTTTACATGTGTAGATATGAAGAAGTGTAATTCAGATAACAGATAACAGATTTGAAATTGGTTGGAAATCAACTACTATTTTAGATTAAAGAGTCGGAAGGGACATTATAGGTCATCTAGCCCAACCTCCTCCTCAAGTAGGAGACCCTACACCATTTCTGACAAATGGCAATCCAATCTCTTCTTGAAAGTTTCAAGTGATGAAGCTCCCACAACTTCTAAATGCAAGCTGTTCCATTGGTTGATTGTTCTCACTGTCAGAAAGTTCCTCCTTATTTCTAGGTTGGTCAGTTTCCATCCATTAGTCCTTGTCTGGCCTTCAGGTGCTTTGGAAAATAGCTTGATTCCTTCCTCTCTGTGGCAGCCCCTCAAATATTGGAAGACTGCTAGCATGTCTCCCCTGGTCCTTCTCTTCACTAGATAAGCCATGCCTAGTTCCTGTAACCATTCTTCATATGTTTTAGTCTCCAGTCCTCTAATCATTTTGGTTGCTTTTCTCTGCACTTTTTCTAGAGTCTCTGCACTTATTTTTAGATCATTTTCACAAATAAACTTATCAAGTTTGGTCATCCCTCTAATGCAACATCAATGTTCTTATATGAGATATGAGTTGATAAAAATCACTGGTTTTTATTATCTCTCTATCATAAATATTTTTCCAGAAATGTGATGTTTTTAAAACAACAACAAATTTACTTTGTCTAAAGGATGGTATAAATCTTGAATGACAAAATTAGTGACCATATAGAAGAGTAGAAGACCAAGGACTAATTGTTTTTCATAACTACCCACTTTTATGAGAAATGTTTAAAAAAATATTAAAAAATTCTTGAGTACAAATTTATATACTTATCATACCATCCACCCTCACTTAATTAGGTTTCTAATCATGATATCATGAAATAGTTTCATAAAATTGTGCTGAAATCAAATTATATAACCAGCAATCCTATAATATATGAAACAAGTGTAATCTTATGTGAAAATGGTTTTGGAGATGGGGAGAAAATATGTTGCCTAGAGGATGATCAGATAAGAGGGGTGGGAGCCTGCAGCTGCTTAATGAGAAGAGAAAGAAACTCAGAAAGGATCCTCTCTAAATTTTGTAGGCTGAAAAAAAAAAGAGTCGGTGTGAGATTTCTACTTTCAGACTTGTAAAAATCTATTAATGTAGCCTTACATTGAGTAGAATTAGCTCATGTGGTTGTTTGTCCTGTCTGGTCTACAAGGGAGAAGATTATCCTGACAACTTTAATCTTGGAAAATCCATGCTTTCTGGTAATCAACCTGTAGTTTTCCATATGAACACTCTTTTTTGTTGTTGTTCAATTTATTTGACACCTGCTCTAAAATGTTCCCTATAATTGACCAATTGTGTCAATTATATTTTCCCAATATAGATTTTGTCAGTATGTGATTGACAAAGTTTGGTGAAACATATTCCTCACTTATGAAGATAATACTTATTCTCCGAATTAGGCCTATTTGCAAATTATACAACTGAAGAAGATTCAGATGTGAAAAGACCACGTGAAGTAGAAATTTTTAAAATTCCAGGATGTTTCCATTCTAGTTTCATCTATTTCTGAAGAAAAATGAGTTTTGCAATCTTTCCCTGAGGAAAGTCTACTTGGGCCAAAATGGAGATATAGCAGCAGATCTGAGCCTTGTGACCTTATTAGTTTTCTCCAAGAAGGATCCCATCCAAGGGGAACTGGGAAGTTTTAAAAGACAGAGACTTATTGTCAACCAAAATGCTCTGTCACGTCTAAAGTTGTTTAACAAGGTGGGATAAATATTGATTTCTTTTCTATTTTATACAGATTAAGACTGATTTCAAGTGGGTTAAGTCTAGTAACCAAGGTGAACAATCTTCGTTGAGAATTGAAAGTGGGGAGATATTTCTAAGGCCCAGGTAGTTATCCAAGCTTGACCCCTTCCTCTCTGTGGCAGCCCCTCAAATATTTGAAGACTGCTAACATGTCTCCCTGGTCCTTCCATTCACTAGACTAACCATGCCCAGTTCCTGCAACCGTTCATCGTATGTTTCAGTCTCCAGTCCTTAATCATCCTGGTTGCTCTTCTCTGCACATTGTAGTTATTCAACAGAAAGAACCTTTTCTTGGATAACTAGTTGGGCCTTAGAAAAAAATCCTTTGACTCAGGTTTCATTCTCATGTCCCACATGCTGCAGCCAAAGATGAGTGATTTACCCTTTTTGTCAGACACATTCGCATGACCTCACCTCATGTCATATTAGTTTTAGAAACTACGTAGCCACCTTTTGTTTATTCCAAGAGAACATCAGCCATATAATTTTAGCAAATATATATACAAATAAACACAGAACATTTCCTCAAGCTTCATAGCCCTAATTTGCCAGAATTTTTTTCCCTTTGTATCTTAATTATAATACTTTTGCACTACTTTCAAAGAGAAGCAGCTTTGCTAAATTTCATATAATCCATAAGGATTTTCAGATTCTACTGGTCAGTGGCTATTTTTTTCTATTATGATAAATCCTATAGACTAAAAATGTGATAAACATTTTAGAATAACTTTTATTCAAAAATTTCATATGGATACATCACCAGACTTTAAAATCATGAATATATAAAGAATGGAGAAGTGAAGATTAATACGGCCATAAGGAGGAATTCACTGGTTGTCAATGTTCCAGACCTTATTAAGTATGAAAGTTGTTTATTGCAATGTGATATGTCAGAGGCAAAAGAGAGGAACTAAATAAAGAATCTGTCGGTACTATGTTTCCTACATCTGTTAGGTATGAATTAGAAATTTCATATTTCCTAAATGAAGCTCAGTGTCTACTCGACTAATGTACATGTCCACCTCCATTTTCCATGGTGGTAAGCATTCTTCATTTTTTCTCCTTAGTCTCTGCCTCAGTCCAAATGTGTGGAAAATTGTCCTCCTGGATTTGTCAAGAGGGCTCGAGAAGGAGAGCCAGTTTGCTGCTATGACTGTGTTCCTTGTCCAGAGGGGACCATCTCCACTCAGGAAGGTGGGTCACACTGAAGAGAATGAACAGCCTTGTGGAAGTCAATCTATCCAAAACATTTTGATGAAACCATACGTTGAAGGGCACATTGATGCTTAAGTGTCCTCATGTTTATTTTCAAAATGCACAATTTCTTATCTAGAGGGAAGAATGGCAAAATGACCTTGAACAAGGTGATGGGAAGAGATAGGAAGTATGGCAGATCAGGCAATCTTTACTTCTGCCAGAGAAAATATCTCTTTTTTATTATTATTATTATTAATTATTTCTCTAGGAACATCTGAATTCTTTGAAACTTGAGGAAACACCTTAGGTCTATTCCCCTAAAGGATGATTGCAACATATTGTCCACTTGAGAATCACTCAGAAGATGTCACTGGTCCACAATATGGGGACAGTTAAGGGTGCAGCTGATTATACCTGTGTCCCAGTAGGGATTCCAGATTATTTAAAGGACTTCTTTCTTGTGTCAGCCAACTAGATTTCATAGGATAAGCATACTCTGATTATATTTAGAAGGGTAGCTAGAGAGCAGGCCCTGTTTTTTTGCGTAGAAAGATTAACTGATTCATTATTTACCTCTAATAATGTAGGTTCCTTTGAAGATTACACGGGAAATTTTCAGGCCCTAGAGTAAGGGTGTCAAACTGGCAGTCTGCGGGCCAGATGTGTCATGTACAGGCCATGCCCATCCCAACTCCGTGAATGGAAAAAATGTCATGAAATGTGATGTGATGGCAACGTGACATGGCGAGTTTGACACCCGTGCCCTAGAGCTTCTCCCAATTTCACAGAGTATGTATTTGAAATATTGCTATTTGTTTACAAAATGATATTTTTCTTTTCTTCTTTGTCTCTGGAGATTTTAGCAAATGTATCCTGATATCAGTTCTTGTCTAAAGAAAGCATATACTGAAATGTAAAAGGGTGGAATATTTTCAAAAAGGTTGTTTTTCTGGTTTTCTCAGATACAGAAACATGTATTAAGTGTCTGGATGATCAATATCCAAATGAGGACCGAGTCCAATGTATCCCCAAAGTTATATCTTTCCTGTCTTATGAAGAACATCTGGGCATTATCTTAGTCTCTTTTGTGCTACTCTTATTCCTAACCACAGGATTTGTGTTCATCATATTCATTAAATACCATGACACTCCCATTGTCAAAGCCAACAACCGGGACCTCTCTTACATCCTCCTGGTCTCCCTCCTGCTTTCCTTCTTGTCTCCTTTTCTCTTCATTGGTCAACCAAGGAAAGCCACCTGCCTTCTCCAACAAACGTTTTTCAGCACCTTCTTCTCAGTTGCCATTTCTTCTCTCTTGGCCAAAACAATCACTGTGGTGCTGGCTTTCCTGGCCACAAAACCAGGCAACCAGGTGAAAAGGTGGTTGGGGAAGAGCTTGGCCATCTCCATCATCCTTTCTTGTTCTGCTATCCAAATTTTCATCTGTTCCATTTGGCTGGGAGTTTCTCCCCCCTTCCCTGACTCTGATTTCCATTCTCAGCCTGGAGTGATCATCCTGCAATGCAATGAAGGTTCTGTTGTCATGTTCTATATCACCCTCAGCTACATGGGCATTCTGGCTGCCATTTGCTTCACTGTGGCTTTCTTGGCCAGAAATCTGCCTGGGGCCTTCAATGAAGCCAAGCTGATCACCTTCAGCATGCTGGTCTTTTGCAGTGTCTGGGTGACTTTTGTGCCCACCTACCTAAGCACCAAAGGAAAATACATGGTTTCTGTTCAGGTCTTCTCCATATTGGCCTCCAATGCTGGACTGCTGGGTTGCATCTTCATCCCCAAGTGCCATATTATCATTCTGAGACCAGAGCTGAATACAAAGGAGCAGCTTACAACCAGAAGCAATGCAGAAATATGAGAAAGAGGAATTTTGACTCCAAACATGTTCCAAGAGACAGACCTAGGAAATGGTTGAAATGCTTCTCCATACATGACTTGATCTAAAGATTGTGGTTGAAATAATTAAAGGGCATCTGGAATATAGGATATGTATTATATGGAATATAAATATTGATTTGTAGGTATGTGTGGGTGGGTGGGTGGATGGGTATTTCTGTGAATTTCCATGTTAAGGTTTCTGTCTTCCTTAATATGTACTACACAGGCAAGACTATTTTCCTCAACATCTTCCTGGGTGAACTTAATGTATTTGTCCACACAGTTGATGTGTTTGGAGAAAGTTTCCAATTCCTATGTTTTAATCTTAACCCAGGTATTATCCATATCCTTATACCAACGTGTGTGTGGAATTTCTGTGAAGGAGTCTAGGGCTTTGGTTTCTAAATGAAGATTTGGTAGAAATCTTCATTGTATTTAAAAACTGTCACAGTAGGTGAAGACACAATTGCTACTAGACTGCACATTAGATGACAGAACCAACCTCATGCCAGATTACAGATGTGCCTGGCTGGATCTCTGCATGATCCCTACCTATTTTAAATACAGTAAAGGTTTCTGCTTCTCATTTGGAAATCAGTGGATCATGTAACTTTCTTGGGTAAGAGACTAATGTGGTCCCACTCTATCTTCTTCTACTCTTATTCTCAAATCAAGTTTTTACAGAGAGCGTCGAGTCTTCTAGATGTCATTTTGTAGTGGGGTCAGTTCTTTGGAGACATGTCCTGAAGGGGAGTGTTGGGAGAGTGAAGAGTCAACACTGAAGTTATGGAATTCTAAGGCCCCACAAGGATTATCATGTCACTTAACAACTGGGGAAAGTCACTGGGGGTCATCTCCATGTTCTTCACATCCAGTTCTATTAATCTCATCTACTATCAAGAATAAGTCATGAAGAGAAAGAGAGCATGTTCCACTTAGATTTCCAAATTCATCCCACCTAAGGAAAAAGGATTCTTCCCCCTTTTTTGTGGAGAATCTCATATCTCCTGCAGCTGTCTAATGTTCATATAAGCATCTCATTTCTTATCCTGTCCTTCACTACCTGCATGACAATTTTAATTCTTAATTCATTTATTTTACCATTATATGATTATGTTGGAATTTAATTTCATTAGTTTTACACACTTCGTTGCTTTATTTCCTTTAACTAATTGTAATTGTCAAACCAATGCAAAGGAAGCATACAAGCTCAATAACAACTGCAATCTATATAAATAAAAATGTAATGGTTGTTTGTTCAAAATCTCAAATCTCCAAAAGTTCTTCACTGATTGCTTTGAAATTTTGACACAACGCTGCATTCAAATTCATGCATGTTTTTATATACGTATATTACATAGATGTCACAAATAGACCCCTGATGCCTCCTCCTCCCCGTGAGAGCAGCGCCAGGCTCTGCAGCAGAGGCACCCTGGGAGGGCAGGAGGAGACCAAGATGGAGGCGGTAGCAGAGGCCGGGTGAGGAGGTGTTGGCTGGGCCAGCAGGCCGGGCGGGAAGTCCTCCAAGCTGGCACTGGCGCTGCTGCTGCTGCTGCTGCCGGCCCACAGAGGCAGCATAGTGGGCTGTGCCATCTTCTTCCTCTCCCACACGTCCGCCGCTGAGTAGGGCTGCTGCATTGGGGCCGGTGGGAGGAAGGCCCGCTGCCACCACTGACGATGACAACACCTCCCTCAGGAGCCGCCCCAGCTGAGGAGGAGAGGAGGAGGAGGCCACTGCCCCCAACTCAGCTTCCCTCAGCAGCGGTGGTGAGAGGAGGCGGCCGGCATCCCCTGAAGAGCAGGAGGAGGAGGAGGAAAAAGGTGCCCCTGGTGACGCCAGGGCCAGTGGTTTTCCTGATTAAGATGGAGACAAAGCAAGGTTCACTTGCAAAGGAAAGAAAGCTATATTCAATAGTAAAGTCCCTGCTTGTCCTGGTGCAAAACATTCAGCATGAATAGAGGCATTTATCTTTTTATGATGCAAGACTCCTTCCATGTTGCTTCTGTCTGATATTTACAACAATGGCAATCACTGAATAAATAGCCAAAAGGGTCTCCCACCCGGTTACATGGCCGCCGAGCCACTCCCACTTGGTCACATGGCTGCTGAGCCACTCCCACAAAACAGGCCACACCTACAGAATAGGCTCTAAAAATTTTTGAAACCCACCACTGCTCCGAAGGCAGCTGAAAACTGTTGGTTGGCCCTGGCCCCATTTCCGGCTCTGATGCACAGCACTCCTCAGAGCCTTCCCCAGACTCCATAACTCCATGTTCCTCCTCAATTTCCTCACTGTCAGAGTCTGCCAACAGCTCTGCTGGCCACTGGTGGGCCACAACAGGAAGTGACCTTGCTCAGTCACTGGGCATGCACAATAGTTCTGTGATGGTGTCTGGGTGGGTGGGCAGAGCCGGTACAAATGGGCAGAATACCACCTCTGACTGGAGGCTATTGGAGGAAAATTCGAAATGAGTCTGATGTGATACATGTAGAAGCCCATGTTAGGCTTTAACTTATGGCGATGAGGGTGGTGAAACCACAATGTTTTCCAATCCTCATTGAGTTTGCCGATAGCCATGCAGCAGCCATATTTAGAGAAACCTTGTCCCCATTGGTTAGAGAGAGCACCCCAGAAGATTGAGAATAATTATTATTCAAGGAGAATTATTCAGGCTATCTGGTGGATAAAATTGCTCAGATTACCTCTGCCCTGAGCAAGGCAAGTGAAGGAATCTGGGGCATGATCTGATGATGTGATCTGGGATGAGGTTGAGCTGGTGATTCCTGAGGAAATGGACAAGATTCAGTCAGCTAAGGCAGAGCTTGGTCAGAGGTGGTACATCTATTCTTTGGGCCTTGATCTCTCACTTGCGTAATATGGCATTTTCCTGAACCAGCTCCATGGGTAAAGGACTGGTAACACCATTTTATGGTGATTTGTATGTTTTGTTTGTTCATTTTTATTTACTGTTTGTGCTGCCCATCTCACTGGTGCAACAACTTAAAATAATTAAAAAGGTACTAAATAATACGGCTAGCCTGCATTATAAAATGGTATTAAAACTTCATGTGATCTTGATTCTATCCCTCTGTTTATGCAGCCTAGAACTGTGTTGGCTTTTTTTGGCAGCTGCTGCACACAGCTGGCTCATATTTAAATGGTTGTCCTCTAAGACTCCACAACTAACATAATGCCAGCATCTTTTTCTATACTTTTTGTTACTTTTTGTAAAAAATTAAAATTTTCTGAAAATTGAATATTTTCCCTGTTGTGAATTGTCAGTTTACAATAGTTTACAAAGGTCCTTGGCCCTTTAATATATGGAGATCTCATAGAAAAGAAAATTCTAAAGAGGACCCATTCTTAATATTAGGCAGGGTTCAAGGGTGATTCCTTGATGTTAAGAAAACAGGGAGCATCAGAGTTATGTGGAACAAAACTCCATAGCTCTGAGTGATCTTCCACAGCAGTTTCTGGAGACAATGTACTATAATGGAGGATTTCAGAAGTCAATTCCCTGGATATTGAAGTATCTTCCTCCAGCATCACTTTCTGGACATGTCCTGGCAGGAAGGATGTCAACTACTGTAGAAGAGTGTCCCCAGGGATGTATCTGCAAAATTTCACAAACATACTTTTTTTTCTCTGTACATGGAGACCTGGAAGAGGTTCATAAGCCCCAAAGGACAAATTATCACTCACAGTAATTATCACGATTCCAGACTTTTCCAGTGACTGCCTTTGATGTAACATTGATGGATTTTGCATCAGAAAAGATAAATGGCTCTATTCATGCTGAATGGTTTGCACAAAATTTAGGACTGTGCTGCTGAATGCACTGTCTCCTCTTTCCAGACAAAGCTCGATTTGTCTCTGTTTGGAGGAGGAAAGCCACTGGGTATTGCATTTTGTGAGATACTTTGAATTCATCTACTTTGGAAATGGGGGATTGATTCAACCCCACGAATTATGGACCCCCTGCTTCTGCTGCTGCTGCTGGTATCCCCGCCAGTCTCTGGGAAGCTTAGAATGAAATGCCCATTAAATTTGCAGCACCTGGATGGAAAAAGACCATGGAGCTACTATAGGCCAGGAGACCATCTCATTAGTATAGTCACCAGTGCATTGACTATGGGACATAAAATTCTGAGTTTCAGCTTGGCTCCTTACAGTCAGTCTTATTTGTAAGTCTTTCAGTGTGCTGGAGTTGTATTCCCCCATCTGCATTTCTAACTTCCTTGCTGTTTTCTTTTTATTTAACTTATTCCTATATTGCAAGAATTGTCTAATGTCTTGAATCTGATTTCAATGGTCTCCCTCTTCTGTCTTTTTTTCTAATATAACAGAGTAACTGAGTTGGAAGGGACCCTAGAGGTGTTCTGTTACAACCCATGCCCAAGTAGAAGACCTTATACCAATGGCTCCCAAGCATTTTTTGGCCATGCCCCCCCTAAGCATCTCTAAAATCCTGATGCCCCCCCCTCATGAGATATGCTTTTTCCTTTACTCTAAAAGTGAACTCTATTAATGCGGAGGAAGCTTAAAAGGCCATTAACTTGGTTTGAACAAGGTTCCAATTGCCCCCATTAAAAATCAAATTGCCCCACGTTGGGAACCACTGCCTTACTGTATAGTGTTTCAGACAAATGGTTGTCCAATCTCTTCTTAAAAACCTCCGGTGATAGAGCAGACACAACTTCTAATGCAGCCTAAGACTTTGTTACTACTATTGAATAGGTACCACTGGTGCATTTGATCCCCCCCTTAAAGGTAGAACCTAACTTTTCTTACAATTGAATCTCATTTTGCTAGTTAGGGTCTAGTGTTCAAGTCTGCCGAGATTGTTCTGTATCTTGATCCTATCTTCTGGGGTGTTAGCTATTCCTGCCAGCTTAGTGTCATCTGAAAATTTGATGAGTCCTCCCTCTATGCTCTCATTTAAATCATTTCTGACATTGTTAAAGTGCACCAGGCATAAAACAGAGCCTTGGGGTCCCCACTGCTCACTTCCCTCCTTGTAGATGCAGTTCCATTAAGGATACCATACTAAGTGTAGTTGGTCACCCAGTTATGAATCCATCTGGTGGTGATGCTGTCCAACCCATATTTTTTAACTTATCAAGTAGTAGGTTGTGGTCTTCTTTATCAAATGCTTATTTGGGCTTCAGTAAGCATTTGATAAAGAAGGCTATCTATAGCATTTCACAACACTTCAAGGAAGAGATACAAATGCAAAAACAGGAAATAAAATTATCGGAAAGAAATCCATGTTATTTTCCTCTCTGCAACAAATTAAAGAATTTGTGACTTAAAGGAGCAATTGTTGTAATTTCCATTGACCATTTCAATATTTTTATAACCAGTCATTGATATTCAATTTGATGATTAATTCCTACAGGGATAGAGGATGACTTGAATTTAGATTGGCATTTTTCAGTCACTTATGAAATATCTACTTCCTTATGATATTGCTACAAATAACGGACTATTTGTTATTCTTAACCTTGAAGGAGGACTCTCTCTCTTCCAATTTCTCAATATTCACAAATATTTAATGTTGATGGGTGATTTGCCTCTGGTTTTGAATGAATTTGTGTGAGACTCAATAGTCATGTGTTGACAAAAGGAATGATTTTTTAATGATATTTGATTGATTGCTATTGATTATGCTGATATTAACTGGAGCCCTTTTTAAAACAATAGATTACCTTATGGTAACAGGGAAAAAGAATGCTTTATTTTCACCACTCAAGTGGTCAACAAAAATATCCAGTTCCTGAATAATCTCACACTTGGGTACAACATCCATGATAACTATTTGAATACACTTGGCACTTCAGATGCCTTGTTGGACATGCTCTCTACTGGAAAAGCCAATGTTCCTAACTATAGCTGTGGAAGGAAGGACAACCTTTTGGCTCTTCTTGATGCAGCTGACAGAGAAATCTCCATCCAGATGTCAACATTAGTAGGCACCTACAAAGTCCCACAGGCATGTGTGTTTCTTTTTGTATCTGGTAAAGTGAGTTGGGTGGTAGTGGGTGCATGATAGATCCAGCCATATCTTCTCTGTAGAATTCAAGACCTGTTTTTCACTATGACCATTGTAAGTATCATGACTGGGCATTGAGACAACATTAGGATGGGAACATGGTTCAAAATAGACATATCTTCTCATGACATCATCCCCATTGCATTGAGGGCTTCTGTTGCACACTGGTGAAGCTGAGAAAAGGTTATCAGTTCAATCAAAAATCAATTCTGTACAATAGGAAGATGCAGCACTGATGAAAAACTCATGTTTTGTCCATAATCTTAGGAAACATAATGATGTTATTTTCAATGCTGAACAAATCCCATGAGATTCTCACCCTTTCCTATTGTTGATAAAACATATACATACATGCATGCATGCATACATACATACATACATACATACATACATACATTAGATTCATAATGATCACTATCAGCAATTAACCACTTTACTTTAAAAAGCTACAAGCCTATGAGCCAACAACTTTTTACCCTAATGAATTCATAATTAAATGCATCATAACAGGCTTGAAGAACAATAGAGCTCTTGGAGAGGACTTTCTATTAGTTAAACTATTCAATGAATTTTCCAGGTTATGAGTCCCATTATTGGCAGATAGTTGGGGCGGGTGGGGCGGGGGAGATGGCAATAGTATTTTCTATATGAAAAGGGTATAAAAAGCATCCTCATTATTATTGTCTTATTGGTCAAATAGATACTGTGGCTGAAATTAATGCTCAGATCCTCTTGAGTAGAGTTGATAGTGAGTAGAGAACCAAGGTCACCAAGGTCATCTCAACAGGTGCTGGCCAGAGTTGCCAAGGAGATGCTAGAATGCATAATTGGACAATGTTACCTGTGACCATAAAGGAGGGAATGATCTATTCTTTAATTATACTGGAACGGCAGGAAATAGTTAGAGCTGGTTTCATTTTCATTCGTACCGAAATGATGTACTCAATAAAGCAATTATTTGAGAAAATCTGAAAGTCTTGGAGTGCTGGATTAGTTGGCTTCATTGTTTGGAACCTTGACACCTCAATTATTAGAGTTATAAGGCCCAGGTTACCATCATGCTCTTATACTGAGCTGACATGTGGGGCTTCAAACAAACTCAATGACAACATTTGAGAGGAATCTCAGGAGTCAGACCCAAGGACTTCAGCTGCTCCCTTTAACTTTAACTTAACTTTATCTTTATTTGATTTCTAAACTGCGCCCTCTCCCAGAAGGGTCTCGGGGCGGTGTACAGTCATATTAAAAAAGACAATAAATATACATAAATATAAATATAGAAATAGATATAAATATACATGTGGCAGGAGGAGGTAGCATATAATTTACTGTACAATAATAGTTAAAGTTAAAATTTAAAATTTAAAAATGCATTAAAAACCCCTAAAAAACTATCCCGGAATAAAATGTTTGCCAGGAGGTATGCAATGGGACTATAAATGGGCCAGGCCAGCTAATTGGAACAGGTGGGTCTTGAGTTTCTGTCGGAAGGAGTGGAGGTCGGTTGTAGTTCTGATATCGGGGGCAGGTCATTCCAGAGGGTTGGGCCCATCACAGAGAAGGCTCTACTCCTGGGCGCTGCCCATTGGCATTGCTTAGTGGACAGCACCCGGAGGAGTCCCTCCCTGTGAGAGCAAATTGGTCACAGGGATGTATGGGGTAGGATGCGATCCCGCAGGTAACTAGGTCCTGTGCCATGGAGCACTTTGAAGATGGTAATCAACACCTTGAAACGCACCCGAAAAACCACAGGCAGCCAGTGCAGCTTGCGCAGGAGAGGTGTTATGTGAGAGTACCTGGTACTCCCCATGATAGCCCGCGCGGCCGCATTCTGAACTAGCTGTAGTCTTCGGGTGCATCTCAAGGGGAGCCACATGTAGAGAGCGTTGCAGTAGTCCAGACGGGATGTCACCAGTGCATGAGTGACTGTGCGTAGGGGGTCCCTTGAGAGATGAATTTGGAATTTACACAATTTTCTAAAATCAGGGCATATAATTATTATTGTACAATTAAATTTATGGAAACTGAAAATCATGTCTGTTAAAACAGACAGAATTTCAATTAAAGACCTCTTGTATTATACAACTGACAATTATATGAGGAGCTGTGGTCTCACTGTCTCTTGTACAATTGGAGAAGAAGGTTAAAGTTGCTGCTCAAAGAATCTCAAGATATAGAAGCAGAGAAAGATGTAGCAGATTTTCAAATGGTAAATATAATGTTGCCCTTTACTCAAACAATATACTTAAGTTAACATCTCCATATTTGAGACTATTTGTGGTAAATCGTAGAGGTGATGGAGAAATATGTTTTGCATTTTATTATTATTCTAATTTAATTTACTTCTTGTATTCCATTTTTATATGCAGTCTTGTTAATATTCTGCATTTAATATTTTAAACAATAACTAATCAACAAACCCTTCGAATATGTTCATCAAAACAAACCATCATTTTTCATTGCTTTTTCAGATCAGGGATAAAATTGCTTCAGAGATCCTGAGTGGTAAAAGCCAATTCCCTTTTTTCCACCGGATGCTCCCCAAAGAAGGATTTCAGTACCCAGCAATTGTCCAACTGCTCCTCCATTTCAGATGGACCTTGATTGGTCTTCTTGCTCCAGAAACAGAAAAGGGAGAGAATTTCCTGAGGACTTTTCCTTCTTTGCTTGTCAGGAATGGAATTTGTGTTGTTATATCACAACAAATTCCAATGACTCTTCATCAAGCACCCATGGGGGGACCCAGTTCTAAGTGGAAAAAAGTCAATGTCTTTGTTCACTTCACAGAATATATTATCGTTTCGAGCACATTTCGTACTTTCCATTTAACACTTAAAGATTTGTCAGGACCCATTGAAGGGAAAGTGTGGATCACCACAACTTTGGGAAAATATATAATGGCTCATCAAGAATATCTCACATATATCCATAGTATTTGGAGCTTTGATTTTCTGCAAAAATTAAGGCCAAATTATGATGGTTTTGAACCCTATTTCTCTCTAGACCCACAGTTTGTGGAGCAGTCTTTTCACTGTTCTTTCTCAAAGCATATCTTTTCTGTCAAGGCCCGGAAAAGATGCAGCCAAAAAGCTCCAGTGGAAACCCAAAAGAAAAGGGGCAGTAACTGGATTGAAAATAGTGACTCTGTTTACGTTATCTTTATGACTCTGGCCCACGCTTTGAAGGATGCATATTCGTCCAGATCCTGGGGGAGAAGGAAGAACGTCCAAGGGACAGTGGAAGCTCCAAGGCTGCAGCCATGGCAGGTATGGGGTCCCAAAAAGGATCCAACAAATCAAATTCCTTTGGAGAAAGAATCCATAGGAGAAGGAGGGGAACCATCTCATCTTCCTTGTGCTACAAAAGGGCAACTGAGTTGGCCAATCTAGTTGATTGGGGGGATAATTTACCAATGAACCGGGACCAGATATATTTTGATATTAAACACTGCTAATTTTAAAAAAATATGTTTGCATTTTAAAACATATTCATGTATGTATGGTTTGTGATTAGCAATGCAGAATTTTACTTTTATAAATTTGAACTCTTTTATAAATTTGAGTTCTGAAGACATCTGATGACCTGAGCCTCAACTGGGTTCTTTTTTCCTTGTGTGACTAGCCAATAAATCCCTCTGGAACAAAGGAGGTGATTTTCAGCTTTTTATTCCTGAAGAAATAGAGAATTTCACGCTTGGAATAAAGGTCCAAATGAAGGGCCCTGATTAAAGTTGACTTAGCTATTTATACAAAAAGTTTTTGATAGTAAAACCCTCCCAATCTTATCATTGGAGTTTTCTGTTGCATGTCTGTAGTTTCTTTGTCAATTTTGCAAGGAGGCTGGCAAAGAGAGGGGAAACTTGAACAATTCACTGGGTGACTTAATCAATTCTAACTTTTGATGGCTTGTTTCTACATAGTTCAATTTAAGGGTAGAGAAGGAAAAGGTAGAGAAGGGAACTAGAGGGTCAGCCATAATGGACTTAATTTTCACTAACAGAGATGTAACAATAGAAAGGGTTGAAGTTACAGGAGTCCTGGGAGGGGTGAGTGACCATGCAGTATTGGAATTAAACATAATTCAAGCACAAAGAACACAAAAAAAGTCAAATTAAAGTCTTGAATGTTTGGATGGAAATCCTGAAAAGGGAAACAACCCATGAAGCTTGGGAAACTTTGAAAAATGAGATTATAAAAGGCTAGTCTAGCACAATACCAATGAAGAAGAAAAATAAAAGATCTCAAAAGAAACCAGCATGGCAGCACCAAGAATGCTATGATAAACTGAAAAACAAAAAGGACAAATATAAAAAGTGGAAAGACGGTCACATAACTGTTCTGGCTCAACCTTCATGAGCCCCACTTAACAGCCTCCTCATGAGGAGAAACCCCTTTTTATTTAGAAAAGCAGGGATAGAAGCCTCTGAGTTAACCGCAGGGAGCCTCAATTAGCACTTCAATCCCAACACAGAGTCCTGACCAACCTGGATAGTGCCAAGGAAATCAAGGCAAGGAATCCACTGGAGGGGACTCTCCTGGAGCATGAATGGTTGTCTCTGACAACTGTGCTTCCCACACCCCTCTTCCTTATATCCCAGCCAGGGGAAGGGCTTGTTAACATCGCCTTGTTTTCCTGGATAGCTGGCCCTCAGTCTTACGTTGCTCTCTTCTCTGCACTTCTGCACATATGGGCATTTGGGACAGGCCCCAGCTGTTCCTCCCTCTCACTCAGTTCAGGCCCCCAAAACAGCTGTCTGTCCACCTGAGTGTGAGTAGATGGGCCCTGCTCTGTATCTGGCTATGAAACCTCCTGTTCCTCAGAGCCTTCCGCAGACCCTGATGGTAACCCAGGCACACCCTCCATCTCCTCTGACACAACAAAAACTAAGACCGAACATCATGATAGCAGTGTTCCAATATCTCAGGGGTTGCCACAAAGAAGAGGGAGTCAAACTATTCTCCAAGGCACCTGAGGGTAGAACAAGAAGCAATGGGTGGAAACTAATCAAGGAGAGAAGCAACTTAGAACTGAGGAGAAACTTCCTGACAATTAGAACAATTAATCAGTGGAACAGCTTGCCTCCAGAAGTTGTGAATGCCCCAACACTGGAAGTCTTTAAGAAGATGTTGGATAGCCATCTGTCTGAAACGGTATAGGGTTTCCTGCCTAGGCAGGGGGTTGGACTAGAAGACCTCCAAGGTCCCTTCCAACTCTACTATTGTATTGTATTGTATCAACAAATAGCCAGAACCCACAAAGATGAAGTCAGGAAAGCTAAAGCTTTCATTTCAACTTCCCTGAGGCTGGTGGGAGGAGCTGCTGGCTCTGAGGGGGGAGTCTAAGAGACAGTACAGAGGACAAAGGTAGAATAAAATTGCCTCCATTGCATTTTAACTTCCCTGAGGCTGGTGGGTGAATCATATAACGCTAAACCAAAAATAGCAAGAATACATTCTGGGTTAGTGCGATTGAGACTGTGATTTTATTTTATTTCAAAATGACTGGTTTAGTTCAATGTAATACATGTTTTGCAGCTGTCTTTTGCAGTACTCTTTTCAAATTTGGGTACTGTTCCCTTTGTAAACAAATTACTAGTCTACATGGACAGATTACCTATCTAGAATCCAGGGGTGGGTTTCTGCCAGCGATACAGCCGGTTCGCTTCGCACGCACTTCGTGCTAATAAATAGGCTTAGGATTCAGAAGGATCTTGACAAACTTGAACATTGGGTGCTATCTAATAAAATGAAATTCAATGGTGAAAAAAGTAAGTTTCTACATTTAGGCAACAAAAATGAAATGCACAGGTACAGTATAGGTGGTACCTTGCTCAACAGTAGTAACTGTGAGAGGGATCTTGGACAACCATTTAAATATGAGCTAGCAGTGTGCAGCAGCTGCCAAAAAAAGCCAACGCAGTCCTAGGCTGCATCAACAGAGGGATAGAATCAAGATCACATGAAGTGTTAATACCACTTTATAATGCCTTGGTAAGGCCACACTTGGAATACTGCATTCAGTTCTGGTCGCCACGATGTAAAAAAGATGTGGAGACTCTAGAAAGAGTGCAGAGAAGAGCAACAAAGATGATTAGGGGACTGGAGACTAAAACATACGAAGAACAGTTGCAGGAACTGGGTATGTCTAGTTTAATGAAAAGAAGGACTAGGGGAGACATGATAGCAGTGTTCCAATATCTCAGGGGTTGCCACAAGGTGTGACACAGCCACAGGTGAGCTGGCAAAAAAGTGTGGCAACCTAGTGGATTTTTATATGCTTTGTGTCCTTTGTTCCAAAATGTTTGGGTGTAGGTGTGAAGATGGTCTCTTTCTGTGTTTTCAGAACTGGGCGAACTATGTTTCACCTTTGTTATAAGTTTTTCTTTTGTCCTGTAAAGTGGATCCTTGAGGGCAAAGGGAAGTGCACATATGGTTGCCTTTGATTTTCTAATTTAGCTCTAGCCTGTGTGTCTCTTATGTAGTCAGCTCAGACCTTTCAGAGATCACTTCTCTATTTAATATTTTCTGAATGATTTTTATGAATGGGCATCATTGTATCTTCTGAATGAAACATCATTTTCCTAGGTTTAAACCAGTGACTGTTTTAGTGAAGAAAAAGATGGGAAGCTTCCTGAATTCTTATGGGAATTTTTTGGAATGGTAAGGCGGGAGGGAATATTTGGTTTCTGGGAAAGAGTTTTCCTTTACAATTCAAAATACTTTGTCAATATATGATTGACAAATTTTGCTGAACCATTTTTGTTCACTGAGAGCATATGCACCAAAAACACATTCCTTGTGTGTCCAGTCACACTTGGCCAATAAAGAATTCTATTCTATTTTATTCTATTCTATTCTATTCTATTATGAACTTAATGGTATCTAAAATTCATACATGAAAAATGTCAGGTGGTGTCAGAAACAAAGGTTTCTACTTTTAAAGTTCCCAGAATTTTCCATTCTAGTTCCATCCCTTTCTGGAGAAGAATCATTTCTACAATCTTTCCCATTGGAAGCTGTACCTGGACCAAAATGGAGAAGTAACGGCAGATATGGACATCCAGTGCTTTGTTGTTTTTTCCAGTAGTAGTTTGATGAAAACGAAAGTGGGAAGTATTGAAAAACAGAGACTTATTATCAACCAAAGGGCTCTTTCATGGCTGAAGTTGCTAAACAGGGTAGGTTAAATATTGTGGTATTTTCTCTTTTTTCTAAAGATTAGGACCCATTTCAAGTGGGTTATTTCTATTGACCCTGGGAGTTGAATGTATGGAGGAGAAAACGTACAGTTTTCTTAGACTGCTTGGGGGAGAAGGGGCTTCAATAGCATTCACAAAAGTGTCCCTCAGATTCTATGATATGGAACACTCTTTTAAACTGATTCAGCCATATTCAACATCAGATGCTGCGTGATTATTCTTTAGGATACAGACCATGGTCTTTCTGTATCTCTTCTATAATTTAGAATCTCCTTCACACTGGCAAGAAGCCCTCAAGTGCTGGCATTTATGTTGTGAATAGTCTCAGGTTCTTTTAACCACTGTCTGTATTAGGTTTGGACCAGGGGTGGGATTCAGATGGTTTGCACCAGTTTGGGGGAACCGGTAGCTCCGACGATCAGCTGGGGAGCGAACCAGTTTGTTCCGATAATCAGCAGGGCTCATCCGCCTGTCCTTGCACTTTACTTACCTACATCCTCTCAGCTGATTCGTGCAGCAGCTGTGTTTCTCCCCAGAAGTAACATGGAAGGTAAGTTTTGTTAAAACTGTGCACAGGCGCAGAGAGCTCATCAGGCATGGGTGCTCACAGAGAGCACAGACGCGAAGCACATGATCACTGAACCGGTTGTTAAACCAGCAGGATCCCACCACTGGTTTGGACTGAATGAGATGATTCCAATAATGCTTGAAAGTCCTGTTGGTCAATGTGGGAAATAACATGTAGATCTGAAAGACAAAGTTTGCTTCTTTGAAAGCTGCAAAGTTCACATTCTGGACAGGAAGAACCATTGGTTTTAAAGACGGGTTAAAGAGACCACCTACGTTAAAACTGAACATAAATGGGGGAGGGATACAGCATCACCTATTTATCTGCCACACAGCCCTTTCAGCAGTCCCTAGGAAATTCCATATCCATATGCACTCTGGTGATACAGATAAACCCCAAGTGGCCTCAACCACTCTCAAAGGGTTTTTTATATATATATTATTTTTTAAGACAAACAAAAACAAACAGAACGCAAAATATATAACCTTAAAAACATCTTCCAGTTCCGTACAGTGTGTTAATTGGTTACAATTTTTTTTGCACATTCTCACATAGTCATCAATTAGACTTTATATAAAATCTCGTATTATCAATCTCATATGTATGTAAACAAATTATTATCATTATTATACGCTTATTTGACTACAATTGTCATTATTACATTTGATATGAGATATTCTACATTTTAGGTAAATTTATATTATGACATTTCATTACATCATCCAAAAATCCATCCAGTAATAGTACATCTTTGTAAAATTCTTTGTTTAACCATTGTTAAGATAAATTCCATATTTTGTCTTTGATTACCAAACTTTTATGCATCCTCTCCATAGTCCTCACTTACTGATTATATAAAATCTCATATTATCTATAAACAGTATGCATACAGTATTATCATTATTAATCATTGATTTCACTATAACTATTATTACTTCATTTTATATCAAATATTCTAACTTTAAATAAGTTCAAATTATTTTTTATTATAATGTTTTATTGCATCATCCCGTATCCATCCAATAGTATTGCAATCTTTTATTTCTTGCCATTTGTGGTATTTGTATTCTAATTGGTTTTTTAATAAATCTTTTATGGACATCTCTTGGCAACTTATATTTCACTGCGTATCTTGTGAAGGCTCAAAGCCCCTCACCTGTTCCTTCCATCATCTTCCCTTTAGTTATCACCAATGCTTCTGTCTGAGTTTCTATCATTACTTCTGCCAAATTTTCTCCCTTTTCTTCTTTCATCTTCTGGGATCTGAAGTAAAATTGAAGTCTATCAATCTCCCATTCCAATACTCCACTCTTATCTTTTTTCAAGAGTACTCATTCGGCTGTTAATATCTCCAATTTACTTATCTCTTTGTTCATCTTTTTCTTCAATTTTTTGAGATCTATCCTCATATTTCATCATCATTTCATCTATTTTATCTGTTCTTTATTCAATAATCTCCCATCTCTTTTCAATGCTCTCGGTTCTTGCTTGTATTTTTTGTATTTTTTGCATAATCATCAGCAATGTCACTTCATTTTCTTTTCCCTGTTGTAACATCATCTATATTAATCTTTTCCTTCCAATAGTGCACACTGCCACTATAAAATCCAAGGGTCTTTTTCAAACCAAGTTAACTGCTCTCTTTCCCAATATGTGCAGTTTTTTCCCCCGTCCAAGCTTTTCACTCTGATAGTACCCATAGAAGCACCTGTATAAACATCTGTGTTCTTCCCACTATCATTTTCAGTAAACAAAGTCAAACTCCTTGAAACTCAAATGTAGAGAAGAAAGAAAAACAATATTTCCAAGCCTCCAAGCCTCTAAGTGGCAATGTTATTTCCCTCTATTTTTACTTCTCCCTTTATATTCTTTGTTTTCCAGAAAAGAAAATATTATAAGGCATTGAAAAGAGAAAAAGAATGAAAGTCTTAAAAAAAGAGAAAGATAAAATCAGTCCAATTTAAAAAACATGTGTTTGTAGAAATTCCAGCAATAAAAGGATTTTTTTAAAAAATTAACACACAAAGTTTGACTCAGACTTAATCTCGACCTCTTCTGTCTTCAATTTCAACTTTACTTTTAATATTTGGGGTGTTCTCTCATCTAATAGTAAAAAATTATCTCACCAATTCAGCACACTTTCTCCCTGCATTATCTTTCATTTCTGGAGCTGTCCCAACTTTCAGCAGCTTCAAAGGGTGCTTCTTTGTCACTGGGGGAAAAAAAGCTTCTCCTGATTTACCAGGGACCTTGCGATATCCCCGGGATTGACAGGATGTGCCCATTTCTATCACCATCTCTGCAGGATAGTTTAGGTCAAAAAGGACCGTCCAGCGACAGAGATATCGATGGTGATCCTGGAACTCCAAGATCGCACGTCGTATCATCCTGACGTCAGCTCCAGCTCCTCCACTCTTAGAGGGTTAATGACCAGATGACTGCAAAGAATATAAATCTTTCCATTCCATTCAATCGGGACTGAAACCGCTTCTTGGATGAAAAGCAAAATGTTTTTTTGGGGGGGGGGGAGGCAATTTGCCTTTTAGAAAAGCACCTTTGGGACAAAATATGCCTGACTTATTCTGTTTGAGAAGTTATGATATTTTTGTCTAAAATTTAATATAAGTTCATTATACTTTATAATCATGGATATATTAAGAATGGAAGAATGCATGATAATGCAGCCATAAGGAGAAACCCATTACTTGTTATTTAATTCTAAAGTCTTTTCTCAGTTGCACACTTTATTCAGTAGAAAAGTCCTTTATTGCCATGAGATATGCCAGAAGTAAAAGGGAGGAACTATATAAATTTTTCAGTGGTTGTATCTCCTGCAATCATTTGGAACTATTAGAGAACATATATTTCTTCAAGTGAAGCCCAGAGAGACTACTCAGCTAAACTTCATATCTACCTCCATTTTCCATGGATGCTTAGCTTGGACACATTTTCTTTGACATTCTTTGTTTTTTCTCCTTAGCCTCTGCCTCAGTCCAAATGTGTGGAAAGTTGTCGTCCTGGGTTTGTCAAGCGGAAGCGAGAAGGAGAGCCAGTTTGTTGCTATGACTGTGTTCCTTGTCCAGAGGGGACCATCTCCACTCAGGAAGGTGGGTAACACCAAAGAAAAGAGCAGATTTGTGGGATTCCTCTAGAGCATTTTTATAGAAATCAATGTTAAATGATGTGTTAAAGATCAAATGTTTTTTTTGTTTTTTGTTTATTTTCAAAGTGCACAATTTCTTATCTAAAAAGAAAGAATATCCAAAAGACCTTTAAGGAGGGGCTGGATAGAGATAAGTCTGGGGCAAGTTTTACTAATGCCAAAGAAAATATCTCTTCTGCTTTTTATTTTGGATTTTTCTTTCTGCATTTCTATTTCTATAAATATCTGAATTACTTGAAACTTGAGGAATTGTCTTAAGTGTTCTGACCTAGGCTTTCTGATACAGTCCCAACTGGGCTTTCTGATACTGTCCCAACCCCCGCAATCTAGGTGGTCAGGACCTACAGAGCCGGGGCCGGAGACTGATGCTATGCAATGCCAGGTCCGTTGTCAACAAAGCCCCCCTCATTAACGACCTGGTGTCGGAGGGGGAGCCGGACCTGGCAGGAATTACGGAGACCTGGCTGGGCCACGAGGGAGGCCTCCCTCTCGTGGAAATGTGCCCGCCAGGTTACCGTGCATTTCATCAGCCACGGGCACTAGGCAGGGGTGGTGGGGTAGCAGTCATTGTGAGGGAAGGTCTTGAGCCGAGACAGACCACTGTACCACAGATAACCAGTTGTGAGTCCCTGTGTGTGAAGTGGGGCCCGGGGAAGCAGTTGGGCTTGCTAATTGTATACCTGGCTCCTCGCTATGCATCAGCAGCCCTGCCCGAGCTCCTTGGGGTGATCGCCGAGATGGCAGTTGAAACGCCTTGACTGTTGGTCATGGGTGACTTCAACTTGTCATCGGTAGGGGAGGCATCCGAAGCAGCTTGGGAGTTCATGGCTTCCATGACAGCCATGGACCTGACCCAAATAATTCAGGGCCCCACACATGAGGGAGGACACACACTGGATTTTAGTTTTGTCTCTGGCCAATGGAGGAGTGATCTGGGAGTAGGGGATTTAGCTATCACTCCCCTGTCATGGTCTGATCACTCACTGCTCTGGCTCGACTTTCCAGCCGCTACTCCCCACCGCGGGGAGGCGGAACCAGAAGATCTTAGATGATTCCGCCCCAGGCGCCTGATGGAACCTGACAGGTTCCAGACGGAGCTCGGGCCATTTTCTGTAGCCCTGACCCACACCCGATTGGAGGACCTAGTGGCTGCATGGAATAGTGCGGCTGCGGGGGCCTTGGACCGGGTGGCGCCTTTGCGGCCTCTCTTGCGGCAGCGAACCACCCAAGCCCCTTGGTTCGCCGAGGGGCTGAAGGTGATGAAGTGCCACAAGAGACGCCTAGAGAGCAGATGGAGATCATCACGCTCTGAATCTGACCAAACTCAGGTGAGAGCCCATTTACGGACTTACCTTGTGGCGTTAAGAGTGGCCAAGCGTCAGTATTGTGCCACTCTTATTGCGCCCGCAGATAACCGCCCTGCCGCCCTATTTGGGGTGACCCGCTCCCTCCTCCAACAGAGGCCGCGGGAAGCTCCTCTGCAGGGCAGAGCAGAGGAATTTGGGGAGTATCTGCAGGACAAAATCGCTCAGATTTGAAGCGAGTTGGTCCCTACTAGTGGTCTGGAAGAGATGTCGGAGGCGGGTCCTGAGGTCCCATTCTGGGAGGAGTTTGACTCTGTTACTTCCGAAGATATGGACAGGTTGTGTAGGCGACTGCGAGCCACCCCATGTTTATTGGACCCGTGTCCCTCCTGGCTTGTACTGGCATCCTGGGAGGTCACACGAGGCTGGCTCCAGGAGTTAGTCAACGCTTCCTTGAGTGAGGGGTTTCTGCCGGCCGCCCGGAAAGAGGCGGTGGTGAGGCCCCTCCTCAAGAAGCCTTCCCTGGACCCAGCTCTGTTAGCCAACTACCGTCCCGTCTCCAACCTTTGCTTTCTGGCGAAGGTTGTAGAGAGTGTGGTGGTACAACAGTTTCCGCGCCACTTGGAGGAAAATGATTACCTGGACCCACGCCAGTCCGGTTTCCGGCTCAGCCACAGCAAGGAGATGGCATTGGTCGCGTTGGTGGATGATCTCTGGAGGGCCAGAGATGGGGGTTGTTCCTCCATCCTGGTCCTATTAGACCTCTCGGTGGCTTTTGATACCATCGACCATGGTATCCTATTGCATCGATTGGAGGGGTTGGGGGTGAGGGGCACCGTTTTGCGGTGGTTCTCCTCCTACCTCTCTGGCCGAGTGCAATTTGTATTGGCAGGGGGGCAGAGGTCAACCTCGAGGCCTCTCTCTTGTGGGGTGCCACAAGGGTCGGTCCTCTCGCCTCTCCTGTTCAATACATATATGAAGCCGCTGGCTGAGATCATTCATGGGTTTGGGGTAGATTACCATCTGTACGCGGATGATACCCAGCTGTACATCTCTACCCCAAACCACCCCAATGATGCTATCGAAGTGATGTCCCGGTGTCTGGAAGCCGTACGGATCTGGATGGGAAGTAACAGACTCAAGCTCAACCCGTCCAAGACTGAGTGGCTGTGGCTACCGGCGCCCCGGTTCAACCAGCTTACTCCATCACTGGCCATTGGGGGCGAACGTCTGGCCCCCGTGGATCGGGTACGCAATTTGGGCGTCCTTCTGGACACCCGGCTGTCCATGGATGACCATGTGACAGCCGTGGCCAGGGGGGCGTTCCACCAGGTTCGCCAGGTGCACCAATTGCGTCCCCTATTGCACCAGAGCGCCCTTCACACAGTCACTCATGCGCTTGTGACGTCCCGGCTAGACTACTGTAACACTCTCTACATGGGGCTCCCCTTGAGATGCACCAGAAGGCTGCAGCTGGTTCAGAATGCGGCTGCGTGGGCAGTCTCGGGAGTCTCTGGCTACTCCCATGTAACACCTCTCCTGCGCGGGCTACACTGGCTGCCTGTGGCTTTCCGGGTGCGTTTCAAGGTGTTGACCATCATTTTTAAGGCGCTCCATGGCACAGGACCTAGTTATTTGCGGGATCGTATCCTGCCCCATACATCCCTTCGGCCGATTCACTCACACAGAGAGGGACTCCTCCAGGTGCCGTCCACTAGGCTGTGCCAGTGGGCAACGCCTAGCGTAAGGGCCTTCTCTGTGATGGGCCCGACCCTCTGGAATGACCTTCCCCCCGACATTAGAATGACTACGGATCTCCGCTCCTTCCGTCAGAAACTTAAAACCCACCTATTCCAGCTAGCCGGCTTGGCCTAATTCCATCTCCCCCCCCCTCAGTTTTATTTCTAAATTTTTAGGATTGGTTTTAGGGTCTGTTTTTAATGTTTTTAATTTTTATAAATTCGTACAGGGGTTATTTAATTTGATTTTTAGCTATGTATATGATTGTTTGTATGTTTTTAAATTTATTCCTGTACACCACCCCGAGTGCCTCCGGGGAGAGGGGGCGGTCTAGAAATTTAATAAATTATTAATTATTAATTACAGTAAAAAACACATGCTTAGTCCCCAAAACCCTCTTTTTATTTCAAAGGCTGTGATTTATATTCATTCACAGCCCATAATGAGTCCCAAATAGTTGTAAAAAGTCCTACAGTAGGTTGCCAAAGTCCTTCAGGATAAGGCTGATAAGCACCCACCTTTATCTTCCTTGAAACACTACCAAAGACTTAATTGGCAATTAGCTTGGCAAGGCGACATGGAGCAAAGAGTTAAAATGGAGCTTCAGAAGTAAATTGACTCGCATGAAGCAAGTTGTATCCTGCAAAGTCTCATGTGACTTTGCTCCTCCTTTATGTCCTGTGGGAGGGGCCAATCACCTCCAAGCCTTACTCCTGAGTCATCCCTTCTGTCTTAACTGTTCTTGCCTTTTGGCAGCTCTGCACATGCGCACACTGAGAACAGGGAGAGCCTGTTCCTCTGACTCCCTGCTGTCCAACTCTAGAGACTCCCGAGGCATCACATAACTCCCAGTTGGCCCTGGCCCCCTCTCTGCCCCAGACTCCAGGACTGGCCCATATTCCTCCCCAATATCCTCACTTTCCAACTCTGCTGCCAGCTCCACAGGCTGCTAGTGGACCACAACATTTAGATCCATTCTCTAGAAGGATCTTTGCAGTTTATTCTATATAGATCTCCACTTGAGCATCACTAGAAGGAATTGCTGGTCCACAGTGAGCCGATGTGTACAGTTATGGGTGCATTTCCTTACATGAATGTTACCACTGATAAGAGTAGCCATTCCAAATTATGTGCAGAACTAATTTTTGCTATTTTTAAAATATATATATTCTTATCTTGTTTCTCTGGAGATGTTAATTGAACCATCTTAAAATATCCTCCTGGTATCAATTGCTTTTCAAAATAACTTATTTCTTGAAAAGTGAAAGGGTAAGAATGTTAAATAAATGTTTTTCTTTTTTTTGGCGGGGGGGTTTGCAGATACAGAAAAATGCTCCAAATGTCCGGATGATAGATATCCAAATAAGGATTATATCCAATGTATTCCCAAAGTTATATCCTTCTTGTCTTATGAAGAAAATCTGGGCATCATCATGATCTCTTTTGCCCTACTCTTGTTCCTAACCACAGGCTTTGTTTTAGTCATATTCCTTAAATACCGAGAAACTCCCATTGTCAAAGCCAACAACCGGGACCTCTCTTACATCTTACTGGTCTCCCTTCTGCTTTGTTTCTTGACTCCTCTTCTCTTCATTGGTCAACCAAGGAAAGCCACCTGCTTTCTCCAACAAACTGTTTTTAGCATCATCTTCTCCATTGCCATTTCTTCTCTTTTGGCCAAAACAATCACTGTGGTGCTGGCTTTCCTGGCCACAAAACCAGGCAACCAGGTGAAAAGGTGGTTGGGGAAGAGCTTGGCCATCTCCATCATCCTGTCTTGTTCTGCTGTCCAAATTTTCATCTGTTCCATTTGGCTGGGAGTTTCTCCCCCCTTCCCTGACTCTGATTTCCATTCTCAGCCTGGAGTGATCATCCTGCAATGCAATGAAGGTTCTGTTGTCATGTTCTATATCACCCTCAGCTACATGGGCATTCTGGCTGCCATTTGCTTCACTGTGGCTTTCTTGGCCAGAAATCTGCCTGGGGCCTTCAATGAAGCCAAGCTGATCACCTTCAGTATGCTGGTTTTTTGCAGTGTCTGGGTGACTTTTGTGCCCACTTACCTGAGCACCAAAGGGAAATACATGGTTTCTGTTCAGGTCTTCTCCATATTGGCCTCCAATGCTGGACTGCTGGGCTGCATCTTCATCCCCAAGTGCTGTATAATCATTCTAAGGCCAGACCTGAATACAAAGAAGCAGCTTACAACCAGAAGAAATGTAGAAATGTGAGACATGGGAATGTCAACTCTCAACATGTTCTAGGTGGTCAAACCTAGAAAATGGTCCAAGCTGTTCTCCATGGATGACTAGGCATTTTTTTTTTTTTTTTGCTTTAAATTGTTAAAGGGGAACTGGCAGATAGGATTGTGAGGAAAGTTAATTCTTGGAGTAGTGGGATAATATTAACAGGCTGGAAATACAGAAGAATGGCATGCGGCAACTATGACACTCTTGTTGCTCAGTACCTTTTACCAAAGCTGTTAGGGCAATGCAACTGATACATTTCTCTTTATTTAGACAATAACTCTTTCTTGAGGAGAGTAACCTTGAATAGGTGGGAAAATAACTTGAGGCTTGCTAATTATGAACATCCATGCTTACATCATATATTAAATATGTATATGCACTATTATCATTTTGTCCTCCTTTCCTGTTGTCTGTAGAATTTCCTTCCACGATTTTCTGGATGGAAATTCCTCCAGTGTAGATTGAATAAAGAATAACTTGTCAGAGTTTGTTGCATACATTCAAATCTAGAAATCCACACACAGATAACTGATTCAGCTGGATCCATTAACTTCTTTATATACATAAGAATAGATGAAAAAAATGTACAATACCAACAGGTGGTTCTTCCAAGTAAACACAAGGCTGGAGAGTTGCAGGGAAACACAAGCAGCTAGTTTCATTTCTAGTGCAGGGGTCTAGTGCAGGGGTGGGTTCAAACTGGTTTAATAACCGGCTCACTGAGTGTGTGCTTTGTGTGCATGCTTGGTTCTCTCACGCACATGTGTGTGCAGTTTAGAGAATACTTACATGTTGTGACCCAGCAGGATCCTTTGCAATTGCTGAGCGACTCAGAGAGTGATGAACCCTGTGAGTTGGCTATGGAGGAGGTGGAGGATCCTGGGCAGGGTTCAGACGCAGAGCAGGGACCGGAGAGGCTGGTTGGCCACCAGGAGACACCTGAGGCATGGAGCAGTGGGGAAGATCAGAGGGAATTTGTCTTTGATGCTCGGCAGAGAAGGGCGGAGAAACGAAGGCAACAGCTGCTCTGGAAACAAGCTCATAAAAGATAATGAAGCTCAGGTGGTTGGGGCGTGACCCCTCTCAAGAGCGTATATAAGACGGGACTTTGCGGAGGAAGGTTTTGCAGGAATCAACTGCTCTTAACCGTATTGAGGATCTTCTGTCTGTTCTGCTCTGTTTGATTTGGGTTTCTGCCAACTATTCTTGTATGTACTTCTTGCCTGGGCTTGCAGCCCACCAAGTTGTAATCTTTGTGATTAAAGAGTGGCAAACAGCCAGGCCTGTGTTGGCGTTCATTGCCAGATGGAGGGGGGGGGGTCAGAACACTTACCTTTGGGATTGCTGCTTGGGAAGGAAAACAGTTGAGGCATTGCATTTCATTCTGCCCCATGACTCAGCTGAGAAGACAAAGATAGGTAAAGCGCAGGGGCAGGTGTGCGGGCCCAGTTGCTTGTGGGAGTGAACCGGTTCATTCCCAGCTGATCTTTAGAGCTAGAGGTTCGCCTGGTCTAGTGCCTTCATTCATGCCTTCAGAGGCTGTAAAAGAAAAGAAAAAAGTATGTGAAATTGGAAGACAGCATAAATAGCTGTTCCTCCTCCACTGGAAGAGAAACATCCTGAGAAATGAATCCAAGGACCACAATAATCAATGCAGAGAAAGAGAAGGGAAGGCCAGCCAGAGATATCCCCCAATTCCACACGTGGACAGAGATCATGAAGATAAATAAATCTGAACAAGAAATGTCGGAAGGAAGACAAATGTGAAATTTGCAAACTTAAGGGGTCTTGCAGGAGGATCCACAGGGGTTCCTGCTGGTTTATGAAAGTCTGGTGCGGACCAGGTATACATGGAGTAATGGAAATAATAAAATTATATGGCCATCCTGTGGTACAGGAAAAAATGGACAAAAACAGAATAACAGAATTGGAACGGACCTTGGAGGTCTTCTCGTTCAACCACATGCTCAAGTAGGAAACGCTATATCATTTCAGAATAAATGGTTGTCTAATCTGTTCTTAAAAGCCTTCAGTGTTGGATCAGCTACAACTTCTTGAGGCAAGTGATTCCACTTATTAATTGTTCTTACTGTCAGGAAATTTCTCCTTAGTTCTAGGTTGCTCCTCTCTTTGTCCATTTTCCATCCATTGCTTCTTGTCTTGCTTTCTGGTGCTTTAGGGTCAGTGTGAGAAGCTGCACCTGACTTGATGTGACTGACAAAAGTCTCCCCTGGAGGATTGGGCCAAAGAGCAGAGCTGAAACTTTGATGATAATTGTCCTTGTCAGGTGAGATTCCTGGCTGATTCAACTAATGATTGGAGTCAAAGATTGTTGGGCATTTCTCTGGAGAGAAATGAAAGGGAAATAATCCCCTTATGGTTCAAAATGATAGGGCAGAGCTAAAATTACCTGGGTTGTCAAGAATTGAGAGGTTTGCAAGCTCCATCCTTGAAATTGGCCCCAGAGGGAATACACAGCACCTGTGGCTGAAGAAAAAGAAATGTGACACTTGTTGACAGAGTGATTAAAGAGACAACCCTGGGGACTATTTAATGCCTGAACATGTCACAGAACTGAAATAGCTTCCTACTGAGTTAAAGCCAAAAGTTACTTAATTTTGAAAGTTAATACTGAAGGGCATCTTCACAAAAGGGCTGATGCAATAGTGTGGCCAGTCTCCAAGATCAACAACCATCATAGTCAAAAATTAGTCATCAGAAATTTGCACAGTTAAAAAAAATCACAGGTATGCAAAAGAAATAAAGAATGCCTTTCACTCCCTGTAAGGACGAAAGGGACCCAAGTTCCACTGCCACTCCCTTTGATACATAGGGCATGGGTGGGGGGGGAGCAAAGCCTATAGCCATCACATTGCCCATAGAAAAGGCCCAGGAGGAGGGGATCTGGGGCAGCCCTTCACACACACCGACATTCTGAGAAGAGACTAACTTGGTGTATTGGCCTTGCTGTTGCATTTAGGAGGAGGCAGCCAATGGGGATTTGTGAAGCTTCGGTTTGGCTTTGTTGTGTTACCAGAAAAGGCTCCTATCAAAGGGGGATCTGACATTGCTCGGGAGGAAAAGGCGAGGGGAGGGGTCTCCTTGGAGGGGACCCTCTATTTCTGGGGAAGGGGTATCCAGGGGGGTCCCTCATGGCCCCTGAAGACCCTCCAACTGGGCTCTTCGGGGCAGCCGCTGCTCCCCCTTGAGGAGAATATCTTCATGGCAGCTGTTTCTTGGTGGGAGAGGGGACCTTCCAGGACTTCAGCCTTTCCTCCATTTGCATTTTTATTTCCTTCTCACCACAAAAAAAATCTTTTTAATTTTAATCTTTATTTGATACCCTCCTCTCTCGCCCCCCCCCCCCCACCCCCCTTGGTCTTTGTTTATTCAGCCATTTCTCCATGAGGCTGATTGGTGGCTGAGTTCACAGGCTCTGCCCTCTTATTTGATTGGCTGCGGCTGGATTGTCATGAATAGAGGCAGCCACTCGAGGGAGGGAGGGAGAGAGAGAGGCGGGTCTTTTGTCTTCCCTCAGAACTGAGAGAGAAATCTGTCTTTCAGGAAATTCTAGTCCGATGCAGCCCAGGATCAGAAGAACAGGAAAAATGAAAGGATATTTTTTAAAAAATATTTAAAACATGAACAAAAAATTCAAGACTTTGACCGAAGAAAAATAGGAATCAGAAACTAAAAACAGATAATAAGGAGGAGGATGCAGTAAAATTGGAGATTAAAGGAAATAGTGTTGATAAAGAGCGTTATAGCAAGAAAGAAAGCTGAAATAGAAAACCGTTTTAGTATTAGGATTAAGGTTGGCATTAGTTGAAAAAAATATAATTTAAAATTCCTTTTTTTAAAAAGTAAGCTTTTTTTTGTGAAATGGAAATGTCTCTCCAGCCACTGCAGACAGAAAACCCAAATCACCTATTCAAGTTTCCAGTCCTTTTGGAGTATTGAGTCTGCATCAATCTACTTATTGGTGGTTCAAAAACAGGGGGGGGGCAGAATTTGGAACAATTGGTGGCATAGGTGGGATTTCATCAGACTCCAGTTAGCTCCAAGTATTGTTAATGAAAAGGGGAAAAAAAGAATTGGCTATAAAAGGGAGATACTTTCATCCAGGGAAATATCAAACCCTCCAGGCAATGACCTGAGGTTCTTCTGGGGAACCAGAGAGGGAAAAGCTGGAAGGTGGAGTTACTCCTGCGGATGTCTCAGCCTCTTATGAAGTCAAAGATTGGAAGACTATGGAAAGGGCTTGGATCCTGATTCTTGGCCTCACATTATCACCGAAGTGCTAAAAAAACAACAACAGGAAGACAGATCAATCAAGAAAGAAGAGGAAGAAGATTGGACGTTAAGTGCGAGGGAAGACATAAATATTCATTGGGATAGGGAGAGAGGGAGAAAGGTAGCAAATAATTGAGAGTTGCTGGATGTCATCAAGAAAATCCAGGCCCTTCCTCTACTAAAGCGGGTAGGAAGGAGAGGTGGTCCCAAAGGTTTTAAAATACCAAATATGACAGAGATGGAAGACAGTATTGAATCAATGGTTCAATCTTTGAATGGGGTATTGCCTCATGGAAATGGCCCTTCTCCATCCGCAGGACAACCCACCTGCCAATCAAACAGCAGTGTTGGGCAGATTATAATGGAGGGCCATAAAGGAAGGAGGAGGAGGAGGAGGAGGAGGAGGAGGAGGAGGAGGAGGAGGAGGAGGAGGAGGAGGAGGAGGAGGAGGAGGACAGATGCTTCTCATCTGCTCAGGCTTTCCAGAGGCCATCAAGTGACACACACACCTCCAAAAAAAAAAAAAAGATAAGCAGAGCAGTAAAACTTTGTCTATAGAAGAAATTGTCGGCACTTTTAAACAGTTCTTTATATTGAATTGTCCATGGAAGCAACTAAGTCCCAGGGCCCAGAGTTCAAGTCCAGGTGCCTATGGCTTACAAATATAAGTAGTCCTCAACTTACAACTACAACTGTGCCCAAAATTTATGCGGCTGAGAACTTTGTTAAGTATGTTTTGCCCCATTTTATGACTTTCCTCACCATATTTGTTTAGTGAATCACTGCAGTTCTGGCATTAGTATATGGTTGTTAAGTGAATCTGGCTTCCCCATTGACTTTGCTTGTCAGAAGATCGCAAAAGGGGACCACATGACTTCGGGACTCTGGAACTCTCATAAATGTGAACCACTTGTCAAGCATCCAAATGTAAATCACGTCGCCATGGGGATTCTGCAACAGTCATTAGTATGAAAAATGTTCATAAGTCACTTCTTTCAGTGGTGTTGTAAATTTGAATGATCACTAAAGGAACTTGTTGTAAGTTGAAGACTACCTGTAATTCCATGGGCTATGAACTTTAACCAGCACATGCCGACTGAAGAGTACTGACTAGGAACTGGGCGACTGTGACTTCTAGTCTCATTTTAGGTCAGCCGGGTGACCTCAGGCCAGCCATTCTCTTTCAGTTCTAGGAAGATGGGAAGCCACTTCTGAAATCTGGCATTCCTTGAAGTTTGAGCTTATTGCTATAGCTTTAAAAAAAGTTTCTTTTCCTGATTTTAAAACACACAACAACCTGCTTTAAAAGCTATCCACCTTGCAACATTTATCACATTAAGCACAGATAAAAATTCTGTTCAACAAAATCCCTAAAAAAAACCTAGATGCCCTTAACATGAGTTGTGAATATGGCCCATTAAGTCAGTTGATGATTCCATACAACCCAAGAAAGAAGGTTACTCCCAGGTTAAGGAGGACAGACACTGACATGATGGTTAATGGAAGATGGCTTACTCAAAGATGACTCAAATTCTATAGGGCACCCAGAAGTGTCAACCACCTGGAGAGGACGTCCACATGATGTTCTTGCAAGAATTCTGATGTGGGGTTCCACAAAGGGGATTGAGGGAGCGCCATCTATGCTGACCTTGGCTGAGGTCAATCAAATCCCAAACTTATCCCCTGAGAGGCATTGAAAGCCCAGTTAAATCCCCCAGGAGAAATGCTAGAACTTCTGCTTCTGGCTTGGCCCACTATTCTGTCCAGGAGCAGTGGCTGGGTCAGCTTCACACAACCCTTTACTAGCCTTGGGACCCCGGGTCAAGTCTCCTCAACTACCCTGAAGGGACAGAAAGACCCAATACAATGAGGTGCCCTATTCCTGGGGAAAAAGAAAGAAGTGCTCGGCTGCCCCATGGGGACTCAGCACCCCCAGAATTCCATCAACCTGCCAATTCTACCTTCCAGCCAAGGCAGAACTGTCAAACTGGTGGCCCATGGGCCAGATGCATCATGCATAGGACAAGCCCACCTCAGCTCCACAAAAGGAAAAGATTTCACGATATGTCACAATACGTCAAGTGACACAATCAAGTTTGACACCCGTGATCTAAGGTGCATATATCAATGATCCTCACTGCAGATAAGAAAGATAACTCCTCAACTATCAACCCAGGTAAACCAGGAGTACAGGAGTCCTAACTGAACCTTCAAACCACTTGGAAGTATCCTTTTGGGGGGGGAGGTTGCACAAAGCCTCACACACGAGGGTGGCCACACGCTGGACCTTGTTTTTGTCTCTGGACAGTGGATGAGTGATCTGGGAATAGGGGATTTGGTTGTTACACCCCTGTCATGGTCAGATCACTCATCTCTCTGGCTCGACTTCCCTGGCGCTACCCCCCATCGCGAGGAGGCGGAACCAGATTGTCCCAGACGGTTCCGCCCCAGGCACCTGATGGAACCAGATAGGTTCCAGACGGAGCTTGGGCCACTCCCTGTAGCCCTGACCCGCTCCCGGATAGAGGACCTGGTGACCGCATGGAATAGTGCGGCTGCCAGGGCCTTCGACCGGGTTGCGCCTTTGCGGCCTCTCCTGCGGCAACGAACCACCCTGGCCCCTTGGTTTAACGAGGAGCTAAGGGTGATGAAACGCCACAAGAGATGCCTAGAGAGCAGGTGGACGTCCTCACACTCCGAATCTGACCGAACACAGGTAAGAGCCTATTTACGGACCTACTTTGTGGCACTAAGAGCGGCAAAACGTCGATATTGTGCCGCTCTTATTGCGTCCGCAGACAACCGCCCTGCCGCCCTGTTTCGGGTGACCCGCTCCCTCCTACTACAGAGGCCGCAGGAAGCCCCCTTGCAGGGTAGAGCAGAGGAGTTTGGGGAATATCTGCAGGACAAAATCGCTCAGATCCGGAGTGAATGGGCCCCCCTCAGTGGACCGGGGGGACACCAGATGTGAGTCTTGAGGGACCACGCTGGGAGGAGTTTGACTCTGTTGCCCCCGAGGATTTGGACAGGTTACATGGGCGACTGCGAGCCACTACATGTTTATTGGACCCGTGTCCCTCCTGGCTTGTACTGGCATCCTGGAAGGTTACACAAGGCTGGCTCCTGGGCCTAGTGAACGCTTCATTGGATGAGGGGTCCCTACCGGCCACCTTGAAAGAGGCGGTGGTGAGGCCCTTACTCAAGAAGCCTTCTCTGGACCTGGGGAAGCTAGCTAATTATCGTCCCGTCTCCAACCTTCCCTTTCTAACGAAGGTTATAGAGAGTGTGGTGGCACAACAGTTCCCGCGTCACCTGGATGAGACCGATTATCTAGATCCGCGCCAGTCCGGTTTCCGGCCTGGGCACAGCACGGAGACGGCCTTGGTCGTGTTGGTGGATGATCTCTGGAGGGCCAGAGATAGGGGATGTTCCTCTATCCTGGTCCTATTAGATCTATCAGTGGCTTTTGATACCATTGACCATGGTATCCTATTGCGCCGGCTGGAGGGGATGGGAGTGGGGGGGCACCGTTTTGCGGTGGTTCTGCTCCTACCTCTCCGACCGGATGCAATGCGTGTTGGCAGGGGAGCAGAGGTCGACCCTGAGGTCACTCACTTATGGGGTGCCGCAGGGGTCGGTCCTCTCGCCCCTCCTGTTCAACACACATATGAAGCCGCTGGGTGAGATCATCCGTGGTTTTGGGGTCGGATACCACCTGTACGCTGATGATACGCAGCTGTACATCTCCACCCCAAACCACCCCAACGAGGCCGTCGAAATGATGTCCCAGTGCTTGGAAGCCATTCGGGTCTGGATGGGGGACAACAGACTCAGGCTCAACCCCTCCAAGACGGAGTGGCTGTGGCTACTGGTGCCCCGGTTCAACCAGTGGACTCCATTGCTGGCCATTGGGGGCGAGCAATTGCCCCCCGTGGAGCGGGCGCACAATTTGGACGTCCTCCTAGATGCCCGGCTGTCGATGGATGACCATGTGGCAGCCGTGGTGAGGGGGGCGTTCCACCAGGTCCGCCTGGTGCACCAATTGCGCCCTCTGTTGGACCGGGACGCCCTTCGCACAGTCACTCATGCGCTGGTGACGTCCCGCCTGAACTACTGCAACGCTCTCTACATGGGGCTCCCCTTGAGATGTACCCGAAGACTACAGCTAGTTCAGAATGCGGCCGCGCAGGCTGTCATGGGAAGTACAAGATACTCCCACATAACACCTCTCCTGCGCGAGCTGCACTGGCTGCCTGTGGTTTTTCGGGTGCGTTTCAAGGTGTTGATCACCATCTTTAAAGCACTCCATGGCACAGGACCTAGTTACCTGCGGGATCGCATCCTACCTCATACATCCCTGCGACCAATTCGCTCTCACAGGGAGGGACTCCTCCGGGTACCATCCACCAAGCAATGCCAACGGGCGGCGCCCAGGAGTAGAGCCTTCTCTGTGATGGGCCCAACCCTCTGGAATGACCTCCCCCCCGATATCAGAACCACTACTGACCTCCGCTCCTTCCGCAAGAAACTCAAGACCCACCTGTTCCAATTGGCTGGCCTAGCCCATTTATAGTCCCATCTTTATCCTCCTGGCAATTATTTTATTTTGGGGTAGTTTTCTAGGGGTAGTTTTTAATGTATTTCTAATTTTTAATTTTAATTGTGATTGTACAGTTTGCACGCCGCCACCTCCATCTATATCTATATGTATTTATATTGTGTTTTTAAAAATGACTGTACACCGCCCCGAGTCTCTTGGGAGAGAGGGTGCGGTTTATAAATTAAATAAAAGTAAAAAAGTAAAGTAAAGTAACATGGGGGAATGTGAAAAAGGCCCCACCTAACCATGTGTATCAAACAACCAGAGGAAAACCCAGGATGTTCCCTGAAATCAGGATCTGAGTGAGTGTGGCAAGAAATCAAGCCACATCACACAGTGGACACCATATAATTGGTGATTGACGGACCACTCTGTATTTAATAAACTAAGAAAGTTCAAAATAAAAAGGATCTTAGTTTACATACGAACATGGATTTTCTGGGTGTTGAACTATCTTCCTCCAGCATCACTTCCTGAAAATGTCTTAACAGGAAGGACACCCCAGGGAGTGAACTTGTTACTTTTCATTAACATGTTTTTTTAACTCTAGCTCTTCCTCTTTATATGTACAGGAGTCCTAACTGAACATGCACACCACTTGGTAGTGTCTTTTTTGGGGTGGTGGGGTGGTGGTGGGGGAGGTTACCCAATGCCTCACTCCCCAGGGAGTGTACTTGTTACTTTTCATTAACATGTTTTTTTTCTCTAGCTCTTCCTCCTCATATGGCACCCTGGAAGAAGTTCAGAAGCCACAAAGCACAAATTGCCTCTCAATGTGATCATCCCCATCTGGGTTCTGCTACATCTCCAGCGACAGCCTTTGATGTAAACATGAGATTGAAGCAACTTGAAAGATATTTTGCATCAGAAAAGGATAAAGGCTTTGGGTCACACTCTTTGTGGCACAACTTTTGGGACAGGGCGGTGGCTCTGCTCTTGAATGTACCTTTCTCCCCTTTCCAGATGATGCTTGGTTTATCTCTATCTGAATCAGGAAAGCCACTGGTATTTCCACCTTGTTAAAGTGCTTTGAATTCTTCTTTTTAGTTCTTATTCACAAATGGAAAGAGGGTTAATTCAGCGCCATTAATTATGGATCTCCTGTTTCTATTTCTGATGCTGCTGGTATCCCAGCCAGTATCCGGGCAGCTAAGAATGAAGTGCCAGCTGATTTTGGAACACCGTAAGGGAAAGCAACTGTGGAACTATTTCAAACCAGGAGAAACCTCAGGGAAGCCATCTCTAAGTGGAGACAAGTCAATGTCTTTGTTCATTTTGCAGAATATGATCCTTTGAAGGACCTAATTCTTCCATTCCATTTAACCCTTAAAGATTTTCCAGGACAAATTGAAGGGAAAATCTGGATCACCACAATGTTGGGGAAATTGATAGTGGGATGGAGCACAATTTACAGATACATACATAGTGTTTGGTACTTTGGTTTTCAGGGAAGAAAAAGGCCAAAAGATGATGCCTATGAATCCAATATCTTTACAAAATACCAATTTTCAGATCGGTCTTTTCACTGCTCTTTTTCAAAGCACGTCTATTCAGTCAGAGGCCGCAGAAGATGTATTCAGATAACACCACTGGTGCCCCATGAAAAAAGAAAAAGGACAGAGATCCGCAAAGAAAGGCTTATTTACATTGTAGTTGAAACTCTTGCTCATGTCTTGAATGCTGCGTATTCCTTCAGATCCAGGAGGAGAAAGAAGGACAGTGAAAAGAAGTTGGGGACTACAAAGCTGCAGCCATGGCAGGTATGGAGGCCCAGAAGGATCCATAAAACTAAGTTCCATTGGAGAAGACATCCCAAGGAGAATGAGGGGAAGCATCTCAACTTCTTATGCTACAAAAAGCCAATAGTCCCAAAGGTGCTTTTTCAAGAGGCAATTGAACTTTCTTTGTTTTTCCTTGAAGACATTTTGCTTCACACCCAAGAAGCTTCTTCAGTTCTGATTGAAGATCCTTCTAACCAGTTGTCCTCTCAGTCCAGAATGGGGACTTTGGTGTCTTCAAAAGGGTGGCCTTTGTCTTTCAAATGCAGAGGGATTGCTGAATTGTGTGCTGATGGGTTTGTTCTCCTATGTTGTGCCATGTGTTTATGAAGTGATTGTTTATTTCTCCAATGCATAGAGCTGCATGTCTCACTGCATTCTACTGCATAGACCTCTATGACTCACACAGGGAGCACTTATGGCTAGATGAGTACAAGGAATATAAAACCTTCCATTTTCCACCATTCAATCTGTTGTGGCCCAGCAGCGGCTGGCTGAGTTGTTGGTGGACTCTGACAGCTCAGACCATTATGGGACTGCTCTGGAGGATGAGGAAGACTCTGGAGGGTGTTTGGAGTCAGAGCAGGAACTAGAGAAGCCTGTTGGCCATCAGGTGGCATCTGAGTCAGGGAGCAGTGAGGAGGAAAAGAGGAAGGTTGTCCCTTGATGTGCGTAGGCATCGAATTGATAAGAGAAAGGAACAGCTGTGGAGAAGATATCATAGAAGAACGTAAGGACAGCTGGTTAAGGGTTTGGCCCCTCCCAAAGAGTTTATAAGTGGAGCGACGGGAGGGGAATCTTTGCAGGAAACAACAGTCCGTATTTGAGCCGTTGCGAAAGCTTTCTGTAAGTTTTATCTTGTGTTCGTGAAGAGAACTTTTTAGGCTCCCAGCCAAGGGTTGGCTTTATCTATGTAATTAGTCATGGCAAACACCCAAGCCTGGGTCTGCATATTCATTGGAATCACGGGACAGAACAGTTTGTTTCCTGCCTTTAACAAAAGCTGTAACAATCATTAACACGCAACTTTCGCAACAGGTGGCTAAGTTGATTGCCCAAGTGGCACAGCTCCAAGCTCACCCTGCTCCACCACCACCTCAGAGGAAATGCCCGGTTGCAGTGCCTGATAAATTTGATGGCAACCAAGCCATGTTTCCAGCTTTCTTGGGACAATGTCAGCTATTTATCAGCTTGAGAGCAGAGGATTTTCCTACTGAATGAGATAAGGTGGGGTTTATGATTAGCTTACCCTCTGGCTCTGCAGCATGTTGGGCAACACCACTGCTGGTCTAGCCCTTTGCTGGATGACTTTAGGGTTTTTTTTCCTAGGCTCCCACTAAAGGGGTGGCTTTATCTATGTAATTAGTTGTGACAGACAGCCAAGCCTGGGTCTGCATATTCATTGGAATCAAGGGACAGAACACAATCAGAACTGAAGAAGCTTCTTGGATGGGAAGCAAAACATCTTTAAGGAAAAACAAAGGAAGTCCAGTTGCCTCTTGAAAAAGCACCTTTGGGACAACCGTGACCTGGATGATCGAGAATGTCCATAGTCAAAAAGCTAACAGGACCGGCCAACCTAATTGCTTGGGAGACATTTTTTTCCAATAGCTGATACCTTGGCAGATACCTTTTCATATGAAAAACTGCTAATTGAAAATTTGATAAATGGTATATTTATTTGTGATTAGTAGCATAGAATTTGAAATTCATACATTTGAAGGAGACCCTGAGACCACCTACCCCAACTCTTCCTTCTGCTGGAATCAGTTAAACCTTCTCTGTCTGGTATCTGCTTAATCTTTGTATTAATACAATCTGTGAAATTGAGACTAAACTTCTCTTGTTCACTTGCTTAGCTCTAACCTTTCCCCCACTTTGATGATGTTTTTCCTCTTATTTATCCAGAATCTCCTCTCACGTGACTGAGTTTATTTTTCCATGTCCCACACTCCAGAATAACAGTGAATAGCTCTTAAGCGCGCGCGCGTGCGCGTGCGTGCACGCGCGCACACACACACACACACACACACACACACACACACACACACACACACACACACATATATATATATATATATATATATATATATATATATATATATATATATATATATATATATATTTGTGTTACAACCCCTGGTATGTCTAAATATGGGAGGAAGGTCACTACTCCCTCTTTCTGTCCTTCGGCTTATCACAGAAGATCATGCAGGCAGAAAACCATATATATATGATAACGGAGGAGAGCCTGTGGCTTAGTGGTTAATACAACTGCCTAATTTGTAATACAGCCCAGGTTCAAATCCCAGTAAGGGTATGGCTAGCTGATGAGAACTAAATAGCTTGAAATAGATCTATACTAGTCTCCCTTTATTTATTTATCAGCACAAGTGCAACATATACAGTATATATATATATTCAGCTATTGGAAGCTTGCTGAATCTTCCCTTCTCCAACTCAAAGATTGTTTTAATGCAGGCCTGTCCAACTGGTGGCCCAAGGGGCAAATGTATCACATGCAGGCCATGCCCACCTTGGCTCCACAAAGGCAAAAAATGTCACCATATGTCATGATATGACACGTGATGCAATTGAGTTTGACACCTGTGCTTTAATGACAAGAAATCCTCCCAGATTCCTTCTTATTGTCAATTCCAAAATGGCTTACAATGATATTATTTTTTTCACTGGATTTTACTTATGCACCTCTCCTTACAGGAAATGGTAAATATTTTTTTTTCTGGAAGATTGATATTTTTAAACAGGGTCAAAATAGTTTGTCTAGGACTTCAAATAAATCTTAAATGAATTATCAACTCATCTGCCTCTATTAACGAAAATAAGGCAGAATAGATTGCCAAAGAATTCAAGCAAGTTTTCATCCCATCCTACCGTCACTTAAATAGATTAATGAGGTGATTTGTTAATACTTTGAAGAAATCAATTACATCACCAGCATTCCTGCAATCTATTTAGGAAGTATAATGATATGTGAGAATGACTTTTGGGGGGCTGAAGGAGAGATTCTGCCTATGGAATTATTAGAGAGGGAAAATCCCTAGCTGCACGATAGGCAGAAAAGGAAACTGAGAAAGGTTCCTCCTTAACTTTTCAGGCTATAAAAGGAATTGGTGGGAGTTTGTGAGATTTGCAATTTTAGCCTTGGAAGAATCGGTTAATATATTAAAGTAGAATTAACTTATCTGGTTGTGTTTTCCATCTGATCTACTTGGGAGAAAATTAACTTGGCAATTTTTTTCTTGACAAATCCATGCTTTCTGGGAATCACTCTGTTGTTTTGAAAGAGTGAATATTTTTTTAAAATTTGGTTTTTGATATCTGTGACCAGCTGTAGAATGTTCCCTATAATTAACAAGTTTTTGTCAATTATTTATTTGGTCAATATATGGCATATATTGTAAATATATGATTTATAACTTTTGCTGAAGTTCCCCCCCCCCCCCCAAGCATATTTGCAAGTTAGAAAATTTTAGACGTTAACATGCGAAAAGACTTTGTGGGATAAGAAACTGAGATTTCCACTTTTAGGGTTCTGAGATATTTCCATTTCAGTTCCACCCCTTTCTGAAGAAGAATGATTTTTCCAATCTTTCCCATATGAAACTATATTTTGACCAAAATGGTGATCTACTAGCAGATCTGAAGATCATGAGCTTGTTGATGTACCCCAGGAAGCATCCCACTGAACAACAACTGGGGAGTTTTGAAAGACAGAGACTTATTATCGACAAAGATGCTCTTTCACAGCTAAAGTTGCTCAACAAGGTAGGAGAAATATTGGCACCTTTTCTCTATTTTCCAAAGCCTTAATTCCCATATTATGTTGACTAAGCCTAGTCAACATACTACAGTAGGTTGGTAACAGTAATCATTTACTAAGGTGGATGAATTTCAACTGAGAATTAAATGTGAAGATTGGCACCCTTTGACTGTAGTATTTTTAGGTGGTTTGAGAGTCTTCAGTACACTTGACCACAGTGTTCTTCAGATGTTATACTTCGTAACACGATTTTATGTCAATTTATGGGATGCTGGTTGACTATACTTTTAAGAAACAGATCGTGGCCCTTTTGTGTCCCCTCTTCAATCTGGTATATCTAATAAAATGTGTGAAAATCCCTTAAATGCTAGGGATTGTGATTCTGATAGCATTGAACTCATTTTTTTCTTGGCTACATTTATAAAACAACAAAGCAACTCTGTTGACCAGTGCTTGAGTTCAGGTTAAAACTAAATTCAATGTAACTCAGTCAAGACTATTGTGTTTTCTCGAAAATAAGACAGGGCCTTACTTTCTTTTGGCCCCCCAAATATGGCCTTGGCCTTATTATTGTGGGGGGTATTGTTTTGGGGTTGCTGCCCAGCTGCTCTCTTACGAGCAGGCTCCCAAAGGGTCAGGCATAGCCTCAGGGGTGAACGGCTGTGATATGCTGTCGCAGCAGTGCAACAGAGCAGCCATGAGGTGACCATGCTCAGGAAAAGCCACCTGGCAACCCCCCTCTCCAGCCGGGCGGAGCGCCCTTCATCGACTTAGCGGTATCCAGAAGGCACCAAGCTGGGGGAGGCAGGGGGGAACAGGCACTCCCATGGCTTGGCGCCTTCAGGATAGCACTGGGTCAGTGAGTGGCGGTCTACTCGGATGGAGAGGGGTTGCAGAAGCACATGTTCTGCCCCCCCCACACTTGTGCACTTCCCAGCCTCACCATGACCAGGGCCAGCTCTCCCTGCAGGGCCAGGGCACTGCCACCACCACTGCCACCATTCCAGCACTGAGGATGGCTTCTTCTGTGGCTTTCAAACACCAGTCTAGTCTTCCAGCAGTCAGCCCAAAACCATAGAGTACATTCCAAGAGTGGCCACTGCCAGAAGACTCTCTGCCCCGGATGCCAGAAGACTCAGCAGCAGACCTCCAGTGTTTGGAACCCACAGAAGAAGCCATCCTCAGTGCTGGGATGGCAGCACCACTGGCACCCTCGTCCTGCAGGGAGAGCTGGCCACGGGTTGTGGTGTTCTTTATTTTCAACCTTTTCTTCCAAAAGGCGAGGAAAATCAAAACATCCTGAAGAATGGGATTGGAAGGGATAGAAGGATATGGTGTATTCACTCCTGCTAAAGGCAATCTCTCTCCTATTTGTCAATTTGGAATTATTCTTTCTTTTTTAAAATTTAATTTAATCTTCTGTGATAAGCCGAAGGACAGAAAGAGGGAGTAGTGACCTTCCTCCCATATTTAGTCATACCAGGGGTTGTAACACAAATACATACCTATTTCCCTGGCTCAACTGATAAGGAAGAGAACCCGTGGCTTAGTGGCTAAGACTCCTGCCTAAGATATATACAGCCCGGGTTCAAATCCCAGTAAGGGTATGGCTAGCTGATGAGAGCTAATTAGCTTGAAATAGATCTATATTAGTCTCCCTTTATTTATTTATCAGTACAGTACAAATAAAACACACACACACACACACACACACACACACACACACACACAAACACACACACACACACACACACACACACACACATATATATATATATATATATATATATATATATATATATATATATATATATATATATATATATATATATATATATATATATTTGTTTTCGTTTATTTTCACGGGTATATATATATACATACACACGTCTTTGGTTGTTCGGGTTTTCTCCCGCGTAGAATTGGAAGTATTGGAGAATTGGAGAAAACCCGAACAACCAAAGACGTACATACAAACACCTGCGAAAACCTCAGAAAACATATATATATATGTTTTCCAGGAGCAATGTGAGATCTCAGCCGGTTCCTCTTTTTAACTGCCACTGGGGGTGTGGGCTGATTGGGTGGGAGCTTGGCTGCATTCTGATTGGGTGGAGGTGTATTCTGATTGGTAGGGGGCTTGGCTGTGCTCTGATTGGATGGGAGTTTGGCTATGCTCTGATTGGATGGGGGCGTGTTCTGTTTGGGTGGGGGCCTGGTTGTGCTTGTGTTAGTCTGAGTTGCAGAGGGATTTGAGCTGGTGAGCTGCGTTACTGTTGTTTGGCTTCGCGTTTGTGGTCGTGCCACATCTCCGTGGTGTCTTTGGTTGTTCGGGTTTTCTCCCGCGTAGAATTGGAAGTATCTTCACGATGTTTTGATGAAGTCTCATTCATCATCTTCAGGCTGGTGCTTCCGGCTTGGTGCTTCCAAAGACGTACATACAAACACACTCGAAAACCTCAGAAAACATTATATATATATATATTTGTTGTATTTGTACTGATAAATAAATAAATGTGTGTGTGTGTGTGTGTGTGTGTGTATGTGTGTACACATACATACACACACAGACTCCCACTTACCATTTGCTATGGCTTTGCTTTCTCTTGGTATATGCTGGCACCCAAAGAAAGTATTTCTTGAAATTCAAAAGGTGAGACTATATAAGAAAGATTTGTTTCTGTTTTCTCAGATACTGAAAAGTGCACCAAATGCCCAGATGATCAATATCCAACTGAGAAGCGAGTCCAATGTATCCCCAAAAGAATAATATTTCTATCCCATGAAGAGCATCTGGGAATTATCCTGGTCACCTTTGCCCTACTCTTCTTCCTAACCACAGGGTTCATTTTAATCATATTCCTTAAATACTTAGAAACTCCCATTGTCAAAGCCAACAACCGGGACCTCTCCTTCATCCTACTAATCTCTCTCCTGCTTTGCTTTTTGTCCTCCTTTCTCTTCATTGGACAACCAAGGAAAGCCACTTGTCTTCTCCGACAAACCGTGTTCAGCATTGTTTTTTCAATAGCCGTGTCTTCTGTGTTGGCCAAAACAATCACAGTAGTATTGGCCTTCCTTGCTACGAAACCAGGGGACAGAGTGAAGAGATGGTTGGGGAAGAGCTTGGCCAATTCCATTATCCTTTCTGGTTCTGGTGTCCAAACATTCATCTGTGCCCTATGGTTGGGAGTTTTCCCCCCATTCCCTGACTCTGACCTCTACTCCCAACCTAGAGAGATCATCCTTCAATGCAACGAAGGCTCTGTCACCATGTTTTATATTGTCCTTGGCTATATGTGTTTCCTAGCAACCATCTGTTTTTTGGTGGCTTTCCTAGCCAGGAATCTGCCTGGGGCCTTCAATGAAGCCAAGCTGATCACCTTCAGCATGCTGGTCTTTTGCAGTGTCTGGATCTCCTTTCTGCCCTCCTATCTGAGCACCAAAGGAAAATATATGGTGGCTGTTCAAGTCTTCTCCATCTTGGTCTCCAGTGCTGGACTGCTGGGATGCATCTTCTTCTCCAAATGCTACATTATCCTCCTAAGGCCAGATCTGAACACAAGGGAACATCTAATGATAAAAGTTGGGAAGTGATATTAAAATTGTTTCTCAGGTACATTACATTTAATTTTTCATTGCTGTCATTGGGCTTGTATTCTTCCTTTGTATCACTTTGACAATTAAAATTATTTAAAACTAAAGGAACTTATGAAATATAAACTTATGAAATGTGTAAAACTAATGAAATTAAATTCAACATAATAAATGGTAAAATAAACGAATTACCATATTTTTCTGAGTATAACATGCACCTAGCTTTTGGGGAGGAAAGCAAGAAAAAAATATGTCCTCTGTCCCCCATCAATTTGCCTCCTTGCAGCAAACAGCAAACAGCCTGTTTCAGGTTCAGTTTCACTTTAGGCTGATTAGCAGAAGGAAAAAAAATCTGCCTCTGCCTTCCAGTAATTTGCCTCCTTGCAGCAAACAGCATGCTTCAGTTTCAATTTCAGCACAGCCTGATTAGCACAAGCGGCTGATTTTTTGGTTGGATAAGCCTCCCGAGGATCAGCTGTTTCAGGCTGCAGGGATTGCCACTGCCTATTGCTGCCTTCACGTGCTTCCTTTTTGGCTTCTGATTCTCACCACCTGGAATGGGTGGAAAATGGGGCATGCATAAGCCGAAAATGGGGCATTTGGAAGCTTAAAATTGGACACGCAGAGGCCGCCTACAGAAAAGACGTGCTTTTAAAAAGAACAGTAAAAAGACTGATCTCCAAAGAGTGGCTCAAGAAAGAATGTGAATTAAAAGGCATAATTTATCTGAAAACCAACTGTCAAGATGCTATTCACATATTTGAGAAATCTGTCATTTCTCAGTGGATGTAGTCCAATGAGTGTTGTGATCCAGACTTTCCCTTCAACGGGCCCTGGCAAACATATAAATGTTAAATGGAAAGGAACAATTCTGTCCTAAATGGCACCATATTCTATGTAGCGAAGAAAGACATTGACTTGTCTCCACTTAGAGAGGGCATCCCTGAGGAATGCTGTATGTCACTGTTGTGCTTTAACAACACATTCCACTCTTGATAAGCAAAGGAGTCAAGATCCTCATGAAATTCTCTCCATTTTCTGTATCTGAAGCAAAAAGGCCAATCAAGGTCCATCTGAAATGGAGGAGGACTTGGGTGATTCCTGTGTAGATGATCCCTTTTTTGGGGAAAAGCCAATGATAAAAGGGCAATTGACTTTTAGCGTTGAACGAATCTGAAAGTAATTCAAAACTGATCTGAAAAAACAATGAAGAATACAGTGTTACATCTGGGATCAGAGCAATTGATATGCGTAAATGAACCTGCCAGTAGAGGATACCACCTTTGGAGATAATTTTTGAATAGTAAAGAGGGTAGAAAGATCTTTACTTCTCTTCAAGGCATTTACAATATAAAGGTGGAACTCGAAAAATTAGAATATCGTGCAAAAGTTCATTTATTTCAGTAACGCAACTTAAAAGGTGAAACTAATATATGAGATAAGACTCATTACATGCAAAGCAAGATAGTTCAAGCCGTGATTTGTCATAATTGTGATGATTATGGCGTACAGCTCATGAAAACCCCAAATCCACCATCTCAGAAAATTAAAATATTACATGCAATCAATAAAACAAGGATTGTACATAGAACAATATCGGACCTCTGAAAAGTATAAGCATTCATATGTACTCAGTACTTGGTTTGGGCCCCTTTTGCAGCAATTACTGCCTCAATGTGGTGTGGCATGGAAGCTATCAGCCTGTGGCACTGCTGAGGTGTTATGGAAGACCAGGATGCTTCAATACCGGCCTTCAGCTCTTCTGCATTGTTCGGTCTCATGTCTCTTATCTTTCTCTTGGCAATGCCCCATAGATTCTCTATGGGGTTCAGGTCAGGCGGGTTTGCTGGCCAATCAAGCACAGTAATTCCACGGTCATTGAACCAGGTTTTGGTGCTTTTGGCAGTGTGGGCAGGTACCAAGTCCTGCTGGAAAATGAAGTCAGCATCCCCATAAAGCTCATCTGCGGAAGGAAGCATGAAGTGCTCCAAAATCTCCTGGTAGAAGGCTGTATTGACCCTGGACATAATGAAGCTCCGTGGACCAACATCATCAGTTGACATGGATCCCCAAATCAACACAGACTGTGGAAACTTTACACTGGACTTCAAGCATCTTGCAGTGTGTGCCTCTCCATTCTTCCTCCATACTCTGGGTACTTGGTTTCCAAATGAGATGCAAAAGAAAAAAGGACTTTGGACCACTGAGCAACAGACCAGGTCTGTTTTTATTTAGCCCAGGTAAGACGCTTCTGACATTGTTTGTTGTTCAGGAGTGGCTTGACAAGAGGGATACGACATTTGAAGCCCATGTCCAGGATCTGTCTGTGTGTGGTGGCTCTTGATGCACTGACTCCAGCCTCAGTCCACTCATTGTGAAATTCCCAACACTTTTGAATGGCCTTTTTCTGACAATGCTCTCCAGGCTGCGGTCATCCCTGCTGCTTGTGCACCTTTGTCTTCCACACTTTTCCCTTCCACATAAATTTCTATTAATGTGCTTTGATACAGCACTTTGGGAACATCCAACTTCTTTTGCAATTACCTTTTGAGGCTTTCCCTCCAACTGTCAGATCAGCAGTCTTTCCCATGATTGTGATTCCTACTGAAGACAGAGAGACCACTTAAAGGCTCAGGAAGCCTTTGGTTTAATTAGCTGATTAGAATGGGACACCTTGAGCCTTGAATATTGCACCTTTTCACAATATTCTAATTTTCTGAGATTGTGGATTTGAGGTTTTCATGAGCTGTAAGCCATAATCATCACAATTATGACAAATCACAGCTTGAACTATCTTGCTTTGCATGTAATGATTTTATCTCATATATTAGTTTCACCTTTTAAGTTACATTACTGAAATAAATGAACTTTTGCATGATATTCTAATTTTTTGAGTTTCACCTGTATTTCATCATAAACATTTTAGAGTAAAAATAGTTGATTTGTTGGCTAATATGCTTGAAAACTTTAGTGATTAATTAATGATAACAGTCATTATTAATTCATAAGATGAATTAATGTATGTTATTAGATCTAGGTGATCATCTGTTTGTGTTCTTCTTAGGATTCTGGGATTTGTTTACCATTCAAAAACTTTTTAAAGATTATATAAAAAATGATTTCCCATCTCTGCTGCACCTTCCTTTTGTACAGAAGACTCTTTGATTGAACACAGAGTCTCTGCAAGTGTAAAGTAGAACACCCCAAACTGATGATAATAACATGAGAGGATATCATTGCTTTAAGCCTTATCCCCTCAACACTTGGATCCCAATCCCTAACTGTGACAACTTCAATGGCCATGATGAAAAGCAGTTCCTCAATTCTTAAGAGAAGATATGTTTGGATCTATCACGTAACAACCCATATCCATTCAGTTATAGAAAAACACATACACATACCTGAAGGAATTTGTAGATGCTTCCTAATGTTGATATCTGGATGGAGTTGTCATTCGTAGCCCTATCAACAAGAGCCAAAATGTTGTCCTTCCTTTCACAACTATAGTTGGGAACATTGGCTTCTCCAGTAGCGAGCATGTCCAGCAAGGCATCTGAAGTCACAAGTTGTAATGGATGTTGTAGCCAAGTGTGAGATTTTGCAGAAGCCAGGAAGTCTTGTTGACCACTTGAATATTAAAAATGTAGTGTAGAATTCTTAACTTATCAAAAGATAAACTAATGTAAAAAGCATTAAAGTTAGCAGCAGCAGCATTAACAGTAATAACAAAATAATTTTTCATTTTAATCTTTGTCTCCACAAGCCTTCTGAGTCTTAAGCCAATACTGATCAAAACCAGAGGCAAATTATAGTTCTTAAACACATAATGAGTGTTGGGGAGATGGGATAGAGATAGTTTTCCACTAAGATTCAGAATCATAAATAAACCATTATTTGTAGCAGTACTAATTTTCATTGCCAAGTAACCAGGATTAGAATTCACTCAATCATTAAAGTAGAATCATCATAATAGGAAGATGATGCTTCACAAATGACCCAGAAAAGCAATTCTAAAATCAAGTCATTCTCTCTTCCTATAAGGATCAGGCACCGAATGTGAATGATCAGTTATAAAAATATGGAAATGGGCCGGGCAAAGGCAACTACAGCTAATTCAGTAACTACTTTAAACTAAAGTTGGTATTGAAATAATCACTCAGGATTTGACTGGGAAATATGATCCTGGACTTTTTTCCAAGACTTTTCCTACCCCATCTGCCTTGAAGAAGGCAGACTGGGCAAAAGATAGAATAAAAATCAATGGTGTCTATTTAAATCACTTAGGATTTGCAGATGACATTGTTCTCTTCTCACAAGAGTCAGAAGAGCTACAAAGACACATACAAGAGCTGTACAAAGCAAGAGAACCATTTGGCTTAAAAATAAATTTGAAAAAGAGCCAGGTTATGTTCAATAAATTCACCAGCCAGAATTTTTTTTTTGTATTTGGAGAACTAGACATAATAGACTGTTGTGGCCCAGCAGGAGCCATTGGAGTTGCCACCAGACTCCGACAGCGAGGGTCCCTCTGAGTCAGCTCAGGAGGATGTGGAGGACCCTGGACAGGGTTCCAACTCTGAGCAGGGCGCAGAGAGGCTGTTTGGCCACCAGGAGGCGCCTGAGGCATGGAGCAGTGGTGAAAGCCAAAGGAAGGGGGCTCCTGATGTCATGCCTTGGAGCAGTGGGGAGGAGTCACAGGACAGTGAGTCAGACATCAGCAGTGAGCTATTAGATGCTCGTTACCGGCGTGCTACCCGGCAAAAGGAGCAATTGAGCAATTACAGGAGGAAATTGCTCTCAGCTGCTGATCATTAGACTCCTCTCCAGACTATAAAGGGACTGCTTGTGGACACACCCTTTGCAGGAATCAACTGATCATTGGAGTTGGAGAAGCTCAGATCTGTGTCGTACTTTGGCAGGCTGGATTGCTGCCAAAGGATTTACCTGGATTGCTGCCAATCTGTTCCCTGGACCTTGGCAGGCAGGAGTGCTGCTAAAGTGATTATCTGGAGCTTGGTAGCTGGATTGCTGCCAAGTGGTGTCGCTGTAGCTGGATTGCTGCCCAGAGTGCTATCTTGACCCTGGCAGGCTGGATTGCTGCCAAGGTGGAACCTGTATGTCAATAAACATCTTGAAGAGACTTTGTGTGTCTTGGAGTGTCTTGGTGACAAAGGGGGGGGGGGTCAGAACAGTAGACTATTACATATACCTTGGCCTCAATGGAAGGAGATGCAATGAATGAAATTGAATGGTATGTTAAATGTGGTTGGCAGGCATTTCACAAATTAAGCATAATTTTCAAGAGCAAACTCCCCCCATGCCTGCAGAAAAAAGTTTTCAATCAGTGTGTGCTACCTGCTCTAATCTACTGTATGTCAGTACAACATGGACACTAACCTCACAACTGATACAAAAGCTATGGGAGTGGCACAAAGAGCCATGGAAAGGTACATGCTCAGCATTACAAGTGAAGATAGAAAGACCTGCACATGGATTAGAAATCAAACAAAAATATATAGTGACATCAAGAGAGTAAAAGAATGGAAATGGAAATGGGCTGTCATATAGCAAGAAGAACTGATGGCAGGTGGACCAAGCTAGTAATAGAATCGTCCCACTTGATAAAAAGTGTCCACAAAAGAGATCTAGAACAAGATGGATCAATGACATCAGCAAGTATTGCAGGTCCAATTGGCAAAAGAAAGCTCAGGACTGTATTGGTTGGAAACAGGAAGAAGAGGTCTTCACCTTGCAGTGGATAGACAATGGTTAAGATGATGAAGAAGAAGATGATGATGAAGGAGGAGGAGGAGGAGGAGGAGGAGGAGGAGGAGGAGGAGGAGGAGGAGGAGGAGAGAGAAGAAGAAGAAGAAGAAGAAGAAGAAGAAGAAGAAGAAGAAGAAGAAGAAGAAGAAGAAGAAGAAGAAGAAGAAGAAGAAGAAGAAGAAGAACTACTTAAGAAAAGAGGATAAGAGGATCTTTTTTGTGAAGTTCATACTTTGCTAGTAGAAAACACTGAGAATCTCAGCCAAGATAGAATCAATTAGAATTAGGATTATTAGAATTAGGATTATTAGAATTAGGATTATTGGAATTAGGATTATTAGAATTAGAATTACAGAGTTGGAAGGAATCTTGGAGGTCTTTTAGTTAAACCTCCTGCTTAGGCAGAAACTCCATACCATTTCAGACAAATGGTTGCCCAATCTCTTCTTTAAAATGTCCAGTGTTGGAGCATTCACAACTTCTGATGGCAAGTTGTTCCACTGGTTAATTGTTCTAATGGTCAGGAAATTTCTCCTTGGTTCAAGGTTACTTCTCTCCTTCATTAGTTTCCATCCATTGCTTCTTGTCCTGCCCTCAGGTGCTTTGGAGAATAGTTTGACTCCCTCTTCTATGTGGCAGTCTCTGATATATCGGAATACTGTTATCATGTCATCCATAGTCCTTCTTTTTCATAAGACTAGACATATGCAGTTCCAGCAACCATTCTTTATATGTTTTAGCCTCCAGTCCCCTAATCATTGTTGTTGCTTTTCTCTGCATTCTTTCTAGAATCTCAACATCTTTTTTTTACATTGTGGCAACCAAAACCGGTTGCAGTATTCCAGGTGTGGCCTTACCAAGGCATTATAAAGTGGCATTAATACCAGAGTGGGTTGCTCCTGGATCATTCCTGGTTGGGAGGCTCTGCCCACCCACCCGGATGCTTCTGCGCAATGACAGAAGCACATGCATGCGTGTGAGCTGATAGTAAAAAAATTGGAAACCCATCACTGCTTAACACTTCACGTGTCTTGATTGTATCCTTTTTTAATGTTGTCTAGAACTGTGTTGGCTTTTTTGGCAGCTGCAGCACATTTAAATGATTGTACACTATGACTCCAAGATCCCTCTCACAGTTACTACTATTGAGTGAGGTGCTAACTATACTCTACCTGTGCATTTTGTTTTTCTTGCCTAAATGTAGAACCTTACTTTTTTCACCATTGAATTTTATTTTGTTAGAAAGCGTCATACTACGACTTAACTACTATTTTTTTAAAAAAAATTATATTGGGGAAAAAGATGTATAGATATAAAGCAATATATAATGAAACATTTAAAATGTTCAAAGTTAAACATGCAGAAATTAAAATAAGAAAAAGAATATAGTAAGGTGGGGAAAAGTATTATATGTATTATTAATAGTCCCTCGTATACTAATAAATGACTTTTAGTTTAATCAATAAAAATATTACTATAAAAAGTCAAATACTCTGTACAGTTTTTTGGTTACTTTTTATCTCCAATCTCTTGATATCGTTTTAACATTTTTAGCAACATGGTGTATCTTAATCCATGCTTTGAATAACTTCAAGATCCCCACTTTGAAAATATGTTTAAGCTTTCAATAGAGTTTCATGGGTTTCACTTTTGTAATGGATCCTATCGAATAAGAGAGCATCTCAGGTGTCTTTGAGGCAGCGAAATAGTCTGGTCCATGATGGTTCATTAAAATGTACATATATTAGAGATTATTGTGAAGACAGAATCCAATGTCAAGTCCGAAGAAATCCATAGGATAGTCATTTTTTAATACTTGATGGAAAGTCAGACTCACAGACTCCAACCAAAGACTGAACATCAACTATTCTTGTAATTCAGATACTAATCAAGTTTTGGGAATTGGGGAAAAAATAAATCTTGCTCATAGTTTTTGATAGATATGCAAAACTGAATATGTCCCCATAGAAAGGCTGGTAGAAATTACACCAGAATAGGCAGTTTTTGTATTTAATCAAACAGAAAACATATTTAAACAAATCATTAAGATAAACACTTTAGTTCCTAAATTACACTTTTTCCTCTCCACTTGGACCAAAAATGGAAATTGGTGTCTCAAAATCAGATAAACTGATCCCACAATCAGATAAAGGAACCCACAATCATTTCTTAGCCTCAGAGAGGCAATGATTTCTTGGCAGCAAGGAATAATAAACATAGAATAATAGAGCTGAAAGGGACCTTAGAGGTCTTCTAGTTCAACCTCCTGCTCAAGCAGGAGACACAATACAATTTGGACAAATAGTCGTCTAGCATCTTCTTGAAAATTTCCATTGATGGATCACTTTACTAACAATGTTTCCAGCCTACACCAATGTTGGTGGACTTTAGATGAGGTACAACAAGAAATATCAAACACAATATAACCTACATTCATTTTATTAATTTTATTTTCCATGTTTAACTTCATTTAGCTTTACATTTAGTTTTCCCAGATATAATCATGCATTGTTGTGTTTTTGAGTGACTGTGTCCCGAAGCTGTAAGGTGAAAAGGATTGTTGAATTGTAAATAAAGTAGAAGGAAAAGATTTAAAGAAAAGTAAGCATAATTCCTGGGAATGAAAACCAAAATCTACAGAGTAATATATTTTGAGGCCTATGTTTGTAAAACATCATTTGGAAGAGGCTTCTATTTTGTTTTTATCACCATAACTTAAATTAACCCAGAATAGTAGAGAAAAAGATGGAGGTTGAGTTTTTAAAATGTAAAATACAGAATAAAATTGTTTTGCCATGAAGAATACTAAAGTATCATTTTAAAGCATCCCCAGGATTCTTATTTTACTTTTAATATAAGCTGCTCCTTTGTGTTGAGATCTGGCCTCAGGATAATTATATAGCACTTTGGGATGAAGATGCAGCCCAGTAGCCCTGTACCAGATGCCAAGATGGAGAAGACCTGCACAGTCACCATGTATTTCCCCTTGGTGCTCAAATAGGTGGGTAAAAAACTCACCCAAACACTGCAGAAGACCAACATGCTGAAAGTGATCAGCTTGGCTTCGTTGAAGGTCCCAGGGAGATTCCTGGCCAGAAAAGCCACAATAAAGCAGATGCCAGCCAGGAAACCCATGTAGCCCAGGGCTACATAAAACATGGTAACAGACCCTTCATTGCATTGCAGGATGATTTCTCCAGGCAGAGAGTGCAAGTCAGAGTCAGGGAAGGGGGGAGAGACTCCTAACCAGATGGAACAAATGAGAGTTTGGATCCCAGAACAAGAAAGGACAAGGGAGTTGGCCAGAGTCCTCCCCATCCACCTCTTCATGGTGTTGCCTGGTTTTGTGGCCAGGAAGGCCAATACTACTGTGATTGTCTTGGCCAAGACTGAGGAGACAGCAATTGAGAAAACGATGCTGAAAATGGTTTGACGGAGTAAACAAGCAGCTTTCCTTGGCTGGCCAATGAAAAGGAAACAGGTCAGGAAGGAAAACAACAAGGAGATGAGGAGGATATACGAGAGGTTCCGGTTGTTGGCCTTGACTAGTGGAGTTTCCAAGTGTCTTATAAAGATTGTTAAGACAAGCAATGTGACTAAAGACAAGAAGAGGACAAAGGAAGTCAGGATCATCCCCAGAGGCCCTCTGTATGATAAAAAAGTTATGATCTTGGGGATGCACTGATCTCGTTTCTCATTTGGATGCTGATCCTCTGGACATTTGATGCACACTTTTGCATCTGCAAATAAGAGAAATGAGATAAAAAATGTTTTATCCACTTCCTGAAGTGTTGACATTTTCTGCTTCTGTCTACCTTGTCCACCACTATCATCTCTGCATCATGTAAAATGGGTCAATCCCATAGATTTTGCTTTATATATTTTCTGAACAATCAATTTCATTCAGAGCTGCCTTTTCCTGAAAATCTTATCTACTTTAAAATATTATTTTTCATGCGACTGTGTTTTTAAAGCCTTTCTCTAAATGTGCCCTCTTGAATTTGTGGACAAACCTTGCTGAAATAATATCAGCATTGAATGTGCAAAGTTACATCCTTTTTCATGTAAAGGTTCTCTTCTAGTAATACTGCAAAGGTGATCAAAGGAAAAAATAAGGACTGGATGGAGAACTGTCTTGCTCCCAGATGATTTCTCACACTTTACTTTATGAAACTAGTTCTGGATCTTAAGGCAAGGAGGCCAAAAATGAAAGACCCCCAACTGAGAAATCAGACTCTCCCACTGAACACTGTGAGAGACTATGGAGACCACTCCCACTGGTGGTACTTATCCTTCAAAGCTACTTACCTTCCTGAGTGGAGATGGTCCCTTTTCCACAAGGAACACAATTGTAGCAGCAAAGGAATTCCCCTTCCCGAGGTACCTTGACGAATCCCGGATGGCAGCTCTCCACACACTTGGATTTAGGAAGAGACTAAAGGAAAATAGAAGGAACATCAAGGACAATGTGTAGGAAATGTGTGGGGTGTATCCTTGTTACTTCTGATAGCCATCTGGTGGCTCTGTCTAAATTGACCCAGACTTTGCTGGACAAAGATGGGTTATAGGACTATCTGCAGGGCCCCTGGCAGGAATTGTACATATGGAAATATGGTTCTCAAGGCAAAGGAGTCTGAAACATTTGTAAGTCCAGAGCAAGAACTCTTGGAAGTAGCTCAGACAGACACCTCCCTAATTCACTGGAGTGTCAGAAGTGGAAGCAGAGCAACAGAATCAGTCCTGAAAGATAATGCCATTAGAGTCAAACTTCAAGAGAACAGTTTTGGCCTTCCTGTGGAGTTTTAAAGAACTGGAGAAGAAATATATGCTTCACCTGGTTGAGCCATTTGGGGGATACCATTGCATCCCGGTCAACAGTAAACATGGCTTCTCCTGATCCTTGTCTTGCTAGGCTTCCAAATTTTGTCCAGAAAACTGACTTGTTGGGAAACTGGACGGAACTCATGATATCAAGATCAGCAGCCAACTCTCCACTCTGATCCAAATATAATCTATCCAATGAGTCATTGGATAGCTTGAAAAGGTTTTGCAGGAAATGATGAAGCTGAAATAACAAAGATGAGAGGAGAACACAGAAAACAGGACAGGAATAGTTGTAATTCTTAATAATTCAAAAGTTCCAAATAGATACTTAAAATAGTGCTTATAATTAGAAGGGATTTCTGTACAGGTGCAATTGACCCAATCAATGCCTTTATTCAGGTTACTTAAAATTATTATCTGAGATCTTAAATTGACTACAAAAGTCCTGACAAATTATGAAGGTCAGTACTTGTAGATCCATCAATCCTTCAGGGAAATGCCTTGGTTTGGTTTGGTTTATTTGGATTTATATGCCGCCCTTCTCCAAAAGGACTCAGGGCGGCGTACAACATTAAAAAACACACATCTCAAAAGTTAAAAAAGATTAAATCCATTTCCCAAAAAACAAACCGATTTTTTTTAAAAAAACAATACATTTAAAATAAGTTAAAATTAAAATTAACAGGCCAGGCCGGCTTGCTGGAAAAGCCAACTTTTTAGGGCGCGTCAGAAGGACTGGAGGTCAGGGATTATGCAGAGCTCCGGGGGCAACTCATTCCAGAGGGAAGGCGCTCCCACAGAGAAGGCTCTCCCCCTGGGGATCACCAGCCGACACTGCCTGGCCGATGGCACCCTGAGGAGGCCAACTCTGTGGGATCGTACTGGATGTTGGGAGGCTACTGGTGGCAGTAGGTGGTCTCGCAGGTACCCTGGGCCTAAGCCATGGAGCGCTTTAAAGGTCATAATTAATACCTTGAATCGCACCCGGAAAACAACCGGCAACCAGTGCAGGCCACCAAAAAGGGGGTGTAACATGGGAGCACCTAGGTACCCCCATGACAACCTGCGCGGCCACATTCTGGACCAGCTGAAGCCTCCGGGTGCTCTTCAAGGGCAGCCCCATGTAGAGAGCATTGCAGTAGTCCAGGCGAGAAAGGACGAGGGCATGAGTGACTGTGCACAGAGCATCCCGATCCAGGAAGGGGCGCAACTGACATACCAGGCAAACCTGGTAAAAGGCCCCCCTGGTCACGTCCGTCAGGTGTTCTTCTAAACTAAGCTGCGTATTCAGGAGGACTCCCAGATTGCGAGCCTTCTCTGAGGGGGCTAAAATTTCTCCCCCTATCATCAAAGATGGAACAAGATGTACAAATCGGGATGACGGAAACCACAGCCACTCAGTCTTGGAGGGATTGAGCTTGAGCCTGTTCCTCCCCATCCAGATCTGCACAGCCTCCAGGCATCGGGACATCACGTTGAGGGCATCGTTTGGGTGGTTTGGGGTAGAGATGAAAAGTTGGGTATCATCAGCATATTGATGATACCGTACCCCAAAACCACGGATGATCTCACCCAGCGGTTTCATGTATATGTTGAACAGGAGGGGTGAGAGAACCGACCCCTGGGGCACCCCACAAGTGACACGCCTGGGGGTCGATCTCTGCCCTCCAGTCAACACAAACTGTGACCGATCCAACAGGTAGGAGGAGAACCACCGTAAAACGGTGCCCCCCACTCCCAACCCCCCTAGTCGTCGCAGTAGGATACCATGGTTGATGGTATTGAAAGCCGCCGAGAGGTCTAATAGGACCAGGACAGAGGAACAGCCCCTGTCCCGGGCCCGCCAGAGATCATCGACCAACACGACCAATGCCGTCTCCGTGCTGTACCCGGGCCTGAAACCCGACTGTGCCTTGATCACTTTCTCCTTCTGAAGATGGAGGAAGGAACCAATAAAGGGAAATAATGTTTAATCCAATTTTAAAGGTTTTCCTCACACCTATGTGCTAGTCATTCCCGACTCTAGGGAGTGGTGCTCATCTCTGGTTCAAAGCCAAAGAGCCAGCGCTGTCCGAAGACATCTCCGTGGTCATGTGGCCGGCATGACTAAATACCGAAGGTGCACAGAATGCTGTTACCTTCCCACTAAAGGTGGTTCCTATTTTTTCTACTTGCATTTTTAAAATGCTTTCGAACTGCTGGGACAAGTAATGGGAGCTCACTCCATTAACCGGCGCTAGTGATTCGAACCACTGAACTGCTGACCTTTCTGATCGACAAGTTCAGCATCTTAGCCATTGAGTGTCTACATCCCTTACATGCTTTTGAACTGCTAGGTTGGCAAAAGCTGGGACAAGTAACGGAGCTCACTCCATTACTTGGCACTAGGGATTCGAACTACCAAACTGTCTACCTTTCTGATCAGCAAGCTCAGCATCTTAGCCACTGAGCATCTGCATCCCTTACATGCTTTTGAACTGCTAAGTTGGCAAAAACTGTGACAAGTAATTGGAGCTCACTCCATTACTTGGTGCTAGGGATTCGAACCGCCGAACTGCTGACCTTTTTGATTGACAAGTTCAGCGTCTTAGCCACTGAGCCACTGCATTGACAGAAGAAGCTAACTCTCTGTATTAAAATTTTAATGAAGAGCTGAAAAATAAAAGTAGAGGAAAATTAATGGTAGCTGGAAAGAGAGCCAGAAAGGAGAATCAGGAAAGCTAAATCTCTCAATGAAATAATGAACTTCCAATTAAAAAAAAAAAATAGAAAAGAGTGGTACCACAGACAAAGGGGAATACCTGCCATGGCTGCAACTGCTGAGCAGCCAACCGATCATTATCATCATTCACTTTCCTCTTGGATTTGGATGAATATGCAACATTTAAGGCTCTGGCCACACTCCAGATGGAGCGATGGATGATGTAGCTGTCCAGAGACAGGATTCTTTCAGTCTTCTCCTGGGGCAGAGCTCCTACATCCTTATTCTCTGGGCATCTTGTCCAGCCTTTCACAGACAAGCCATGCTTGAAATAGGAGCAATGAAACACTTTGTCCATAAAGTCTATGGCAGAATAATAAATAGACCTAAAATCGTTATATTTGGCATTTCTGCCATCCTGGATCAAGAAGGAAATATAGCCATAGATGAATGGAATAACCTGTGAATTATACTGTAAATCGAAAGTAATATCCCACATAGCTGAAGTGAGCCAGACTTTTCCTATTGTGGCTTTTGTGCAGAATTCAAATATCTTCTGCATAATCATTACTCCCATTATGAAAGTATCAATCGCTGCGAAATAAACAAAGACATTGACTTGTGTCCATTTGCAGAATTGGAAAGGATCAATACGTACTTCACTGACAGCCACAGGAATACTTTGGGATAAAACCACACAAATGCCATTCCTGATAAGCAGAGGAGTCAAGCTTCTCATGAACCTCTCTCCTCCATCAGAGTCTGGTGCAACTAGATTAACCATTGTCCACCTGAAATGGTGGAGCAGTTTGATCATTGTGGGGTACTGAGCTCCTTCTTTGGGGACCATCCGGTAGAAAAAAGGGAAGAGAGATTTATCACTCTGAGCCTGTGAAAGAAAAGTATAACTGATCTGAAGAAAAAAGAAAAAGTGTAGGTTTATGCTGAGTCAAATTCAAGCCAAATAATAGCTGAAATCTATGGTAAAAATTAGGTTTCTTATACAATAGTGGAAGGCACCTCGATATTTCTGAGTAGATTATTTTCAGGAGGTAGTTTGTATAGTCTATTCATAGGTTGCACCTCCTCCCATACAACCCTGAGTCTGAGATGTTACTTCCAGAAATACTCAAATGCCCAATACTCTTCAATATCTTCATAAATGATTTAGATGAGGGAATAGAAGGAGAACTTACCAAATTTGAGGATGATACTAAGCCGGCAGGAATAGCCAACACCCTAGATGATAGGCTCAAGATCCAGATAGATCTTGACAGACTTTGAACACTGGGCCCTATCTAACAAAATGAAATTCAATGTAGAGAAAAGTAAAGTCTTAAACTTAGGGAGGAAAAACAAAAGGACAATACAATACAATAGTAGAGTTGGAAGGGACCTTGGAGGTCTTCTAGTCCAAACCCCTGCCTAGGCAGGAAGCCCTATACCGTTTCAGACAGATGGCTATCCAAGTCTTAAAGACTTCCAGTGTTGAGGCATTCACAACTTCTGGAGGCATGCTGTTCCACTGATTAATTGTTCTAACTGTCAGGAAATTTCTCCTCAGTTCTAAGTTGCTTCTCTCCTTGATTAGTTTCCACCCATTGCTTCTTGTTCTACCCTCAGGTGCCTTGGAGAATATGTCTCCCCTACTCCTTCTTTCTCTTAAATTAAACATACCCAGTTCCTGCAACCGTTCTTCATATGTTTTAGTCTCCAATCCCCTAATCATCTTTGTTGCTCTTCTCTGCACTCTCTCCAGAGTCTCCACTTCTTTTCTACATTGTACATATGTAGACTGGGTGAAACCAGGCTTACTAGCAGTAATTGTGAGAGGGATCTTGGAGTCTTAGTGGACAATCAATTACATATGAGCCAGAAGTGTGGGGCAGCAACCAAAAAAGCCAATGCAATCCTATCTTGCATTAACAGAGGGATTCAATCAAGATCAAGTGAGGTACTAATATAACGCCTTAGTAAGTCCACACCTAGAATACTGCATCCAGTTTTGCTTACCACACTATAAAAAAGATGTTGAGACTATAGAAAAAAGTGAAGAAAAGAGCAACAAAGATGATTAGGGGACTGGAGGCTAAAACATATGATGAATGGTTGCAAGTGCTTGGCATGTCTAGTCTAGTGAAGAGAAGGATCAGGGGAGACAGGATAGTAGTCTTCCAATGTTTGAGGGGCTGCCACAGAGAGGAGGGAGTCAAGCTATTTCCCAAAGCACCCAAAGACCAGACAAGGAATAATGGATGGAAACTGATTGGGGTTGGACTACACATCCTATATGGTCCCTTCCAACTCTGTTTATCTGTATATCTGTCTAAATAGGAGAGACATAACTAGAAGAGTATTTTAGGTCTGTCCGTTGCTCTCTGTATGGTTCCAGAGTGTCACTCCGATTGCAATAAGCTTCATATTTCCATGATCAAAAGCTGACCTCGAGATTCATGGAGGATTCAGAGTAAATTTAGATCCCACAAACACATACATACACACACACACACACACACACACACACTGATAGACACATACAAACCTGTGGAATTTTATAAATGCCCAACATATTTGGTATCTGGATGGAGATATCAGCACTGGACCCATCCAAAACAACTAAGGGTCTATTATGACTTCCACATCTGTAGTTTGGAATATTTGCCTCTCCAGTAGATAGCAAATCTAGCAAGGCATCTGAAGTCATGATTGGGTTGAAATGGTTGTCATGGAGGTTGTAGCCCAGGGAGATGTTGGGTAAGAGCTGGAGATCCTGATTGATCTCCCAGAAGGTAAACAGGAAGGAGAGAATTTTCCAGCGAAACAGGGGTGCTTTTCTGCAAATATATACATTTTACACCGTCATTAATAATTAATCATTAAAGATTTTTCTGCAGTGGCCCCTGCTCTATGGAACATCCTCTCTTCAGAGATCAGAATGGCCCCAACCTTAGTAGCCACTTCCTGGCTGTATTGCTAAGTGGTATCTTGCTCCTATGTACATTTAATCTATATGCTTCTTTTGTATATGTTGTTTTAAGGGGTTTTTTGGTAATTGCAACATATGAGTGGATGAATGAATAAGAGCTCATGTTTATACATCTGTAATGACATAGGGTTTATTTGTCTGTGTCAACTTGTAAAGTATTTCTATGTCTTTTAATCAAGTTGATATTGAAGGAAAGGGGGGAGAGAATGCCATGCATACCTTTGGCTAGAATCGGATCTCAGATTACTACAGCAGGCTTGTGAGGCATGAAATTTTGCAACCTGCTGCAGCACCTCATTGGCGAATGTGATTTATGACACAGGCTGAGGGGAGGGGAGAAACATGGGTAAAGTTCAGCCATAATTTAACTGAGGTTAGATCTGACTCCATTCAGGTGTTGTCGAGATGTTGTTCCTAATAAATGACTGGATTTCTTTTGAAACTTGGCTTGAGGCTTGTAAGTTAATTAGGGCATCTTTCAGAAACCTGACAGTCTACATCTTGCAAATCTCACCAGCCAACATGTCAAACTTCATGTCTGCATATACAGTAGTAAATAATCAGCCCCACGGTTTAAAGTCAACACAACTATCATTTCCCAAAGACCTGTGTGAAAGAGCTTTCTGAATAAAAACCATGAAGGTACAAAGAATAGTGAAAACAACAATGAAATAAAATGCATTTTAGATAGCATTTAGAAAGGAAATGTATTATAAAGCAGGGGGGGGGAACCATTGTAATATAGTTCTTCAAAATCAGAAAAGGTGCAATGTAACAATGTTGGGATGGTCAGATGAAGAATGTCTTTGAATTATCATGTAGGGATACCTAGAAACTGCTTATGTTTTCTGATGGAGAGGACAAGAAAAATGTTGAGCCAGGGACATCCAGGGATGCTAGTCCTGGAGAATGTGATGCCAAGAGTGTGTAACACACCTCAATTGTGCATTGGGATGGAGTCGCAGCTGGTTCATTTTTGGCCTCCTCTCTGAGCAAAAACACTGAGAACAAATTCTCAAGCCTCAGCATTCTTGCGTTTAGCATGATGCTCCACACTTCTAAACCTGAATTCCATCTAGGCAAATTTCCTCTCTCCACTCCAGTACCCCTTACATTGTTTGCTTGTTCCCTGGAAGTCTGGTTTCAACCCAAGTCCAACCTGTTTACTAAAGTTTCAATCACTGTCTTGAGATGCTGTCAAAAGCATCTCTCTCTCTCTCTCTTTCTCTCTCTCTCTCTCTCTTTCTTTCTTTCTCTCTTTCTCTTTCTCTCTTTCTCTCTCTCTCTCTCTCTCTCTCTCTCTCTCTCTCTCTCTCTCTCTCTCTCTCTCTCTCTCTCTCTCTCTCTCTCCCTCCCTCCCTCCCTCCCTCCCCCCTCCCTCTCAAAAAGCTTCCTTATCACAAAACTGTGACAGGCATCTTTCTTCTGTGCAAGTTTTGGTACAGAAAATCGTACATGATCTCTCAGGTCCCTTCCTTTCCAGAAAGGATGGTGGATGACATCTAATGGTTCAATGTCATATTTACAGCATAGGGTGAACAAAAGAGTTTATTTGACAGGTGCTAATCTAGACTTCGCTGAGATGCTACCAGGGAGGGAGGTGACCACCTTTGGAGCTGTGAAATAGATCCTGTGCTTCCAAAGCTATCCTAGTGGTTGCATCTCCTTCTCCCTTGAAATATCTAACACTTGCTCTTAGTTCTGCAAGGCTGGCTGTCAGACATAGGAAAGCAGCTATCCCAAGTTTTCATCACCTCTAGTCCAGAAGAAAAGGAGGTCACGTGAAATCTCCCCCCACAGAATTTAGGGTCTACATTGACAATGCTTCCTATTTAACAATCAATTATGGGCTTGTGTGTATGGGGGTGGGGGAAACCTACTCTGTCACCTCAGTTAAGATCTCTCTGTTCAGAAAAGGTAAAAGAAAGTGGGTTTCAGTTCACTAGTTGACTAAAGGGAGAGGGAACTCTGTCACCTTTGAAAAGAGATCTCTAAAAGTAGGGGGCTATGTAGGGCTGATGTCTTTGCACTGGTGCACCCTAAACTCTTATCCCAGAAGAGAAACCAACTGGGGAATCCTGATGTAAGAAGCAACCTGAAAATGGATGCAAAATGTAGCTTCCAATGCTGTTATTCTCTTATTCTCTCATTTTAAGTCAGCAGAGGGTGACGGATGACAGTGAAACAGTGCAGTGACACCTGGAGTTGTCTGAAAGCCTGGAAATTAGCAAATACCTACAGAAAAACAAGTTTCCTTGTACTTAAGGTGACCTACCGAGAGACCTTTATAGAGGGTGTCCTGCTGAAATTGTAAGGGCGGAATACTGCATTCGTTACACCGATGAGCCCACCCAGAAGAAGATCTCCTCCCTTATAATAATTCAGTGGGTCGATTTCATTCCTCTTCAGATTCAGATGGCATTTCCAAGTGAGCTTCCCACTGGCTGGGTGAGGAAGCAGCATGAGAAGGAGAAGCAGAAGGACCATTTGTCTGCCTGAATCAATCCCCTACCTTGCAACTTCTTCCTATTTTCTCCCCAATGGTAGCAGAAACCAACACGTTGTTTTCAAGGATTGGAGAGTTTCCCCATTTTCTTAAGTCAAATGGGGTGCTGTGAATGCATCATGTCGAAAGGGTAGGGGGAGTGGAATTCATTGGCATAGAACATGCTTGCTCTTCAACACTCATTGTGGTTCTTCAGGCATTTCTCATCTAGTATTGAGCTCTTTTTTTTTTTTAGGCTGATGTTTACATCCATAACTCTCTTTGGGGGCCATTCCTCGAAGTCTGGCACAAGGGAATGAGCAAACAACTATGATTTGATAATGTGAAGGAGACAAAGCATCACTCTAAACTCTACACAACTCTAGGGTGTTTAGAAAGACTCAGATATGGCTTCACACTTTAATGACTGAGACAGAAAAGTTTCGCCAACTTCTTAGTATCATAGTATGGATGAGTTGGAAGGGATATGTAGATCATCTAGCCTGACCTCTGGCCCTCTACCTGAATCCAACCAGGTAGCATTGCTTAATTGTTGGGCCCCAAGCATGCCAAGTCAGTCAAACCATATGGGACAGGTCAGTAGTGGGTTCCTACCAGTTTGGACCGGTTTGGCTGAACTGGTAGTGGTTTGGTGGGATTGATGTGGACACAAGGGAGTCAAGGAGAGGTTTGCACAGGCTCTTTTAGTGGTGTGACCACAGCAGGCAGAAACATTGTTGCAATTGCATTCAACTCTTATTTTCCCCAGGAGTAAGGAATGCAGAAACATATATAGTAAATGGAAGAGGGATGGTTAATCTCCTGGTGAATTTAAATTGATTGGACTGACTATTGATGAGACATTTAAAACTGTGATTTGGAAGTTTTGCTTTTTGAATTAATGAACTCTGGAGAGTGGGCTAAAAAAAGAGAATGACTAAATACAGGTGCAATACAAGATGGAAGTGAAGGTAACTTAAAAGGAATGGAGCTTTTTCAAAGCATTGAGAAAATATTTGACTGTATAGACCCATGATGGTGAACCTATGGCATGAGTGCCACAGGTGGCACGTGGAGCCATTTCTGAGGGCATGAGAGGCTTTGCCCTGTCAGCTCTAGTGTGCATGCACGCGCTGGCCAGCTAATTTTTGGCCTTAATTTTGGGCCATTTTTTGCCCTCTGGAGGCTGAAAAACCACCCAATGCGCAAACCAGAAGTTCGGGAACGGACATCTAGTTTGCTCCTTAGGCTTTTTTTTTTCCCTCTGGAAGCTTCAGGGAAGCCTCCTGAAGCCTCCAAAGGGCGAAAAACCAACCAACGGAAGTCCATTCCTGAACTTCTGGTTTGCATGTTGGGCCCTTTTTTGCCTTCTCCAGGCTCATAGAAAGCCTCTGGAGCATGGGGAGGGTGAAAAACATATCTATTGGGCCCACTGGAAGATGGAAAATGGGTCATTTCCAGCCTCTGGAGGGCCTCACGGGGGACAGGAGTGGCCGTTTTCACCCTCCCCAGGCTCCAAGAAAGCCAGTGGTAGGTTTCAGGCAGTACGCCCCTGAACGGGAGTACCGGAGCCTGCCCGGAGCACTGGGAACCGTTCCGGTACGGTGCACCAGAGGGCCCACTCGCCTGCGCTCCTTACCTGTCCTTTAAAGCCTCCGGCGCTTCCCCACACGGGCATGGTGTGTACAGCCCCTATGCGATGTTCTGCCGAGCAACTGGAGTACCACACACATTCATGTGGAGGACGCTGGTTCCCGTTGTAACCGTACTGGTTGCAACGGGATCCGGAACCCACCACTGCCATGCATGCATGCACTGGGCAGCTGAGGGGTCACACAGGCATGCGCAGGGGGCACAGCAAAGGGGGTCATTAAATTATGGGGGTGGGCACACGAGAGCACATGTGCTTTTGGCACCCGAGGTGAAAAAGGTTCGCCCTCACTGATATAGAAAACCGGAAAATTTAATAGAAAGAATAATGGACAATTATCACTATGCTGGTCTTCTGCAGTGCATGGATAACTTTTGTGCCCAGTTACTTAAGCACCAAAGGGAAATATAAGTTAGCTGTTCAGGTCTTCTCCATCTTGGCTTCCAGTGCTGGTCTGCTGAGCTGCATCTTCATCCCCAAGTGCTACATTATCATTCTGAGGCCGGACCTGAATACAAAGGAGCAGCTTATGACCAGAAGAAAAGTTAAAAACATGAGACAGAGGAATTTCAGCTCTCCACATGATGAAATAGGCCAGATCTTCTATATTGTTAAAGATGGTCTCTAAACAAACTTTGTTTTAAATAGTTAAAGGCTGGCTAGGTGATAATGTTCCCCATTTTGTAAAGTAGAATCTGAAGATGGTCACTCAGCCCTTGGAGCAGTGAATGTGTGTTGTGACCCAGAGTTGGCACACAAGCAACACATTCTAGGCAGGAGCTTGACAACATTTGTTCAAACATCATCCCCAAAAATCCCCACAATCCAGCAAGTCCTGGTAAATTATCCAAAGTTTCTGTCCAAGTCTTAATGCTACAGTTAAGGAACAAAGCTCAAACACACGCACCCACACATGTTTTGTGCAACTTCCTAGCAGTGAAAGTCCACAGGAGCAGCACTGCTTCAGGGGCAAACAGGACCTCAAACTTGGCAAAGTTCACAATGAGGCAAAGGATCAAACTTAATTCCACACCAGCAAGGCTTCTAGAGCAAAGTTCTTCTTGGAGCCATGGAATGTGTTACTATGAAATACAACACTTGCTCCTGACAAAATCCCCTCCTCATGGTGGCTCCTTAAATACCACTCTCCAGGTGATCCTTGAAGTAGATGGTTTGCCCTGCACTGACTCCACTGACTTCCACTGTCATCTGTGTCACTGCGTTTATTTGGTTTGCCAGCTGTGCTCACATTCTGAGTTATACGGTAGAATGAACTGGCTTCTTATCTAAGCTTCACTGCGCATGTCACACATTCACATTCCTTACTTTACTTTCTTTTCTTTTGTACGTCTGCCAAGGCAGACAGGAAATCTGCCAAAATGTAATCATTAGCTCAGTAAGTTTTGTTTTTGCTTTATTTACAATAAAATATTTTTCTTAGAATATACATTGGGTTTATTTTGCTTATTTAGAAGTATACTTCAAGGAGAAGCCACGATTTCATACCTCGTTAATTACAGGGCTGGAATTCACACCCTGACAATCTGGAGCAGCTGAAGTTTCCAAGTGGTTTTCAAGGGCACCCCGACATAGAGCAGCCAAGATCTATAGTGAGCAGAGCATGAATTTTGTTCTGAAGTGTCCTCTGATCTAAGAAGAAGATTAGAAGATTGCGAAGTTACGCTTGGTGTTATCCACACAGAATAGCTTCAAACTCCAAAAGTCTGGGTGACCTTCCTCCGTGGTCTTTATGGATGATGAAAAGCATGGGAGACAAATTATTATCTTGCAGGACCGCATAAGACTACATTGGTTTCAATGAGCATCCTCGAATTTACTTTATGGACAGGTCCCAAAGGAAGAATCAGAACTCCTATGCTGAACTATGAACCCCGGGATGTACAAGTTTTTCACAAACTAATTGACTGTCAATAATTTACTAAAAATGTATTACTATTATTTTTATCTTCCTTTCTAGTATCTATTTCTCCACACTTATGACTATTACCATATTGCTTGTATCTTTCAATTTATTTTGTTTTTATTTGTTTCCTAGTATGATTTGATAGCTTATTAGTAACCTTGATTATAACTAAACGTTGCATCTTTTCATTCTTGGTGAATGTATTTTATTCTCTTATGTACACTAAGACGATATGCACCAAAGACAAATTCTCTGTGTATCCAGTCACACTTGCCCAATAAAGAATTCTATTCTATTCTATTCTATTCTACTCTACTCTACTCTACTCTACTCTACTCTACTCTACTCTACTCTACTCTACTCTACTCTACTCTACTCTACTCTGGTGTTCAATGAACATCCTCCACATTACTTTTGGGACAGGTCCCAAAGGAAGAATCAGAACTCCTATGCTGAACTATGAGCCCCGGGATGCAACTATGTTTTTCAGAAAAAATTTTTTCTCCAGTCATGTCTCTGCACAGGGAGCCCCAAAAGATATTCAGGATCCCCCAGAAGACATGCTTTCTCTGGTTGTAATTACCATCATTCCAGTCTTCTGCTAGTTGTCCTGTAACTGGCTGTGACATAAACAGCAGTCTGAAGCAACATGCGAGGTTTTAGCATCAGAAAAGGATAAATGCCTGTGGTCATGCTGAGTGCTTTGCACAAGTTTTGGGACAGGAAGGGGTTGCGCTCTTGAACGTTCTTCTGTCCCCTTTATGCAGAGCTTCGTTGGGCTCTGAAGCAGGAAACCAAGTGGCATTTCGATTTTGTGGTTGTGCTTCAACTTCTTCTGATTGTCTTTAACTTTATTAGAAAAGAGGACAGGGCCAATTCAGCTCTGAGAGAAATGGTCATCCTCCCTTTGCTGCTGCTGCTTCTGCTGTTGCCCCATGCAGTCTCTGGAAAGCTCAGAACCGAATGTCCCTTGACTTTGGAGCAACAAGATGGAATGAAGCTATGGAACCATTACAGATCAGGAGACCATCTCATTAATGGGGTTGTTACTGCAACACAGTCACTGTTTCAGCCATTCCATTTCAACAAGCCTCCTTTTATTCAATCTGATGTGTAAGTCATTCAGTTCCCCTTCCTTCCTTCCTTCCTTCCTTCCATCCATCCATCCATCCATCCATCCATCCATCCATCCACTCAGGACCTGCCTATTTGTTTAGATGTTTTCTATGGCTCTCTTCCAATTTCCTAGTTTGTGCAAGAGATAAAATTTTGGATCAAAATTGAATTAGCTTAAAATTGAATTAGCTTGTGAAGTCAAAGAGGAATTCATTCAATCAGTTCATTTGTTGATGTTACTGTTGGTGATAATGATATGCATATTTGTTTACAGTTCAGGAAAAGTTGACTATTGGAAAATCCTACCCTTCACTTTTGCCAATCAAGTGGTCAATAAGATTCCTCAACTGTTACACAATCTCACTCTTGGCTACAACATCCATGACAACAATTTGAACACACTTGTTACTTCAGATGCCTTGCTGAACATGCTCTCTACTGGAGAAGCCAATGTTCCCAACTATAGTTGTGGAAGAAAGGAGAACCCCATAGCTCTTCTTGATGGGACTGACGATGACATCTCCAAGCAGATGTCCACTATTGTGGGCACCTACAAAATGCCACAGGTTTGTATATAGCTTTCTTTATCTGGTGAAGTGAGTGGATGGGTGGGGGGTGGGGGATAGATCCAATGTGATTTTCTCCAAGACATTCAAGGGCTGCTTTTCATTCTGGCTCCTATAGATGCATAGCTAGGGCATGGGATCCACAGTGGGGAAGGGACAAGGATCAGAGCAGACATATCATCTCACAATAGAGGTCCCAATTGCTTCTGCTTAACACTCATGAAAAGGCTCAGATCACAAAAATAAAAGTGTTTGAAATAATTGCAATTGGTGATATTCTAGAAAGTGACAAAGATAAATGAATGAACACAGGGTTGACAATACAGAATGAGACCTTGTCTATTGCTTTCTTTTATATTTTCTTTTTAAATCTGTGAGTTTCTTTGGGGGGATTTCTACCACCAGTGTGGAAGCTGCCAAAAGTTTTTGTGTATCCCCTTACCTTTCCCCATATATTCATAAAAACCAATAAAACTTTATTTAATAAAGAAAAAAACATTCATGAATGTACAAATTTGCAAATGTGAGGAGAGATGCAACATCAGCCAAAAGGTCTCACTACAAAAGGAAGGAGCACCACTGATGAGAAACTAGTATTTTGTCCATGATCTGACCTCCAAAAAGTCATAATATTCTTGCAAAGGAATCCCACATTCAAGCAAAGTTTCTCAATTGATCTTCCTACTTCAATCTGAAAAAGGGTCTTGCAGAATCATATAGAACAATACCATTCATTAATAAGGAGATATACATTATTAGACATGTGTTACCCAACAGATTCTCTACTTTTCTAGCCAAATAAGTTCATGAATGCCAAATTGGATATATACAGGCTAATATTGTGGTCTTGATTTTACCCCAAATAAGATACATCATCCTTTCTTTTTTCAGGTCACTTATAAAATTGTTTCAGAGACTCTGAGTGATAAAACTCAATTTCCTTTTTTCTACCGGATGGCCCCCAAAGAAGGAATCCATTTCCCTGCGATTATCCAACTGCTCCTCCATTTTAGATGGACTTTGATCGGTGTCGTTGCCTCAGACACAGACAATGCAGAGAATTTCTTAAGGACATTGACCCCTCTGTTTGTCAGGAATGGAATTTGTGTTGTTGTGACACAAAGGTTCTCAATGAGTAGAACAAAAGAATTATTAATTGATGGCTTTTCTAAGTTGAGACAGGTCAATGTCTTTGTATACTTTGTAGAAATTGGTTGGCTCATACAAGGAATGGTCACTCTAGGAGTCATGTTTGAACACTTACCAGGACCTATTGAAGGGAAAGTCTGGATCACCACGGCCTTGTGGGAAATAGGAAAAATGCATAGTATGAGTTGGTTACAATACATCCATAGTATTTGGTTCTTTGTCATGCAGGCAAAAGAAGGGCAAGAACATGATGCCTATGAACACTTTTTCTGGGTTAATGCAGATTTCAAAGATAAGACTTTTAACTGTTCTTTTTCAAAACAAGTCTTTTCTATCAAAGGCTGGGCACGATGCACCCAGAAAGCACCTCTGGATATCAGAGCCAAAAGCAGAAGGCTCAGGATTGAAAATGACTGTCATGTTTATGGTACTGTTATGACTCTGGCCCATGCCTTGAATGCTGCATATTCTTCCAGATCCTGGAGGAGAAGGAAGGAGGGTGAAGAGAGATTTGGGGTTCCAAGGCTGCAGCCCTGGCAGGTATGGGGATCTCTCAAACTTACAGAAGCTTTAAAGAAGGAATGCAGAGTAGAGTGAGGGGAGAGCATTTCAACGGATTTGTGCTACAAAAAGCCAACAGGTTTGGCCAATCTAATTGCTTGGGAGAGAAAGAGTGCACATTATGAGAAATATATTTTATATTATACACTGCTAATTTTGAAACGGATGTGTCCTGAATGTATGGTTTTGTCATAACATCATAGGATTTTACATTTTTATTTGTAAGGTTTTTTTTTTGCCACTCAATTCACCACAAGGCGATCCTTCATGCATTTGAAGGTGACTTTGAGACCATGTAGCCCAACCCCTTCTCTCTGCAGGAATCCCAATAGAAAAATTCTCTGACTGATAACTCCTTGTGATCTTTGCATTAAGACAATCAGAGAAGGGGAGTGTGAATGTCTAGGGTTCATTGGTCCAGTTCTAACATGCTTCCCCCCCCCCCCTCTTAGGGTGTATTTTCTTCATTTAGCCAGAATTTCATTTTTCAATGTTTGATCATCTGCAATAACAATGAGCTGGTCTTAACCACCTGCGTAGCCTTTGCAACCTTCTGTGTTTCAATTATTGGGAGAGTGCTGTTTCCTTTCTTTTCCAACCAAGAGGTTGTGATAGTTGGAAAATGTCCTCCCAGACTCCTCCTGTGTTTTGGCTCCCATAGTCTGACATAGCTGTTCTCCTTTTTGATGTCTTTCTTTGAGGCTAAGGAGCAGCTCTTGACAATCTCTTCCTTGGCTTTGTTGACCTTCCCTAAACCTTATTCAGTTTGTGTGAAATGTCTTCTCCAAGGGTGGGGTGCCTATATTTTTCTTCTTTTAGCGGAGGAGTTTCACTTCTCTCTCTCTCAAATTTCATTCTGGTTTTTTTAAAGCCATTTTTTTTTAAAAAAATGATCAAGGTGTGCAGAGAGCTGCGGTGTCACAGTGGTTAGAGTGCAGTCCTGCAGGCTGCTTCTGCTGATCATTGGTTGCCAGCAGCTTTTGGCAGATCGAATCTCACCAAGCTCAAGGTTGACTCAGCCTTCCATCCTTCTGAGGTGGGTAAAATGAGGAACCAGATTTTGGGGGGCAATAGGCTGACTCTGTAAACCGCTTAGAAAGGGCTGTACAGTGCTATTGCTACTGCCATTACTACGTGTTTTGAATTTTACATCTGGTTCTGAGGAAGATTGAAAATTATTTTCAGACAGTTTTTATCACACCATCCAAGTCCCACAGCTTCCTCATCAGGAAGTCATTAATGTATTGCTGAAATCTAGTTACATCAACAGGGTTCTCAAAATCTGTTAGAGAAGCCTAATGTTATTTGGGGATGATCTTGGGGAGGGGGGATGTTGCCTACAGAAGGATGGGGGGAAAGTGTTGGGATTCCAAATCTTTCCCTACCAGTTCTATGAGAGAGTGCTTTGCGTAGGTGTGCAGCACTCAAAGACAACCCTCGGTGTTAGCGCTGGCGAGCTGAGCTGTTTTTTAGCTCAGCTGCGGCATGGAAATCTGCTGTGTCGTGCAAATCAGCTGAACTAAAAAAACAAGGGAATATAGAATAAAGAACGATGGAGGTGGGAGGGCGGGGCCAACCAGAGGTGGTATTTGCTGGTTCTCAACATTTCTGCTACCAGTTTGATTGAACTGGTCTGAACTGGCTGAATACCACCTCTGATTGGGGGGGATCTGTAGCTGCATAACAGACAGAGAGAGAAATTCAGAAAGGATCATATCTTTTTGGGCTATAAAAGTGTTGGTGGGAGATTTGTACTTTCAGACTTGAAGATTCTTTTAATATTGTCTTACAAATAAAGTAGAACTGGCTCAGGTGGAAGTGATTTCTGATGCCCTCTGATAGTCACCACTATGTTTTCAAAAATATATATGATTAATCTCTTGATATATGTTTGTTTCTTTGATGTATTTCTATCAAAATCAATCAGAATAGACCTGGAAGGGACCTTGGAGGTTTTGTAGTCCAACCGCCTGCTCAAGCAGGAAATCCTATCCCATTTCAGACAAGTGGCTATCCAGACTTTTCTTAAAAGCTTCCAGTGATGAAACACCCACATCTTCTGAGGGCAAGCTGTTCTACTGCTTAATTGTTAGGAAATTTCTTCTTAATTCTAGGTTATTTCTTTCCTTGATTAGCTTCCATCCATTGTTTCTTATCTTGAATTCTGGTGCTTTGGAATATAAGTTGTCATCCTATTCTTTATGGCAGCCCCTCAAATACTGGAATACTGCTATCATGGCACCCCTAGTCTTTCTTTTCTCCAGCAACCAATTCCTGCAACCATTCTTCATACATTTTTGTCTCCAAACCTTTAATCATCTTGGTTGCTCTTCTCTGCACTTTTACCAAAGTCTCAACATCTTTTTTGTCATGTGGTGACCAAAATTGGATGCAGTATTCCAGGTGAGGTCTTAATAAGGATTTATAAAGTGGTACTAATACTTCACATGATTTTGATTCTATGCCTCTGTTTATACAACCAAGGATTATATTAGCTTTTTTGGCTGCTGCCGCACACTGTTGGCTCATGTTTAAGTGGACCTAAGACTCCAAATAACTTGCCACAGCTATTACCGTAGTTTAGAGTTAGGTTTCACCTAATCTGTACTTGTTCCTTTGGTGGGTTTTTTTGTGTGTGTGTGTGTGTGTGTGTGTGTGTGTGTGTGTGACCTCCTTTATGGTTCCCTATAAATGATACATTTTGTAAATTATATTTTCTCAATATATGATTCACAAATTTTGCTGAACCTTTTTTCAGTACATTGGAAGAAAGTGGCAACACCTGTGCTCTCAATTCACAAGGCTTGCATGTAAGACAATCGTAGAAGAAATATTCAAATGTGGGGGGGAAATACCAAGGTTTCTGCTTTTAAACTTGCTGGATATTTCTATTCTAGTTCCATCCCTTTCTGGAAAAGAATGAATTTTGCAATCTTTCCAAGGAGAAACTGTACTTGGACCAAAATGGGGATGTAGCAGCAGATCTGAATATCCTGAGCTGGGTTGTTCTCCCTGATGGGGATTTAACTCAAGATAAATTTGGTGTTTTTGAAAGGAAGAAACTTACTATCAACCAAGATGCTCTCGCATGGCTAAAGTTGCTTAACAAGGTGTAAGAAACATTTCTATCTTTTTTCTGTTTTCCATCACCTTAAGACAAATGGACTAAGCTTAGTCATCTAGGCGGATGACTTTCTCTGATAATTAAATGAGGGAAGTAGAAACCTTTTTGTGTTTTTTGATTTCTTGGGAGTTTCAGTACTATTACCAATGTGCCTGTCAGATGCTATAGTACACAATACGGTTTTAAGCTGATTCAGCATTCTCCAACATGAGATGTTGGATGACTTGGGACACAGATCATGGTTCTTTTGTGTCAATCTGGTATCTCCATAATACCTGAGAGAGAGGACCTCAAGTACTGGGGATCGTGGTGCTGATAACATCAGTTCCACATATTCCTTGTCCTCAAATAGCAAAGGAGAAGGCAATTCTGTTGAACAGTATCTGAGTTTAGATTTGGAATGAATCTGATGAAATTGAATCAAAACTGGAGGTGGCTCTGCTTATTCTATTTTAATATATCTAAGTAAAATACAATATGTTTAGTAAAATATTTTATTTTACTAGTAAAATACAATATGTTTTTCAAAATAATTTTATTATTATGCATCATCATACTTTTAGAATCATGGATATGTAAATGTCGCAATGCATGTTAATATGGCCATGAGAATGTTCACACCAGCTGTCATTACACACACACACACACACACACACACATGTATATATGTTGCATTTGTGCTGATAAATAAATAAAGGGAGACTAGTATAGATCTATTTCAACTCATCAGCTAGCCATACCCTTACTGGGAATCATGTATGTATGTATGTATGTATGTATGTATGTATGTATGTATGTATGTTTTTATTATTTTTATTAATTAGATTTCTAGACCGCCCCCTCTCCCCGGAGGGACATAAATGTATG